>NC_132783.1:133596392-133899422 GCF_048418805.1 Vulpes vulpes | reverse complement strand
CTTTGCAGTTTTCGAAGCACTTACACATATACCAATTCAGGGGACCCCTATAATCTAGAAGTTATGGGACAGCCCACAAACGTAAGCCCATTCTGCCCAGGGAAAACTTAGCACTGGGTCTAAGAATTAAAATCATTTATCCTAGTTGTTCTAACTAGTCAAGGGCAAGGCAGGCTAACTAGTAAGGGCAAGGCAGGAAGTCAAGAACATGGCAGTCTTTTGGCTGCTGATCCAAAACATAGTGGGGATGCTATGTCCCCCCACCACTATGTCCATGCTACACCTAACATGTACTTCCATGAAAGTCAGCAATCTGTTTTATGATAATCATTTGCATATGTCTTCTACACAGACTGGAAACTCCTTGAGGGTAAGAAATTTTTCTTTGAAACCCCACCACCAAGAAGAGACTGATATACATAATGTGTTCAGTAACTGGGTTAAACTGAACCTATGGACACTAAACCTGCTTCCATTTTAGGTAATATAGATCCAAAATTAAAGGACAAGCTCAATTTCAGTGAACAAATTTAAGTTGTTTTTTTTTCTTAAAGTACAATTCTTAAATGTTATTTTGAACTTATTTCATATAACATAAAGCTTTAAAAATGGTTTTTAAGAAACTGAAACTAGAAAATGAAACCAGAGTAAAAATAACCATTAGCAATCTATATGTAGTCCTTTAATTTCCAGGCCCTCCTAGAAGGTATTGGGGGTATGGGACAACTCACAAAACTTTACCTACACACTATCAACAAGAACAACTTTGATCTTAAAATCTCACTCAAAACCTCCTACAGTTTGTACCCTAAAATTGTTCCTCCCACTACTGAACTAGAAGCCAAATTCTATTACACTAAAAATTCCTATGAGAATTTTCTAAACCTCAGGTTAAGAGTACAAACTTAGTATTTTCAATACTGATTCATCTCTGTGTTTCTCAACTTTTTTCCATTACTGCTCCCTAAAGGAGCTTTTTCAGACTTTTTTCCCTAACCACCCTCTCCCCACCCCCACAATTTTAATAAGATGAATACATTGCCTATTTATACGACCTATGCGTATTTATGCTATATGTAAAAAGAACTTCTCCCTACCATCCCCAGAACCAACTTTCATTCCCTTAGGGATCACATTACCCCCATCAAAAATACATGATTTACTTAATAAATACTTATTGAGTGATAGTATATGCCAGAAGAGATATTCACTATCAAAAAATTCTAGAACAGGGATCCCTGGGTGGCGCAGCGGTTTGGCGCCTGCCTTTGGCCCAGGGCGCGATCCTGGAGACCCAGGATCGAATCCCACGTCGGGCTCCCGGTGCATGGAGCCTGCTTCTCCCTCTGCCTCTCTCTCTCTCTCTCTCTCTCTCTCTCTCTCTCTGTGTGTGTGTGTGACTATCATAAATAAATAAAAATTTATAAAAAAAAAAAAAATTCTAGAACAGCAACAGAATTTCATTTTGTAGTTTACAATGAGTTCTGACATACAGAACTAAAATAAAATGGCCTTGTACATAGAGGTCTTCTTCCTAGTGTTTGTACTCCATCAAAGGACTGGCTCAGTAAATATTTGATAAAAATATGGACATTGTTAGAATTCTAGATGTGGTAGTTACACAGCTTGTGATGTCATTCAAACAAGATGACCAGGCTACAGAAATGTCAGCTTCCTACCTCAAATCTCAAAAACTCAAATCCAACTCACTGCAACCCTGAAACCTGGAATTTTCTGTAAGTTTTCAGGAAGAAAAAAAAAGACCGGCTCCCTATGTGGCTCAGTCAGTAAAGTGCCTGACTCTAGGTTTCAGCTCAGGTCATGATCTCAGGGTTGTAAGATGGAGCCCTGCATTGGGACTCTCTGCTGGGAGTGGAGAACCTACTTAGGATTCTTTCTTCCCCTTTCCCTCTGTCCCTTCCCCCCTCACTCCCTCCCCAAAAAAAGTAAAAAAAAATAAAAAATAAAAAATAAAAAATTTAAAAGGTAAAGCAGGGCACTTGGCTGGTTCAACGCTTTATCTTGGGGTTGTGAGTTCGAGTCCCACATTGAGTGTAGAAATTACTTAAAGATAAAATCTTTTAAAAAAGAAAAGAAAAAACCAAAAAATTAAACTAAAACAGCTCCTACTCAGTTATCTTTTAATCTTCTGGTTCACTAAGTGCTTTGTATATGATGAAAGTTATGTCCTCTTTCTCTAGAAAAATCCACACAAAATTGCTGAGTGCTCAGTTTCTAAACTCCATCTGTTAACTCCAATTTAAGAACTTTTCCACTGGGACACCTGGGTGGCTCAGTGGTTGAGCATCTGCCTTCGGCTCAGGGCGTGATTCTGGGGCTCAGGGATCGAGTCCCACGCCGGGCTTCCTGCATGGAGCCTGCTTCTCCTTCTGCCTGTGTCTCTGCCTCTCTCTCGCTCTTGCTCTCTCATGAATAAATTAAAATCTTTAAAAAATAAAAAATAGGGGGGGAGGGATGAGTGAAAAAGGTGAAGGGGACTAAAAACTAAAAATTACAAAATTCCAGTTATAAAATAAGTAAATCAAGAGGTGCCTGGGTGGCTCACTCAGTTAAGTGTCAGACTTGATCTCAGCTCAAGTCTTGATCCCAGGGTCGCGAGTTCAAGCCCTGCGACAGGCATGGCTGTCCACTCTGGGCATGAAGCTTATTTAAATAAATTAATTAAAATTAAATTAAATTTAAAAAGTCAAGGGAATAAAAAGTACAGCATAGAGAGTAGTCAATAATATGGTAATAACTGGGGATCCCTGGATGGCTCAGCAGTTTAGTGCCTGCCTTCGGCCCAGGGCATGGTGACACTACTTATTTGAGGTAATTCTCTATGAGGCATTCTGAAAACCCTATGGCTCTTGGAGACAGCTATGGAAAAATCAAATAGGGAAAGGAAAATATGTGGCTCATCTGCTGCCTTTCCCCTTCAAAAATAGGGAGAGATTACAGGAATCTTGCTAATTTGGAAGTTGAATTCAAGCTTAAGCCTACCATCCTTGCTGTGGCCTCTAAAGATTTACTTAATAACTTTTTTTTTTAAGATTTTATTTATTCATGAGAGACACAGAGAGAGGCAGAGGGAGAAGCAGGCTCCATGCAGGGAGCCCAACATGGTACTCGATCCCGGGTCTCCAGGGTCAGGCCCTGGACCGAAGGCGGCGCCAAACGGCTGAGCCACCCAGGCCACCCCAAGATTTACTTAATATCTCTGTCATTGATGCTCCATCCAGACTGAACAACCGGAATCACAGAGGGGGTAATGACACCTGTATTTTAATAAAAGCCACAAAGGAAAATCACTGGTAAAAAGTGTAAAATATATATCTAAATTCAAAAAAAGAAAAAATTCCTCACAATGACTTTAGAGATACTCCTAATAGAAAATCTGAGGCCAGACAATCTGCTTGTTGGCAAGCTGAGTCTTCTGTTCAGTAAAAAGAGAACAGGAGGGGCACTAGATTCAGAATGTAAGTCAATGTCATTTTGTAAACACTGTAGATTAGAAATGTGTTAAATTGGTAATTCACAGAAAATGAACAAATGACAACCCACACAATACGGATGTCACAATGCAAAACAAAAGAAGCAAATGGAAGTCCAAAATGGACAAAATTATTCTATGTTGAATTATAAAGTAAAGCTAGTGGGTACCCTTGAGGAGTAGGCAGTAACTTGAAAGGCATCACCTGGGGCTTCTGGAAAGTGGTTCTATTTCTAGATTTTTTTTTTTTTTAAGATTTTGTTTATAGGGGATCCCTGGGTGGCGCAGCGGTTTGGCGCCTGCCTTTGGCCCAGGGCGCGATCCTGGAGACCCGGGATCGAATCCCACGTTGGGCTCCCGGTGCATGGAGCCTGCTTCTCCCTCTGCCTGTGTCTCTGCCTCTCTCTCTCTCTCTGTGACTATCATAAATAAATAAAAATTAAAAAAAAAAAAAAAAGATTTTGTTTATAGGCACACAGAGAGAGGCATAGAGACACAGGCAGAGGGAGAAGCAGGCTCTCTGCAAGGAACCCAATGTGGGACTCGATCCCAGGACCCTGGAATCCCCACCTGAGCCGAAGGCAGACGCTCAACCACTGAGCCACCCAGGCACCTGACCTAGGTGCTGTTTAACAGTTGTGTTCAGTTTGTGAAAATTCATCACACTTGCATGCACTTTCCTGAATACATTTTTGAACAAAAAAATTTTTTAGAAAGCCATAATACCTCAGCTTTTTTTAGAAGTCAAAGTAAAGGGTGCCTGAGTGGCTCAGTGGATTAAGTGTCTACCTTTGGCTAAGGTTGTGAACCCAAGGTCCTGGGATCAAACCCCAAGCCAGACTCCCTGCTTCTGCCCCTCCCCCTGCTTGCGCTCTCCTTGTGTGCCATCTCTCCATCTCTCCCTCTCATGAGTAAATAAAATCTTTAAAAAAAAAAAAAGTAAAACCAATTTTTGCCACTTTACGATTTCTTAACTTTTTCTCAGTTGTTTGGATTTCAAATATAATAGTTCTCACAGACACACCCCGGTAATATATCCATCATTAATGACCTAACCTAACCTTAAACTTTAGGTTTTAATATCTTTAGAGTACCCAAAGATAACAAAGATGGATGTAAGCTAAAGCAGTCAATTAACCTACATATTGTCCCTAAAGCTTGAAACTTAATATCAAACATAAATTAAAATCTTTTTTTTGCTTGTTTTTGTTTTACAGATTTTATTTATTTATTCATGAGACACTGAGAGAGAGGCAGACACCGGCAGAGGGAGGAGGAGGCTCCATGCAGGGAGCCCGATGTGGGATTCGATCTCGGGACTCCGGGGTCACGCCCTGAGCCAAAGGCAGACGCTCAACCGCTGAGCCACCCAGGTGTCCCCATAAATTTAATTATTAACAAGCATAAACGCCTAGGCTCTAGGGCTCTAGGTAAGAGTAATTCCTTACCTCCTATATAGAATGATACAAGTTGAAGACACGGGGGGGGGGGGGGAACCTCCCAAAACTTATGAATGGAGAAGGTTATAGGTCTGGTTATTAGTACTATAAAGATGTGAGGACAAGTTATATACGTAAAACCCTAAATCTAAAACAATGTCAAATCCCAAGCCCATCCACCTCTACTTCAATTCCCTGGGCTTGCCTGCAAAAGGGGAAATAAAAAGTTTCTCTATGTGATTGTTGAAATCACAAGAAATGGTCAGAACTGACTAGTGTCTGGACCTTAGCCACGAGATGCCAAACTACAGTGGCTCCTGACAGAAGCACAACACATGGTTTCAATTTACCTGCCACCAAAGAAATCTAAATTGTCTACCTTTTAAGTACCAGTAAGCTTCAACAAATTCTTTAGATTATCTTCATGAAAACCACAGAAACATAGCAAGTCAATATGCTTCAGCTTAACCTTTTCCAGTAACACATATTTGGGAAACAAAGGTACTTTTTCACCGTAATTTCTCACTTGGAGTGACTCAAATCCAAAAGCTAATTTTGGTTTTAGTTGGGGTTTTTGTTTTCCGGCTTTAAGTCTTAATTTTACACACAGGACGTATCCACACAGAACTATCAAAAACTATAAACCAAAACTGTTCACTCAGGAATATAGATGATTGCCATCTTCATTTTTTTCTTTTTTTTTTTTTTTGGTATTTTCTAAAATGTTACTTTTGTTCCAAAAGGGGGGGTGGGGAGGGAAACGGCACTTAAAGTAAAATGTTTATTACCAAGATTCTAAATTGTGAAGCTTAAAAATCTGGCAAGTTGAATACTTCCTAAAAATCACATTTCTAAGACATTCTATCCACAGACCATCCCCAACTTAATTTTTCAACGTTATGCCTGTACAAAAGTAATACTTCACATTCTGATCTTTTCCTGGGCTAGTGATCTGCATACAATTTGCTAGGCATAGCCACATGATCACAAGGGTAACCAATGGATGTACTTACAACCATTCTGTTTTTTCACTCTCAAAACGACATTCAATAAATTGTGTGAGCTATTCAACACTTTACTATAAAATACGCTTTGTGATAGATGATCTGCTCAACTGTAGGCTAACATAAAACATGTTCTGAGCATGTTTAAGGTTGGCTAAGCTAAACTATGATGTTTGGTTGGTTAGTACTAAATGCATTTTCAACTTAAAATACTCACTTTATGATGGGTTTATCAGAATATAACCCTAATGTAAATTACGGAAGATCTGTAGGTTGTTTTCGTAATGAACAAAAAAGTTTCACATACAATCTGCTCCCATCGTAACTCAGTAATTAAGAAACCTACTGAGAGCCCCTTTCACACTCAGAGGGATGTCTTTTCAAGTGATCATTATTAAAAGCTACAAATGAAAAAAAAAAAAAACCTACAAATGGGAAACCTAGATGTCGCAAATATTCTGGACATTTCTATCAAAATAAGTTTAAAGATTTTATTTATTTATTCATGAGAAACACAAAGAAAGAGGCAGAGACACAGGCAGAGGGAGAGGGAGAAGCAGGCTCCATGCAGGGAGCCGGATGTGGGACTCAATTCCGGGTCTCCAGGATCAGGCCCTGGGCCAAAAGCAGACGCTCAACCACTGAGCCACCCGCGGATCCCCTCACAGTAAATTTATTTTCACTAAATCACTAAATACTAGGAGGCCACAATCCATATAAAGTTTTGGTGAAATAAGACTAAATTGTTTTATAAAGATCAAATTTTTTGCCCACCTTTCTGAGCTGGGAAAACTTTATTAAAAACCAAAACAAGGGATCCCTGGGTGGCGCAGCGGTTTAGCGCCTGCCTTTGGCCCAGGGCGTGATCCTGGAGACCCGGGATCGAATCCCACGTCGGGCTCCCGGTGCAAGGAGCCTGCTTCTCCCTCTGCCTGTGTCTCTGCCTCTCTCTCTCTCTCTCTCTGTGACTATCATAAATTTAAAAACAAAACAAGACAAAACAAGGTACACCTGGGTGGCTCAGCCGGGGAAGCACCTGTCTTGGGCTCAGGTCATAATCTCAGGGGTCCTGGGATCCAGCCCCATATCCCCGTATCAGGCTCTCTGCTTCTCCCTCTCCCTCCATCCCTGCTCCTGCTCTCAGCTCGCTCACTCCCTCAAATCAATAAAATCTTTAAAAAAAAAATTTTTTCAAAACAAACTTGGATAGTTCTGTGTTTCCCTTATTTGACTCTTAAAAAGTGTACAGTTTCTGTGCTGGGATAAAACGAGCTTCTAGAACCACCTCCCCATGTGTGACTTACAGACTATCCATTCATCCAGCTGATCAGCTGCACGACTCTAAAAATAATCACTTTCGTACATCAAAGGATATGTGATGAAGCCAACCTAGGAAAACCTTAACGACAGAACCTAGGAGGAGAGTATGCAGATATCCACCTTAGGAGGTTTCCTCCCACTTCTCCGTGTGTGCAAAATCCTCCCAAGACACTGAGCTGGAAATAACCTTTCGAAATCCCACCACCGAGACCGCCCCTGGCAGCTTTAACCTAGACCTGGGGCTGCGAGAGCTTTCGGTGCAACCCCAACCCCCCGGCCGACGTCTGCAGCACTCGCAGGGAGAGGAAGCCTCCCCTTCGGAGGGCGCGGCGTCCTGGGGACTAGTCGACCCGCAACATGCAAAAGTGACGCTGAAAATAACGTCTCACCCAAAGCAAAGTTACTACCTGGGAAGTCCTTTTCCGGGAGGCGTCGTGAGAATTTTGTCGCGACTTTTAACTTTTTTATCAGGTGCAAAAGCACTTTCGCCTCCATTAGCATTTCACTGAAATGTTTCGAAATTCCCAACGGCACCGCGGTAAGTGGTGTGCGCGCGTGTGCGTGGGTTCTGGTCCCCCCCCCCCATAGAGCAGAGCCGAGGAGCCCTCCCAAGTCCGAAGGCCTGCAGGGCCCGCGGGAGCGCGGGGTGCTGGGGGTCCCAGGGTCTCACCCCAGCAGGCCCTCCGCGGGGGGGGGGCTCCGCGGGTTAAACAGGCGGGAAAAGGGGGGAAGCGGTGCAGGCCGCCGGGAGACGCGAGGAGCGCGGGCAGGGCCTGCGGGCGCCCGGCTCGGCCCCCGCCCCCGCCCCCGCCGCGCCCCCGCCCCGCACCTCTCGGTCCTTGAGGCCCAGCAGGAGCACCTCCTCCATCAGGGTCAGCCGGGTCTCCTTGGAGTCGCCCTTGTCGTCGTCGTCCTGCTCGTCGCGGCGGCTCTGCGCGTCGTCCTCGCCGCCGCCGCCGCCGCCGCCCGCCACCCGCTCCTTGTCGGCGGCGCTGCGGGAGGCCTCGGTGCGCCGCTGCACCAGGCCCGAGCTGCGCTGGGTCAGCGAGGTCATGGCTCCCGCCGGGACGCCGCGCCGCGCCGAGAGGGCCGCGGGACCTGCCGGGCCTCCCTCCTCGCCCCCCCGCGGCCCGCGGCCCGGGCTTCCGTGTTAGATCGCGGCGCCCGGGCGACGTCCGTCGGCAGCGGGGCCGGGGGCAGTCATGGGGAGACGGGTGGGCGCGGGACGGGCGGGCCGGCGAGGCGAGGCGAGGCGAACGGCGCTCCCCGCTCGTGCGGCCGCGGCCCGGGGGAAGCCGGGCTCCGGGCGGCGGCGGCGGCGGCGGCGGCTGGGGCTGCGCCTTCCCAATATGGCGGCGCCAGCTGACGTCACCGGAGGATGTGGCACCGCCGGCCGGGGCGGGCCCGAGGGCGCCGGAAGCGGGGGGCGGGGCTCGCGGCTCCGCGCGGCTCCCGCGCCCTCGGGTCGCCGCCGGCGCTCGCCCTGGCCGCCCGGTCTGCGGCCCCTGCCCGCGGCGCGTGACGTGCCCTCCCTTCCGCCGCCTCCCCCTCCGCCCCTCGAGGATCGGGGCGCGGCATCAGGCCGGCGAGGCCCCCACGAAGGACGGTGGACCCCGCTCAGCCTCGAGCCGTGGCCGCATCACCCGAGACGCCGCGATGCTCGGAGTCGGCCGAGGGGGGGGGGGGGGGGCGGGGACCCGAGGGGGGGACCGCGGGGGGAGGGACGGGGGTGCTGGGAAGGCAGGGACCCGAGGGGGCGGGGACCCGACGGGAGGGGGGCGGGGTGGGGTGGGGGCCCGGATGCGGCCGGGGAGGGCGGGGACCCAAGAGGGGGAGCGCGGGGGAGGGGCGGGGGGGAGGGAGCCCCGGGGGGCGGGGACCCGAGGGGAGGGGTGCGGGGTGGGGGCCCGAGGAGGGCGGGGAGGGCGGGGACCCGGGTCCCCGAGAGACCCAGGAAGGACGTCGCTGGCGGCCGAGAGTCCGCGCCCGCGCCCGGACCCGCAGAGGGAGTGACGGCCGGTGCGTGGGTCGCGGGCGGCCGCGTGGTTCCACGAGCTCCGAAGCGGCAGAACGAGCGGAGCCGCCCGCGAGAACGTGCCCGTGGCCTCCCGACGCGTGACCGGGGAGCACGGTTGGTGCCGAACGCGTCAGCCCGCTTGACCCCAACGACCTTCTTTATGGAGACCATAAAGCCGTTGGGTTTCGTGCCACGTCTTTGTGCAGATGGAACCTGCCCCCCCCCCATTTTATTACAGGTGAGATCGTCTCGCCGAGCTTCCGGGTTGGGCCGGCCGGGCCAGCTCCCGAGCCAGGTGCCGAGCCTGGGTTGGAGGCCGGGAGGGTGCGCCTTGTAAGTCGTCCAGAAACGGCATCGAGTCAACGGGGACCACAGGCTGCGGCCGCAGAGCGATCTGGACAGGACGTGAGCTGTGATGAAGGACGGACGCCCGCAGCAAGGCCGTCCCATCGAACATTCTCGCTACAGAGTCCCCCCCCCCCCCCCCCCCCCCGAACCCATCGTCCCAGGCTCGGCCGCACACCACCACCACCCCACATCCTGGAGAGTGAAAATGCTCAGTATGGGGCGGGGAGGAGCGCGCGGTGAGCCCAAAGGAGACCCTCCCTCTTTCCTATCTTTCCGGGCAAGGGTCAGCTTCTCCCATTCACCTGTTCAACTTTTTTTTCTCTTTAGTTTCTCTCCCTATTCTTTCCCAAATAGCCTAAAATGTTTCCTTTTGGAAGAAATGTAATGAATGTGTTTAGGATACTCAGATACGTAGTTGGAGGAGTATAGAGTGAAACTCTCTCTTCCAGCCCTGCCCCTGTTCACCCCCGTTGTTCACCTCTTCTCCTCAGGTGGTCCCAAATACTTCAACAAATTCTCTGGTGCTCCTCTCAAAAGAGAGAGCCTAACTCCCCTTCCCTTGGGTGTGGGCCAGACACCTCCACTCTCCTCCAATGAGCAGAATGTGGCAGGTGTGGCTGTGTGTGACTTAGACTAGATCCTACAAGTCTGCAGCTTCCTGTGCTCCGGCTCCCTCTCCCTGTCCCTCTCCTCTGTCTGTCTCTACTTCTCAGATTCTCCCCTCATTCACTGAGAGAGGCCGGATGCCACATCATAGCCGGTCAAGCAGTGCTATGGAAATGTCCAATGGGAAAGAGCAATAGAGGTGAGGCATCTGGAAAACCAGGCTCCCAACCCCACTCAAACCCTTACTTCACATCTGATTGCAATCTCATGAAAGATTCTTTTTTTTTAAAGAATTTATTTATTTATTCATGAGAGAATCAGGCTCCCAGCGGGGAGCCCAATGCCCGGGACCCCAGGATCACAATCTGAGCCAAAGGCAGATGCTCAACCACTGAGCCACCCAGGTGCCCCTCTGGGGGGGGGGGGGGGGGGGAAGATTCTGAACCAGTTAGTACCACCCCACTAAGTCATTCCAGAACTTCTGAGCTACAAAAACTGTGAGATAATAAATATTGGTTGTCTTTAGCTGCTAAGTTTTGAGTCATTTGTTATGCAGTAATAGGCATTAAAATACTTGGGTGCTTATACAAAACAAACGTGACAACAAATCCTATAGTGATGAAAATCGGGGCTGCAAGGCTAGATTGGTCCGTGGGACTCTTCATCTTGCCATTTGAGTTTGAGCCCTACCTGGGATGTAGAGATGATTCAAATGAAATAAATGAACTTTTAAAAAATAGAGTATTGTTATGAAAATCAATAGAGGGAAACCTCACTACAGTAGAGATCAGGAGGCTAGAAAGGGGAGGCTACAAGGGGGAGCCAGCCCACTTAACCTCAATTACAGACCCCCAACAGAAAAATCCACAAAAGGAAACTATCAATTACAGGCCGGGACAGGGAAAAGGTGTGTACTGCATTTCCTTCAACAAATAAACTACCTCTGCAACTCAGCCAATAATAAACCTTCATCACCCTGACTTGCTTTTCTCCAGTAGCCTTAAAAAACACCTGGGTGGCTTAGTCCTTTGAGTGTGGGACTCGGATTTAGCTCTCAGGTCATGATCTTGGGGTCATGGGATGGAACCATATGTCAGGCTCAGTGAAGAGTCTGCTTGAGATTCTCCCCCTCCCCCTCTGCCTTCTCCTCTCTCTCTCTCAAATTAAATATTTAGGGGGAAAAAAAAAAAACTCGTCCCAACTTCCCTCTTCTCCATAAATTTTTCTCTTTTGTTTGCTGGACTTGCCTATGGTTTTTCCATAGCCTACATGTTCTGCATTGCATTTCTCTGGTGTTCCCAAATAAACACATTTTGGTAGTAAAATGTCTTTTACTAATACTTTCTTGGATATCCTTCTAGAGATTTTTTTTAATGTATATTCAAACAACTATGAAAATATTCTCCTTCCTTTTTTATGCAAATAATAGATCATAATACACATTATTTTTCACTTAATGTTAGAAAAAATGTTCTCTATCAATACTTAACAGCTTCAGAGCACCTGGGTAGCTCAGTCCCTTAAGCCTCTGCCTTTGGCTCAGGGCGTGATCCTGGAGTCCCAGAATCAGGGTCCGCATCTGACTCCCTGCTCAGTGGGGAGCCTGTTTCTCCTGCCTCTCCTCATCCCTCACCCCCCACCCCCCACTGTGTTCTCTCTCCTGCCTCCTCCCTCTCTCTCTCTCTCAAATAAAATCTTTAAAAAACTTAACTTAAATTTCTTGCTCCTCCCCCTCTTTCTTCATACTTTGTTTCAGCTGCATTGTATGCTATCTGTAACATACTTTTATTTAGTCAGTCCCCTATAGATGGACATTTAGGTTGTTTCCCATTCTTTGCTATTACAAACAATGCTGTAATAAATATAATGAAGAGCCACATGTTTTGTCCACAAAAATGCATGCTCATGGTCTGTTTATTCATGCACACTCTTCAGATTACTAAGACTTAACACAACTTCATTGTTTTTTCAGTTTTACTAGCATTTTTTTCCCTGTTTTTGTTTTCCACAAGCTAGACTTCAAAATCACCTTAATTGGAAAGAAAGTAAAAGAAAAAAGAAGGAAGGAAATAAGGTTATGATATTTGGGGAACCAAAATATATATTCCTAATAACAATGACTATTTATTTATTGACTACTGAATATGTGGCAGGCATGTTCTCCAGTAGCCCCCACCGGAGTCCTGCAGAGGAGGTACTCATGCTGCTCCCCATAAACCCCAACTACCTTATGCAGCAAAGCATGTCAGCATACTTCATGCCCAAGCAGAAGGACCTGGGGGTGCATAGGAGTTAGCACTTCAAGCTGGCAAAGTTCCCCTTTCTCTCTTCAAATGGATTTTTGAGATCCTTTATGCGATTTCTCCGTGGCACTTAGCTGCAGCACGTTCAACAACTTTTTTTTTTAAAGATTTTATTTATTTGAAGAGAGAGAAAGCATGAGCAGGTGGGGGGAGGTGGAGAGGGAGAAGCAGACTCCCCACTGAGCAGGGAGCCTGATGTGAGGCTCAATCCCAGGACCCTGAGATCATGACCTGAGCTGAAGGCAGATGCTTAACCAACTGAGCCACCCAGGCGCCCCCAACAACATATTCTTGATATGTCTCTCTCCCCCCTTCACTCCACCCTCCCCCTCTTTCTTGCTCCTGTTCTTGGGAGTTACACTCCCTAACAAAACAGTGGCACAGAAGCCTCTGTCTTAAGCTCTGCTTTCTGAAAATCCCAGGTTAAGGCACTCACTTTATTTGTGAAGAAACTGCAGTTCAGAGAAATTAATCTGTCCAACATAACACGGCTGGTAAATTGCAAGCCTGGGTTAATAAAAACCATATCATTAGAACCCCAGTCCTTAATTCAGTCATTACACAAATATCTGTATTTATGCATACTTGCTGTAGGCCAGGTACTGTGCTAATAAGCAATGAGGATATTATAATAAACCAAAAGAGACACAGTCATAGTTTCATGAGGCTGTTTAGGGGAGGGCACAGATACTAAGCAAATCATCACACATCAATGTATAAATTGAGCACTGCTTTGAATATATTTGAATACAGAAGGAATATAGTATTATGGGAGCATGTATTCTCAAATATATGAGAAACTTATATTTTATCTGGGACTCAAGGAAAGCAACTCTGAGGAAGTAGTAAGCCAAAGAATAAACAGAAATTAACTAAAACAAACCTCTCATTCTTGAGAAAAAATAGCATGTGCCAAAGCCCTCTGGCAAGGAGAGATCATGGGATGATGGAGAATGAAACAGAAAACCATTTTGGCTAGGCTAAAGGGGAAAGTGTTGTCAAAAGCAATAGAGACAGACAAGAATCAAATCATGCAGTGCCATAGAGCCATTTAAAGATTTTGGTCTTTTGGGATGCCTGGGTGGCTCAGCAGTTGAGCACCTGCCTTTGGCCTAGGCCATGATCATGGAGTCCCCGGATCGAGTCCCACATTGGGCTTCCTGCATGGAGCCTGCTTCTCCCTCTGCCTGTGTCTCTGCCTATGTGTGTGTGTGTGTGTGTGTGTCTCATGAATAAATAAATAAAATCTTTAAAAAAAATAAAGATTTTGGTCTTTTTCCAACCAAACTCAATGAGAAATCATCAAAGATGCTTTTAAATGCCTCCCTTGTGAGGTGCCTGGGTGGCTCATTCGGTTAAGTGACTGACTCTTGATTTTGGCTCAGGTCATAATCGCAGGGTCATGATCTCAAGGAGTCTCTTTCTCCCTCTCCCTCTACCCCTTCTCATTCCCTTTCTCTTCCCCGCCCTCCCCACCCCCACCCCCACCCCCCCCACCCCACCCCCCACCTGCTCAAATAAATAACTCCCTCCTTTGTAGGGGGAAGGATGGAATGGGGGTGTATGTAATATTACAGATCGGCATTTTGAAAACCTCACCCAATACACAAAAGAGATGGTCACAATGGATACAGCAGCCAGTTAGTTTTGCAGCAATCCCACAGGAACTGATAGCTACCTAACTATGACCGTGGAAGAAGAGAGAGTAAAAAGTAGAAGTTTCCAAGAGATACTTAGGAAGCCAAATTCATGAACTCACTGGAAGATTGACTGGAGTGGGTAGACCACAAGGAAGAGAGGTTTTCTTTTTTTCTTTTTTTTAAGATTTTATTGATTTATTTGACAGAGAGCAAGAGAGCACAAGCAGGGAGAGTGGCAAAGGAAGAGGGAGAGAAGCAGGCTCCCCGCTGAGCAGGGAGTCTGATGTGTTGCCCATCTCTATCCTGAGACTCTAAGATCATGAAGACCTGAGACGAAGGCATCACCCAGGCCCCCCCCAGAAGAGAGATTTTCAGGGATGATTCTCTACCTCTGGCTGTGTAAGAATGTACAGGAGAGACCATTCACTGAGCTAGGGACCATTGGGCCCCAAAAACGTTTGCGTTTGCATTTGCATTTATTTCAGGTGAGTTTTTGAGAAGCGTATGAAACTTCCTTTTTTTTTTAAAGATTTTATTTATTCATTAAAGACACAGAGAGAAAGAGGCAGAGACACAGGCAGAGGGAGAAGCAGGCTCCATGCAGGGAGCCCAATGTGGGACTCGATGCAGGGACCCCAGGATCACACCCTGGGCCAAAGGCAAGCGCCAAACCCAGGGATCTCCGTGTATGAAACTTCTAAGAAGAGATGTTGTATACGTAGTTGGATGTACAGGTACTTTCTGTTCTAATCTGATAAAAATTTCAAAACACCTACAAAATGGAACTGTAGAAGAACTATGAGAGAACTCTTATAACCTAGGAGAGGAGATGCCTTTTTTAATCATGATTCAAAATTTGATAAGAAAACATTTTTTGAAATAATTATGGATTGAGGCACCTGGGTGGCTCATTGGTTAAGCATCCAACTCTTGATTTTGGCTCAGGTCATGTGTGACCTCAGGGTTGTGAGATCAAGGGTCATGTTGGGCTCTTCGCTGGGTGGAGCCTTCTTGGGATTCTCTCTCTCTGCCTCTCTCAAAAAGAAAAGAAGAAAGAGAGAGAGAGAGAGAGAGAGAAGAAGAAGAAGAAGAAGAAGAAGAAGAAGAAGAAGAAGAAGAAGAAGAAGGAGGAGGAGGAGGAGAAGGAGGAGGAGAAGAAGAAGAAAAAAGAAAGAAAGAAAAGAAAGAGAAAGAAAGAAAGAAAAGAAAGAAAGAAGAAAGAAAAAGAAAGAAAGAAAGAAAGAAGAAAGAAAGAAAGAAAGAAAGAAAGAAAGAAAGAAAGAAAGAAAAAGAAAGAATTATAGATTGACAAGAAGTTGTAAAATTAGTACAGAGAGGTCTTGTGTAGTCTTAACCTGGTATTCCCCAATGGTAACATATATGTTTAGTACAATACTAAAACCAAGAAAGGAATATTGGTATAATCCACAGACATTATTCAGATTTCACAGGTTTTATATGCGCTTATTTGTGTGTGTGTGTGTGTGTGTGTGTGTAGTTCTATGCAATTTTACCACATGTGCAGATTTGTGTAACCACCACCAATCAAGATACAAAATTGTTGGGATCCGTGGGTGGCTCAGCGGTTTAGCGCCACCTTCGGCCCAGGGCGTGATCCTGGAGTCCGGGATCCAGTCCCACATCCGGCTCCCTGCATGAGGCCTGCTTCTCCCTCTGCCTGTGTCTCTGCCTCTCTGTGTGTGTGTGTGTGTGTGTGTGTGTGTGTGTGTGTCTCTCATGAATAAATAAATAAAATCTTAAAAAAAAAGATACACAATTGTTTTCTCACCACAAGATCCCTCATGTTACCCCCTTAGAGTCCTACCCCTTCTCACACTCCACCTCTAACCCCTGGCGACCACTCATCTGTTCTATTATTTTGTCATTTGAGAATGCCGTATAAATGGAATCATACACTAGGCAGCCTTTTGAGATAGCTCTTTGTCACTCAGCATAATTCCCTTGAGGTCTATTCTGTGTACCAATAGTTTGATCTTTTTTATGCCTGATGGTATGGATGTTCCACAGTTTATTTACCCATTCACCCACTAAAAGACTTTGGGTTATTTACAAATTGTATGTATTACAAATAAAGCTACCATGAACATTTGTGCACATTTTTATGCATACATGGTTTTCATTTCTCTGGGATAAATACCTAGGAGTGCAACTGGGGTCATATGGTGAGTGTGTGTTTAGCTTGTTAAGAAACTGCCAAAATGTTTTCCAGAGTGGTTATTCCATCTTACATTCCTACCCCAGCTTTGCTCTAAAGCACATCAGTATTATTGATATAACCAGCAAACCTTTTAGAGGCATTCAACAATGTTATTTCTTTTTTAAAAATTTGGTACAATGATTGAAAAGATTATTGACCACTTGTTATATTCCAGAGATGGCTCTAAATGTCTAAATGTCTTACACACTAATTTTGTTATTTTTTAAAGATTTATTTATTTGAGAGCTCATACGCATGCACACTCAAGAAAGAAGGAATAGAGGGTTGTGAGATCAAGGGTCATGTTGGGCTCTTCGCTGGGTGGAGCCTTCTTGGGATTTTCTCTCTCTGCCTCTCTCAAAAAGAAAAGAAGAAAGAGAGAGAGAAGAAGAAGAAGAAGAAGAAGAAGAAGAAGAAGAAGGAGGAGGAGGAGGAGGAGGAGAAAGAAAAGAAAGAAAGAAAGAAAGAAAGAAAGAAAGAAAGAAAGAAAGAAAGAAAGAAGAAAGAAAGAAAGAAAGAAAAGAAAGAAAGAATTATAGATTGACAAGAAGTTGTAAAATTAGTACAGAGAGGTACTCAAGCAGACTCTCCTCCCTGAGTGCTGAGCCCAACGGGCTAGATCTCAAGACCCATGAGATCGTGACCTGAGTTGAAGCCAAGAGTCAGAGGCTCAACTGACTGAGCCACCCAGGTCTCCCTTTTTTTGCACATTAATTTTAGACTAAACTGTATAGGTCACAATTTTTCACTTCCCTATGGTTGTACATCCACATCCTTGCTATCGCTTTGCAACATGTGGAATATACTTTATTACTCCTTGCCATGGGCTTGACCTAAGTCTCTACCTTGGGGTTGGCCATGTGACTATCTTTGGCAAATAGAATATTAGCCAATAGGATGCAAACAAAGGCGTGAAACAGGCTTATGCAGTTGTGCTTTTCCTTTTATGCTCCTAGCTGCTGCCACCGTGAGAAGAGCTTCTTTCATGGCCATGAAAACACTTCCTCCGGGTAGTCTGCTAGTCCCAGAGGAATGAGAATGAAGCAGACAAAAGCAAATACACAGCTTGGAGTCAAGCCTCGCCAAGCCCAGCTGAGATCTGCAGAGCCATTCTAGCCACGTCATGATCGTTGAAATAAATGCTTACTGTTGTGTGTCACTAAGATTATGTGTTATCGGGCAGCTCACTTAGTTCTCACAGCATCCTGATTACGTATTATAATAGCCCCATTTTACAGAAAAGAAAATCAAGACACAAAGAGATTAAATATCTTGCTTAAAATTCTACAGCCTGATCCCAGAGCCCATGATCTTATCAGGATCTCACAGTGACTCAATGAATTCAAGACAAAAACAACTACACACAGTGGTCTGTCAGAAAAGACAAAACTCCAGCAAGACAAATGCAAAGTTTCAAAGATTTAAAATTTTGTGAATAAGTAATAAATTCACATACTTCAAAAATCAAAAGGATAAAAGGGATATCCAGAGAAGTTGCACTTCTACCTACAAACCATCAACAGACCTAATTCCAACACATCCCTTATGAATTTTTTTTTAAGATTTTGTTTATTTATTCATGAGAGACACAGAGACACAGGCAGAAGGAGAAGCAGGCTCCATGCAGGGAGCCCCAAGCAGGACTCGATCCGGGAACCCCAGGATCACACCCTGGGCCAAAGGCAGGCGCCCAACCACTGAGCCACCCAGGCATCCCGACCCTTGTGATTCTTGCCGCTCTGGTATCTACACTGTTGTGTGATTCCCACTCCTTGAGTGTGGGCAGAAGTTGTGACTTGCTTCTAACCACCAGAATATGGCAAAGGTGGAGAGGGTGTTGCAGATGTAAGAGCCATAATTCATTCTCTCTGAGTTAATCTAAAGAGAGAGAACCCGGAGCGTGCCTGGCATAATCAGGTGGTCTCTCTCTTTTTTTTAATTTTATTTATTTATTCATGAGAGACCCACAGAAAGAGGCAGAGACACAGGCAGAGGGAGAAGCAGGCTCCACGCAGGGAGCCCGATGCGGGACTCGATCCTGGGTCTCCAGGATCAGGCCCTGGGCCGAAGGCGGCGCTAAACCGCAGAGCCACCCAGGCTGCCCAATCAGGTGGTCTCTTGAAAGCAAACCCAAACCTTCCCTAATGAGAGAGACTTGAGTCAGTGAAGACACTTTTTTTTTAGATTCTCCACAGAGAGTGGCTTCCCTTTCTTTTCTTTTTTAATTGAAATATAATTAACATACAGTGCTATATTATATTAGTTTCAGATGTACAATATAATGATTCAACAATTCTATACATTTCTCAATGCTCTTGGGGCTCTTAAGACATTCTGTTTTGTTTTGTTTTTAAGATCTTATTTATTTATTTATTTATTCATGAGAAACACAGAGAGAGGCAGAGAGACAAGCAGGCTCCCTGTGGGGAGCCTGATGCTGGACTGGATCCCAGGACGTACAACCCCGAAGCTAGGTGCTCAACCACTAAGCCACCCAGGTGCCCAAGACACTCTCGAAGAAAACAGCTGTGTTGTAAAATGCCTATGAGAAAGGTAGCTTCTAAGAGCTGATGGTCTCGGTCTTAGAAACACAGCAGCTGAATTATGCCAACAACATAAATGAGCTTGGAAGAGGACCTAAACTTCAGGTAAGAATGTAGCCCAGCTGACACTTTGATTACAAACTGTGAGACCCCGAGCAGAGGATCCAATTAGGCTATGCCAAACTCTTGACCAATGGAAACTGAGATTATAAGCATGTGTTATTTTAAGCCACGAAACTAGTAGTAATTTGTTATGCCATAGATGCAAATAGGTTGGAATAAAGGATGAGGGTGCCTGGCTGAGTGAGTTAGTGGAGCATGCCACCTTGATCCTGAGGTTGTGAGTTCAAGCCCCATGCTGGCCATAGAGCCTACTTTAAAAAAAAAAAAAAAAAGTAGAAGAAGAAGAGTAAAGAAAAGATGGTACAAAAAAAAAAAGAAAGAAAGAAAAGATGGTAAAAGATATCAATCATGCAAACAGAACCATAAAAAGCTAAAGTGGCCATACTAGTATCAGACAAAATAGACTTTAAAAATATTTTTAAGTGTTATTGAAAGTATGCCCTCAAAAAAGAAAGAAAGAAAGAAAGAAAGTATGCCCTCAGATTTAACTGATTTTTTTGAAAAAAAAAATTTATTCATTTGACAGAGAGAGAGCAAAAACAAGGGGGGCTGCAGGCAGAGGGAGAGGGAGAAACAGTCTCCCCACTGAGTAGGGAGCCAGGCTCCGGGTTAGATCCCAGGACCCTGGGACCATGACCTAAGCTGAAGGCAGACACTTAACCAACTGAGCCACCCAGGTGCCCCTGTGGTCAACTGATTTTCCACAAGGGTGCCAAGACAATTCAATCGTGAAAGAATAGTCATTTCAACAAATGGTACAGGAACAAATGTGTGTTCACATTAAAAAAAAAAAAAAAAAAGCGTGCTCCAGGGTGGCTCAGTCGGTTAAGCTCCTGCCTTCAGCTCAGGTCATGATCCCAGGGTCCTGGGATGGAGTCCGACATCAAGCCCCACATCGAGCCTCCTGTCAAGCCCTCAGCACTACCTCAGAACACACTTTGGCAGTTCCTCATAAACTTTAAACAGAATATTACCAAATGACCCAGCAATTCCACGTAGCCTTACATAGCCACGATACATAAAAATATATGTGCTTACACAAAAACTTGCACGTGAATATTCATAGCAGCACTATTCATAATAATGAGAAAGTAGAAACAACTCAAAGATCCATCAACTGGTGAATGGATGAATAAAATGTAGCATATTATGCTGAGAAATATTACTAGGTAATAAGAAGGAATGAAGTACTCGTAAATGACGACCTTGAAAACATGTATGTAGAAGAGGCCAGTCAAAAAGACTACATTTTGCACATTTGGCACAATTCTGTTTATAGGAAATACTCAGCATAAGCAAATCGATAGCAACTGGCAAGTAGATTAGTGATTGCCTAGGGCTAGGGATGGGGTGTAGGGTGGGGGTGGGGTGGGGAATGGGGAGCAACTGTTAATGGATCCAGAGTTTCTTTTTGGGGTGATGAAAATGTTCTAAAACTGGTGTGGTGGTAATTGCACAACTCCATGACTATACTAAAAAACACTAAAAATAATAATAATAACACTGAGTTAGGGATGCTGGGGAGGCTCAGCCTATTGAGCATCGGCCTCTTGGTTTCAGGTTAGGTCAGGTCTCAGGGTTGTGAGATCAAGGGCCCATTAGCTCCCTGCTCAGTGGGAGTCTGCTTGTCTCCCTCTCTCTCTGGCCCTCCCCTGCTCTCATGCTCTGTCTAAAATAAATAAATCTTTAAAAAAAAAAAATTAGTTATATATCTTAGAAGGGTAACTTGTATGATATGTAAATTACATTTCGGGATCCCTGGGTGGCGCAGCGGTTTGGCGCCTGCCTTTGGCCCAGGGCGCGATCCTGGAGACCCAGGATCGAATCCCACGTCCGGCTCCCGGTGCATGGAGCCTGCTTCTCCCTCTGCCTGTGTCTCTGCCTCTCTCTCTCTCTCTGTGTGACTATCATGAATGAATAAATAAATAAAATCTTTAAAAAAAAAAAAATAAATAAATTACATTTCAATAAACCTGTTAGTAACAAAAATTAAGGATCTTTGATTTAGGTTTGGCTCCGAACATGTCCCAAGATACTTTATTATTGAGGGGAATAAAAAGATTTGAATTTTTAAAAATGTACTTTTTGTAATATATGCTTTTAATTTTTAGGTTAAAAATTTTTTAACAAGGTTTGCTCATAGGAAGGGGATGAAAAACATACTTTCAGGATGATAAAATATACTCATGTTTTAATCCTGTACATTTTTAAAAATTTTTTATTTATTCATGATAGAGAGAGAGAGAGAGAGAGAGGCAAGACACAGGCAAAGGGAGAAGCAGGCTCCATGCTGGGAGCCTGATGTGGGACTCGATCCCGGGTCTCCAGGATTGCACCCTGGGCCAAAGGCAGGCGCCAAACCACTGAGCCACCCAGGGATCCCCTCCTGTACATTTTGACTAGGATTTAAATTTTTAAACAAATATAAAGCAAAACATTTTAATTTACTTTCATCGTGATTCTAGTGGGGAAACAAATACTGTAAATATGGAAGGAATACAGAGACTAGATAGGCTTAAAAAATAATTCTAGTTTTTTGTTTACATAGCAATCTGTCACAAATTCTAGAATTACATAGTTTAAAGAGCTCTCAAGATACCAAACAATTCACAATTCTGAAACTTTTCCAACAGCTTACTCATTTTTCCTAGAAATCCAGAAAGACAAGATTTCGTGGTTTTACAAAATAAAGTGTGGTATCTTTCCACTATGGGCACCAGAAAATTTTCTAAACTTCTAAGTTAAATCCTTAATTATTAGTCTATATGAGATAAGATATGGAAAGCAGTTGGCATAGAGATGAGACATCTCCTGACTTAGAAGTAAGGGTCTCTGCTGTGACTGGGAGTTTTAGATCAAAAGTATCTTCTTAGAATTTACTTCAGGTTTAAGTAAAATCCTCTGTGCTTTTGTTGCACTTTACATCCTTCTCTTAGCTCAGTGCACCTTGGCTAGCTTCCTCATTGTTACCTATAAAATTGCCCCTTTCAAATGTATACAAATTTGTTTCCTGCCCCACCTTCTCTAAGTAAATGACCCCTAGTTCCTGAATAAACCATGAAAATAGATGCCCTACTGCCAGGATTTTTTTTTTTTTAAGATTATTTACTTGAGAAAGAGGAGAGCAAGTGAGCTCAAGGTGGGAGGAGGGGCAGAGGGAGGCGCAGACTCCCCACTGAGCAAGGAACCCCATGAGGGACTCCATCCCAGGGTTGATTGATCTGAGCCTAAGAAAGACTCTTAACTGACTGAGCCACCCAGGTGGCCCCTTCCTGTCCAGGATTTTTTTTTTAAGATTTTATTGATTTATTCACGAGAGACACAGACAGAGGCAGAGACACAGGCAGAGGGAGAAGCAGGCTCCATGCAGGGAGCCCGACACGGAACTTGATCGTGCGTCTCCAGGATCATGACCTGAGCCACCCAGTCTTCCCCTTGTCCAGGATTTTAAAGAAATCAGGGTGTGATGAGAAAGAATTGACCTTCTAAAGCTGTAAAGTGGGGACACCTGGGTGGCTCAGTGGTTGACCATCTGCCTTTGGCTCAGGGTGTGATCCTGAGGTTCCAGAATCAAGTCCCACATGGGGCTCCCCATGGGGAGCCTGCTTCTCCCTCTGCCTGTATCTCTGCTTCTCTCTCTGTCTCTCATGAATAAATAAATAAAATCTTTAAAATAAATAAATAAATAAATAAATAAATAAATAAATAAATAAATAAATAAAGCTGTAAAGTGTCTTCCTTTTCCCAAACCTGAATTTTAAGTTCTAGGAACAAAAATTGCTCTCCCACTAAAGGATCATGTGCTGACGCTATCTGAGAATCTGTACTAGTTTCCTATGCTATGGATTTATTATCGCACACTTTCTGTGGGCCAGGCGTCAGGCCCAGCTTAGCTGGATCCCCTGTCTGGGACTCACAAGGAGGAAATCAGGATGCCAGCTGAGCTGCATGCTCATCTGGAGGCTCAGCTGGGAGAAAATTGGCTTCTAAGCTGCTCAGGTTATTGGCAGACTTCATTTCCTATGGTTGTAGAACTGGGGGCTTTTTCTTTTTTTTTTTTTTTTTAAGAGTTTATTTGTTTTAGAGAGAGGGAGAGACAGAGAGAGGGAGAGTGCTTGTGCACAGGCACATGAGTGGGAGGAGAGGCAGAGAATCTCAAGCAGACTCCACACTGAGCCTGGGGGCCAACGCGGGGCTCCATCCCACAACCCTGAGATCATGGCTTGAGATGAAACCAAGAGTCAGATGCTGAACTGACAGCCACCCAGGTGGCCCTAGGGCTTCTGTCTCTTGTTGGCTGTTGACTAAAGGCCGCCCTCCTCTCTTAGAGGCTGCATGCCCTTCCTCGCCAGTGAGCTCCCCAACATGGTTGCCTACCTCCTCCAGCCAGCAAGGGAAGTCCCTAACGTGAATCTGCTAGTACAATGGAGATTTATAGACTCTTAAATAATCAAGTGAATGACATCTCATCACCTTTGCCATCTTCTATTAGAAACAGTCATTAGATTGGGACGCCTGGGTGGCTCAGTGATTGAGCACCTGCCTTCGGCCCAGGTCGTGATCCTGGAGACCCAGGATCGAGTCCCACATCGGACTCCCTTCATGGAGCCTGCTTCTCCCTCTGCCTGTGTCTCTATGTCTCTCGTGAATGAATAAATACAATCCTCAAAAAAAAAAAAAAAAAGAAATAGTCATTAGATTAAGGAGGGCACGTAATTTAATAAGCACTGGGTTTTACATAAGACTGATGAATCACTGACATCTACCTCTGAAATTAATACATTATATGTTAATTCATTGAATTTAAACTTTTTTAACTCAAAGAAAAAAAAAAGAAAGAAAGAGAAAAAGCTGTCATTAGTTTTAGCCCTAACTCAAGAGGAGGAGATTACACAGATGCATGAATTCCAGAAGGCAGGGATCATTGCCTCTGCCCACCACAGCAGTATTGAATCCTGTCTGCAGGAGATGGACAGGATGCAAACGAACAAATTAATGAACAAAACTGAGCCTTTCGGTATGTTGTATCATCTTATTTCTTTATTCATAACTCCCCAGGAAAACATGGGTATGAGTTATTTGTTGCTGTGTAACAAACCATAACCTCAAAATAATGGCTTTAAAATAGCAACTATTAAAAAAAAAAAAGCAGCTATTTGGGGGCACCTGGCTGCCTCAGAGCATGCGACAGGATCTCAAGGTCATGAGTTCAAGCCCCACATTGGGCATGGAGCCTACTTTAAAACAAAAAAAGAGGGCAGCCCGGGTGGGTCAGCGGTTTAGCACAGCCTTCAGCCCAGGGTGTGATCCTGGAGACCCGGGATCAAGTCCCATGTCGGGCTCCCTGCATGGAGCCTGCTTCTCCCTCTGCCTGTGTCTCTGCCTCTGTGTGTGTGTGTGTGTGTGTCTCATTAATAAATAAATAAAATATTTATAAAATAAATAAAACAAAAAAAGAGGGACTCCTGGGTAGCTCAGCAATTGAGTGTCTGCCTTGGGCTCATGGCGTGATCCCAGGGCCCAGAATCGAGTCCCCCATCAGGCTCCTTGCGGCAAGCCTGCTTCTCCTTCTGTGTCTCTGCCTCTCTGTGTCTCTCATGAATAAATAAATAAAATCTTTAAAAATTAAAAAAAACTGGAGGGTATTATGCTGAGTGAAATAAGTCAATCGGAGAAGGACAAACAGTGTATGTTCTCATTCATTTGGGGAATATAAATAATAGTGAAAGGGAATATAAAGGAAGGGAAAAGAAATGTTGGGAAATATCAGGAAGGGAGACAGAACATAAAGACTCCTAACTCGGGGAAACGAACTAGGGGTGGTGGAAGGGGAGGAGGGCGGGTGTTGGAGGGGAATGGGTGACGGGCACTGAGGCGGACACTTGACGGGATGAGCACTGGGTGTTTTTCTGTATGTTGGTAAATTGAACACCAATAAAAATTAATTTAAAAAATAAATAAAAATTAAAAAAAGAAAACAACACAGCAATTATTTGTTCATTTTTCTGTGGTTCAGCTATTTAAACTGGGCTTTAGCTGGGCTGTTCTACTGATCTCGCATGAGGTTACTTACATGGCTGTAGTCAAACTGCAGCTTGACTTGAACTAGTTAGTTGATTTAACACAACCCACTCACATTTGGAAGAACTGGTGTTGGCTGTAGGCCAGTCCACGTGTCTCTCACAGGCTGGCCCCGTCTTCCTTACTTGGTGTCTGAATTCTAACAGTAAGAGAAGCTGCAAAGCTCACAAGTTGTATACTATTACTTGCCACGTTTTATTGGTTAAAGTAAGGTCCTAAAGCTGGCCCAGATGCAACAGGTGGAGAAATGACCCCACCCCCCACCTCTTTTCCATTCCAGAACTGTGCAAAGTTCAAACCTGAGAACGCTTTAAGACTTACCTAGGGCAGCCCAGGTGGCTCAGCAGTTTAGTGAGGCCCTTCAGTCCAGGGCCTGATCCTGGAGCCCTGGGTTCGAGTCCTACGTCAGGCTCCCTGCATGGAGCCTGCTTCTCCCTCTGCCTGTGTCTCTGCCTCTCTCTGTGTCTCATGAATAAATAAATAAAAACTAAAAAAAAAAAAAGACTTACCTAATAATTGTTCCAAAATATCTACGTTTATATACAGAGCATTTCTTGACTGGTTAAAGTTTTAATGGCATTAATTATTGTTAAAGTATAGTTGTCAATTGCTCTTTGCTTGTATAAAAGAAGCTATCATCTCCAGATATCTTCACATGTGAGCCTTAAATATTGCTGACTTTTTCTTAATAAGTGTTAGTCTTAACTATTGCTAGCTGCTTTCCTTTTCAACTATTTATTTTGATAAAGATTTTAAAGCACTTAGTAAATGAACCATAAAAGTAACAGAGAACACTACGAGTGGATTGTTTTGTGACCTGGGAGAGGAGAAGCCTTTCTTAACATCACCCAAAATCCAGAACCATGAAAGAAAACATTGATAAACTCGATTACATAAAGAACAAAAACTTCTGCATGGAAAAAAATACCACAAAGTCAAGACACATGGCAAATAAGAAAAAAATGGTCACAGAACATTAATGGTTCACAGAAAAATAAATACAGGTGGCTCTTTAAAAAGTTTGGCTTTGGGGCACCCCAGGTGGCTCAGCAGGTTAGTGCTGCCTTCAGCCCAGAGCGTGATCCTGGAAACCCGGGTTCAAGTCCTGTGTTGGGCTCCCTGCGTGGAGCCTGCTTCTCCCTCTGCCTGTGTCTGTGCCTCTCTCTCTCTCTCTCTCTCTCTCTCTCTCTGTGTGTGTGTGTGTGTGTGTCTCAAGAATAAATAAATAAATAAAATCTTTAAAATAAATAAATAAAAATAAAAGTTTGGCTTTATTAGTAATAAAAGCATATTAAAACTATGCTAATAATACCATTTTACCAACTGAATAGAAAGTTTGGCAACATAACATGTAGGCAAATGTATGGGGAAAATAGAATGATTAGGGCACCTGGGTGGCTCAGTTGGTTAAGAGCCTGCCTTTGGCTCAGGTCATGATACCAGGGTCCTGGGATCCAGTCCTGCATCAGGCTCCCTGCTCAGTGTGGAGCCTGCTTTTCCCTCTCCCTCTGCCTGCCACTCTCAGTGCTTGTGCTCGCTCTTTCTCTCTGTCAAATAAATAAATAAAATCTTAAAAAAAAAAAAGAAAATAGAATAATTATACATTGCTGGTTGGGATGCAAAACAGGGTGCAATATGGTGATATATATCAAAATTATGAATGAATGCATTTACTTTTTGATCTAGTGATCTCACTTCATCTCCTAGATTTACCTGCTAATGTACATAATGACGCATATATGTGGTTATTTGTTGTAACACTGTAGAAGTGAAAGATTGGAAATAATACAAAAGGGGGCACCTGGGTGGCTCAGTCAGTTGGGTATGTAGCTCTTGGTCAGGATCTCAGGGTCCTGGCATGGAGTTTGCTTGAGATTCTTTCTCCCTCTGTTCCTCCCCCAACTCACAGCGTGCAGGCTTGCCCTCTCTCTCTCTCTCTCTCTCTCTCTCTCAAATAAATAATAAATAAATAAAATCTTTTTAAAAGATATTTTATTTATTTATTCATGAGAGATGCAGAGAGGCAGAGACACAGGCAGAGGGAGAAGCAGGGTCCATGCAAGGAGCCTGATGTGGGACTCGATCCCAGATCCCGGGATCATGCTCTGAGCCAAAGGCAGATGCTCAACCGCTGAACCACCCAGGCGTCCCTGAATGAATAAAATCTTTAAAAAACAACATGGAAATAACCCAAAGGTTCATCAGTAGAAGACTGGCTAAATAAACAGTAGAACACCCATCCGCACAACGGAAGACTGTACACTGTGAACATGAACGAGGATGTTCTGTTTCCTAATATGGAAAGATCTCTAACACGTTGTACAAAGAAAAATATGAAGAGCAGAACAGTTTATACGATATGCTGTCTTATGTGTAGGAAAGGAAAGAACGAAAGAATATATATTCACATTTGCTTACACATGCATTTTTAAAGCCCTGGAAAGATAGAGAAGTTAACAAAAGGCATTGCATGATTTGGGAGAAAGAATAGGGACACAGTGGTGAACATGTAGTTGGTGCATTTGTTTTGGAATCTACACATGTATGAATTTTTCTTTATATTCAATTTTAGGTTTACTTTTTCAAAATATTAGCCCTTTTGAAATATAATTCATATACCATAAAGTTCAACTCTCACCACAGTCAGTTTTAAAATATTTCCCAGGGCAGCCCGGGTGGCTCAGTAGTTTAGTGCTGCCTTCAGCCCAGGGTGTGATCCTGGAGACCCGGGATCGAGTCCCATATCGGGCTCCCTGCATGGAGCCTGCTTCTCCCTCTGCCTGTGTCTCTGCGTCTCTGTGTGTGTGTGTGTGTGTGTGTGTGACTCATGAATAAGTAAATAAAATCTTTAAAATAAAATAAAATAAAATAAAATAAAATAAACTATTTTCCTCACCCCCTCCCCAGCAAAACACCCGATAGGCAGCAATCATTCTCCTTTGCTCCCCAACCTCACTCCCAGCCCTAGGAGACCACTAATCTATTTTCTGTCTCTACAGATTAGCCTATTTGCCTATTCTATGGGGTTGCTGACCCTTCTTTTTCCTTCTCCATGTGCAAATTTCGCCCATTTGTTCACTTACAACCACCTCTGCTTACTTTGCACCAGTGCCAGTCCAAACATCACCCTCATCACCTACCCTTATACTTCACTTCGCTTTATTTCTGTAAATGTTCCACGTCATAACAAGTGACTTGCTGCCAACTGCCACTGGCCACTGTTCCTAGGTTGTTTTTTTTTTATATTTTATTTATTTATTTATTTGTGAGAGAGAGGGATAGCACATAGGGGCGGAGGAGGTAGAGGAAGAAGCAGGCTCCATGCTGAGCAGGGAACCTGATGCAGGACTTGATCCCAGGACCCGGGGATCATGACCTGTCCCAAAAGTAGGAGCTTAACCGACTGAGCCACCCAGGTGCCCTGACTTGGGCTTTCTAAAGTAGCTTTCTGCTCTGTCCCCTCCTGAAGCAGGAGCTCCCTTCCTCTCCAACTGCTTCACCAGAGGAAGGGCAGAGTGGCTTTGCCAAGGTACATCCACACGAGATGTCTTCTCCTATCTCCTACCCATCTTTAAAAGATAAAATTGTTGTATTATTTTGTATTTATATATTTCTTTCTAGAAGCTCACAATGCTGTGTGGCAATTTTTACAATACACTCATAAGGTTTATCCCAATGGTTCTTCCATATTTGTTACTAGTCTGCTGCCTTCTCACCACCAAAACCCCTGCCCATCAATTCATTAACAAAATTCAGAATATATTTCTTTTTTTTTAAGATTTTATTTATTTATTCATGAGAGAGAGAGAGAGAGGCAGAGACACAGTCAGAGGGAGAAGCAGGCTCCATGTGGGAGCCCGACGTGGGACTCAATCCCAGGACTCCAGGATCATGCCCTGGGCCAAAGGCAGGCGCTAAACCACTGAGCCACCCAGGGATCCCCAGAATATATTTCAAATGACTTAACTGAACAAGGAAAGTTCTTCTGAATAGAGTATGTTTAAGCCATATGAAAAAGCAACAGGGTTCACATTCAAAACACTAATTTAAAAAATTTTTTTTAATTTAAAAAAAAAACACTAATTTTACCAAAATATAATCAACTAAGGGGCACCTAAGTGGTTCAGTCAGTTAACCATCTGCCTTTGGCTCAGGTCATGATCCCAGGGTCCTGGGATGGAGTCCCACATAGGGCTCCCTGCTCAGTGGGGAGTCTGCTTCTCTCTCTCCATCTGCCCCTCCTCCCCAGCTGGTGGTCCCTCTCTCTCTCTCTCAAATAAATAAAATCTTCAAAAATATATAATCAACTAAAAATAGAAGCTGCTATTTCAAATGGGTTATTTCTTCCACCAAAATAAGAGGAGCATGTAAGAAAGTTATCTTAATAAGTGACATCTCAATGTTCATCCTAATCTTAATAATGACTATTTCTACTTTAATTCAAAATCTTTTTCCAATATTTACTTTAATTCAAAAACCTTTACCTTACACTTAATAAGATAGTGGGATATAATTAACTCTCCATTTCCTCCTTTATGAAAGATAAATTTAGATAAGTCGAAATGTAAATAAGTAATACATCATCCTAAATTTGACATTAAAATTGGGTTGATGGGCAGCCCCGGTGGCGCAGCGGTTTAGCGCCGCCTGCAGCCCAGGGTGTGATCCTGGAGACCAGGAATTGAGTCCCACGTCCGGCTCCCTGCATGGAGCCTGCTTCTCATTCTGCCTGTGTCTCTGCCTCTCTCTCTCTCTCTCTCTCTCTCTCTCTCTGTTTCTCATGAATAAATAAATAAAATCTTTAAAAATAAATAAATGAAATTGGGTTGATTTTTTTTTTGAAGAGTTGCATGATTGGTTAGGTTTTTTTAAAAATGTGTTATTCTTTTTCCACTTGCATTTGAAATTAAGTGTTTTTGTGGGTTTTGGAAAATTTGTAATCAACCAAGCCACAGATCTGATTGAGGAAGATCTGGGAAGGTGACATTTGTCACCTCATGACATTTGTCATGAGTTTCTCTTGACATTTGTCTCACTGCTTTTGTATTCCACTTCAGATCCAGTATCAATGCTACTATCTCTTAAAATCAAGGTGTGGCAAATAGATGGCCTACATCTGCCCCTAATCAGGAGAGAGAGTCTATAACCCCTGCTCTTGAGCATGAGTCGGCCTTGAGACTCCCTCAACCAATAGAGTATACTAGAATTTACTTTATGTAACTCCTGAGGATAGGTCATTAAAACATTATCAGGCACATTAGCTTGGTTCGCTTCAGATGACTGCTCTTGGAATCCAGCCACCATCCTGTGAGGACACCCAAGCAGAGATCCACCTACAAAGGAACCTAGGCCTCTGGCCCACAACCCTGGCTGAGCTCCCACTTAAGTGAGTACCAATATGCCAGCCACGCAAGTGAGCCACCTTGAAAGTGAATCCTTCATCATTCCAGGTGAGTTGTCCCAGCTGATGATATGGGGAGCAGAAACGAACCATTAATTCATGAGAAATAGATAACCGAAACACAGGTTAAGAGTTTCCTTGGCTCAGGGATCCCTGGGTGGCGCAGCGGTTTAGCGCCTGCCTTTGGCCCAGGGCACGATCCGGGAGACCCGGGATCGAATCCCACGTCGGGCTCCCGGTGCATGGAGCCTGCTTCTCCCTCTGCCTATGTCTCTCTCTCTCTCTCTCTCTCTGACTATCATAAAAAAAAAAAAAAAAAAAAAAAATTAAAAAAAAAAAAAAAAAAGAGTTTCCTTGGCTCAGTCTTCCCTAGAGTCGAGTCTGTTCTATCTTTGGATTCAAAGGACGACTTCCCTCTTCTTGAGGCAAAACCACCAAGCCAGCAATCAAGGGGAATTGTTAACTGCCAAGAGAACTCTAAACCTTTCATCAACTTCCTTCATCCAAATAAGTAATTTAGTGAAAGCTGACCCTACACTCATTTTACAGGCTACATTTTAAATTTACATTTTAAATAGGAGAAGTGAAGCCACCAGTGGACATAGAACTAAGCCTAAGAAAAATAATCAGTTGATGCAGCAGTCAGGAAGAGAGGAAAGTAGATATGCCCTTAAGAGAGAGGGAAAGAACCCACTAATTGTGAGGGTAGGACAAAAAAAAAAAAACAACAACAAAAAAGCTCAAACCCAAACCTCAAGCCAGGTAAGTGATCCGAGCATGAATTTAAGGAACTGTCACAGAAATCATCTCTCTTGTTTTTAGCTCTTAAAAAGGGTGGTGGTGGGATGAGGTCAGGCGCCAAAGAGTTATGCCCACAAGGAGTTCCATATATCATTATGAATTTATTACTTCTTGTTTTCAGGAAAGTCAAATGCATTAAATGATCTTTCGAAAATTACACAAGTGAGGGGCACTTGTGGATGGCTCAGTCAGTTAAGCTTCTGAGTCTTCAGCTCAGATCGTGATCTCAGGGTTGTGAGATTGAGCCCCTTGTCATGCTCCATGCTCAGCAGGGAATCTGCTTGAGGATTTTCTCTCTCCCTCTCCTTCGGCCCCTCTCCCCTTGTTCTTTCTCTCTCTCTCTCAAATAAATTAATAAATCTTAAAAAGAAAAAAAGAAAATTAAACAAGTAACATGAACATATTGAATCAATTCTAGTAAGCAAAAATATAAAAGTCACCTTGAATCCTCATCCTCATTTTTACATCCCTCCTCTAAATTAGCCAGGGCTGTGGTTTACTGGCCATTCTTCCCACCCCCAGTCTATGCATTTACATGTAACACCTGCACATATATTATACGGATTTTTAATATAAAAGGTCATGCTGTACACGTTGTTTTGACAAGTTGCTTTTTCCTCTTAATAATATCTCTTGGGAATCTCTCCATATCAGTGCATTTACCTCGATCTCATGCTCTTTACTAGTTGCAGAGTATTTCACAGAATGGGCAAACAATTCACTAGATCAGGTCTGTGATGGTGGATATTTAACTTACTCCCAAATGTTCACTATTCCAAAGTGCAATAAACCCATTTTTACAAGCATCTGTGCGACTTCTGTAAGATAGATTCCATGTCTTAAGCTCAGGTCTCAATTTCCGCCTGACACAACAATCACATACTCTCTGATGTCCCATTTTTTTCTATCCCTTTAAGAACCATTTCTTCAATAAAAATAAAAAATAAAAAAATAAAAAATAAAAAAGAACCATTTCTTCAGTGACTTCTCCCAACGCACTCTAGAATGGCTACTCCCTGAGGAAACAGAAGACGCCAGTGGCAGAAAAATTAAGCTACAGAATCTGAGATTAACTAAGACCTAAGATTTGATATGAGTATCTAGAAAGCAACATCATTCTCCCAGAAAGTTCTTTTTTTCCTTAAAGATTTTATTTATTTGAGAGAGCGTGAGTGGGGGTGGGGCAGGGGGAAGGCAGAGGGCCGAAGGAGTAGCAGACACTGCCCCCGCCCCCCCCAACAGGGAGGTGATGTGGGTCTTGATTCCAGGACCCTGAGAACAGGACCTGAGCCCAAGGCAGACGCTTAACTGCACCACCCAGGCGCCCCTCCCAAAAAGTTTCTTAATAAAGATGGCTTTGAAATATGTTTACCCTTCTTGTTACCTCTACTATTTTTAGTTTTTTGGGCAAAGTCAATACTTGACTATAAATACGTGCTTTGAAAGTAAAAGAAAGGAAGCCTTGTAACATAAGCCCAGAAAGTTTCAACTAAAATTAGCCATCTGCTCCCACTGTAGGTGCCCACCTTGGGGTGAATGACATACATGCTTCAAAGCAACATTAACTTCTTTATTCCATTAGCCTCTTCTTGGGCAGATACATTTGCCTCATGTACTAACTGTACTAACTAGTGCCTCATGACCTTAAAACTTAATGTCTTTTCCAAACATCATTTAGCCAAGTCTAAATCATAGCCAGCCTAGTGGTTTGTCCTGCCAGTTTTACTTATTTGTTTCAATAAGGGTTGGGGGATAGGAAGGAAAATGAATAGGTTAGGTTTGCCTTTTACAAAGGCCAGGCCAAGGGGAGGTTTCAAAGGGAAAGCTAAATATAATAAATCCATACATTATAGTACTCCCTCTATTTTGTGTATATTTGAAGTTTCCCATATGATAAGTGAGTCAGATTGTCACCATCTTCATGCATCTAAAATGCATTTCCAACGGTAACCATGACTCATGAGGGCTGTGACAGTCTTATTTCTCTTAACACAGGCATCTTCATCGTGTTGCCCTGTTTGTTTGAGAAAGTTTCCTCTTCAATGGCAGTCTGCTGGCTTGTTTATTGACAGGCAGCTTTCAAATTGTCTAGTGTCAAAAAAAAAAAAACAAAAAAAAATTGTCTAGTGTCAAAAATATAGTTTTGTCCATTCACAATAGAAAAATAAGCCTATGCAGGTTATTGAATTATGAACTAAAATCCAAATCTCCAAACAGGACCTTGGTTTGGAATTAAGATTAAGAAAGAAGAGATTTTTGATATGGGTTCATTGGCTGATGAGATTTAGTGGCTGAAACTAAGGACCCGAAGTATCAGCATGTGGACTGGCCATGGTGCTTCGTGTTTCATCAGAAGGAAAAGAAATGAGACTAACAAGGTGATGTGCTATAAACAAGAAGTTTACACCATCTTCCATTTCATAGGGTTTTTTGTTGTTGTTGTTGTTTTACAGCAGACAAATCTTATTTTTATAAGTTATTGAAGCCTCTAAGATACTTTTAGATAGGGACGCCTGGGTGGCTCAGTGGTTGAGAGTCTGCCTTCCGCCCAGGGCGTGATCCTGGAGTCCCAGGATTGAGTCCCACATAGGGCTCCCTGCATGGAGCCTGCTTCTCCCTCTGCCTGTATCTCTGCCTCTCTCTCTATGTCTCTTTTGAATAAATAAAGAAAATATTAAAAAAAAAAAAGATACTTCTAGGTATTATCTCTAGAGATGCTCCTTGTCTTTCTTTCAGGTAATATTCAACCCCTACAGATAACATGAATGCAGCAAATCTCCCATTGAATTTTTAAAAATATTTTATTTATTTATTCATGAGAGACACAGAAAGAGGGGCAGAGACACAGGCAGAGGGAGAAGCAGGCTCCATGCAGCGAGCCCGACATGGGACTTGATCCTGATCCCAGGACTCCAGGACCATGCCCTGGGCCAAAGGGAGGCGCTCAACCACCGAGTCACCCAGGCATCCCTCCCATTGAATTCTTTAAATAATGTATCAACAAAGGAAGTTTTGGGGATCCCTGGGTGGCTCAGTGGTTTGGCGCCTGCCTTTGGCCCAGGGCGTGATCCTGGAGTTCCAGGATCGAGTCCCATGTCAGGCTCCTGGCATGGAGCCTGCTTCTCCTTCCTCCTGTGCCTCTCTCTTTCTGTCTAGTATGCATAAATAAATACATAAATACATAAACTTTAAAAAAAAAAGTAAGTTTTGTTTGCAAAGCCACCCATGTGGGGGATCCCCGGGTGGCTCAGCGGTTTAGCGCCTGCCTTTGGCCCAAGGGGCGATCCTGGAGTCCCGGGATCGAGTCCCACGTCGGGCTCTCGGCATGGAGCCTGCTTCTCCCTCCTCCTGTGTCTCTGCCTCTCTCTCTCTCATTCTATGTGTATCATAAATAAATAAATAAATAAATAAATAAATAAACAAATCTTTAAAAAAAAAAAAAGCCACCCATATATCACCAAGCTCCACTGTGCCCCATGGATCCCATAGCCCTCATGCAGCCAGCTTCTCCCTGCAGTTTGTTTTTTTTAAGACTATTTATTTGACAGAGATAGAGCACAAGCAGGAGGAGAGGCAGGCAGAGGGAGAAGGAGAAGCAGGCTCCCCAGTGAGCAGAGAGCCTGACGAGGGACTTGATCTCAGGACCTGAGCTAAAGGCAGACACTCAACCAGCTGAGCCCCCTGGGCGCCCCCTCCAGGGCAGTTTCTAATGGATCCCTTCTGTCTTCCATTGTTTATAATCTGGAAGTTCCATTTTACTTTGCCCACGTTCATGTCCACATCCATGGGCCATGTCTGACAGCAAACTGACCTCTCGGGACTCTCAACATTTAGTTCTCCAGCCTCAGCCACCATCTTCCATTTTTGAGACCCACTATTACCATGTTCTACTCCCTGGCCTGCCTTCCATTAAGCAAGAACTGAGGGACACGCCCACACACATCAAAATTAGGCCTCTTGTTATTCCTCACCCCAGATAAATTACTTCCATGCATCTAAGTATGTGTGTGTGTTTATGTTTAGGATAAAAGAATTCAAACCAAGCCCATGACTACGACTATGTTTATTATTACTATTAGGCTTTATTTTGAATAACTTCAAATGTAAAGAAAAGTTGCCAAAATTACAGAGAACTCCCATACTGCTTTTATCCAGAATAATCATTTGTTTCTGATTTCTTCACATTTATTTTCTTTTTATCCCTCTAAAATTAGTTATTTTCTCTGAACCATTTGAGTTTATATAAGTCATGCCTTTGTTATACTCTTAATTCTTCATTGTATAGTTCCTAAGAACAAGTATATATTCCTACATAACCACAATACAGTTTCAAATCAAGAAATCTTACCTTGACACATATTTTTTTCTACTCTGCAATACACATTTCAAACTTGTCAATTGTACCAATAAATTATTGAACTCCCCCCCCCCCCCAAGTACAAGTTTTAACTGATGATCACATGCATTAAATTGTCGTGTTTCTTTAAAGTTCTTTCATCTGGAATGGTTCTTTAGTATTTCTTTGTCTTTCATGACATTGATGTGTCTAAAGAACATAAGTCAGTTGTTTTGTAGAATGCTCTTTAGTCAGACTTGCCTGGTGTCTCCTCATGACTTGATTTGGGTCGTGGGTCCCTTGCCATAATGGCACAAAAGTGATGTTTTGTTCTTTTCTGGGTATCAGATCTGGAAGCACACCATGTCAACCTGCACACTGTTGGTTAATTTTGATCAATGGATCCAGATGTCCAGTTTCTCCACTGTATAACTACTAAATTGCTCATTTATGGAGATATAAATTGCTTTAGAATTGAGTAAATATCCTGTTCCTTATCAAACTTTCCCCCCCCTAGATTTAGCAATCATTGCTATTTATTGCTCCAACCATTCTTTGTTTTTTTTTTTAAGTGAGATTCTCTCTCTTTTTTTTTTTTTTAAGATTTTATTTATTTATTCATAGACACAGAGAGAGAGAGAGGCAAAGTCACAGGCAGAGGGAGAAGCAGGCTCCATGCAGGGAGCCCGATGTGGGACTCAATCCCAGGTCTCCAGGATCCACACCCCAGGCCGCAGGCGGCGCCAAACCACTGCGCCACCAGGGCTGCCCTGCTCCAACCATTCTTGACTGTGATGGCTGCAAAATGTTGATCTTTGAACAATAACCCTCCCTCCACATTTATCAGCCTATATTTCACTGTAAGGAAAGGCTCTTGCTTAGCCCCACTTATTCAGTTATTATCATCAGCATGAATTGATGGATTCCTATTTTATTCAATGAGTTATAATCCTTTACTGTTCTGGTTTATCTTTAGCTCAAAAATTGTCCCAGACTTAACCACTGGGCTTTCCTTGAAACTAGCTCCTATGTCCTTTTAACTTGTTCCCATCTCTTTTTTGTTTTTTCATTTCCATACTTTCTGTTTTATCAAAATGTTGCCATGTTCCTGGCTCATCTTGTGCTTTCCCTGGTCTCAGCCATTTCTCCAAGGAGCCCTGATTCTTTTTAAAGATGAAACTGGGGGCACCTGACTGGCTCAGTCAATAGAGTATGCAAGCCTTGATCTCAGGGTTGTGAGTTCAAGCCCCATGTTGGGTATAGAGCTTACTGGAAAAAAAAAAAAGATACATCATATTTAGAAAGATATGGGCACTGGGTATATCTTTTGCATTTTATATGAAAAACTTAACCACCAATGACATTGTTCATGATTGAATTGTGGGTATTCTGTTAGGTTATTTGGGATTATATTTTTTATTTCTTTCTGTTACAGAATAATACAGAAATAATTTTTGCTATATCTTCCAGAAATAAAAATAATAAATGCTGTGAAAATTTCAGAAAATGTGAATAAATAAATAAAAATCTTAAAGAAAAAAGAAAGGGTTTTAAAAAAATTTCAGAAACTGTCTAAAAATTAAGAACATATTTTAAAAATCTCGTGTCAGGACACAACTAGAAATGAATTAAAGTTTTATTATTTTTTATAACTTTTTAAAAAAATATTTATTTATGAGAGACACACAAAGAGAGGGAGACAAAAGCAGAGGGAGAAGCAGGCTCCATGCAGGGAGCCTGATGTGGGACTCGATCCCGGCTCTCCAGGATCACGCCCTGGGCTGAAGGTGGCACTAAACTGCTGAGCCACCCAGGGCTGCCCAAAAGTATTATTTAAAGTTTAAAAAAATCATCCATCATTCTACTACTACTAAGTAGTACATTCTACTACTACTAAGTACTACATCCATCATTCTATTACTAAGATTAACCACCATCAAGATATTAATGGTAATTATCACTAGGTAACCATATTTCACAGTACAAATATACCAAAAACATTTCATCAAAATATAATCGTTGGATAAGTCCAATGTGTATGTGTGCGTGTGTGTATGTGTGCACGCGTGTGTGTTTCTGCAGGATTAAGCCCTAGAATTAAGATTGCTGGATTAAGAATGTATGCATATTTATAAGCAAAGAAAATGTAACCATCATGTTAGTCATCAGGGAAATGCAAATTAAAACCACAGTAAGGAGGGCACTTGGGTGGCAGAGTTAGTTGAGAATCTGACTCTTGGTTTTGGCTCAGGTCATGATCTCAGGGTTGTGAGATGGGCTCCCACACAAAACTACCAGTTGTTGGCAAGGACATGAAGCAACTGGACATCTAGAAAAACAATTCATGGGGGCAGCCCCGGTGGTGCAGCGGTTTAGCGCCGCCTGTAGCCCAAGGCGTGATCCTGGAGACCCTGGATTGAGTCCCACGTCAGGCTCCCCGCATGGAGCCTGCTTCTCCCTCTGCCTGTGTCTCTGCTTCTCTCTCTGTGTGTGTCTCTCATGAATAAATAAATAAAATCTTTAAAAAATATATATATTAAAACAATCCATGGAAGTATAAACTATAATAACCACTTTGGAAAATTAGCATTATCTACTACAGCTGAACAATCTTTAAGGCTGTGCCTTTGGTGTCACATTTAAAAAAGTGTTTCCCATCCAATAATTATACAAACTATTCAGCTACATTTTCTTCTTGCTTTTTGATGGTTTTACCTCTTACACTCAATCCTTAATCTGTATTGACTATAAGGTGAAAGTCTCCGTTTTATTTCAATTTTTGCAAATGGTTAGATCATTACTCCAACTGTATTTAGTGAACAATATTTTTTTTGAGAGAGAAAGAGAGGGATGCCTGGGTGGCTCAGTGGTTGAGCATCTGCCTTCGGCTCAGGGGGTGATCCCAGGATCTGGGATCAAGTCCCATATCGGGCTCCCTGTGAGAAGCCTACTTCTCCGTCTACCTGTGTCTCTGCCTCTCCCCTCTATGTCTCTCATGAATAAATTAATTTTTTAAAAAAGGAGAGAGAGAGAGAGAGAGAGAGAGCCCAAGGCAGGGGGAGGGGCAGAGGGAGAGAGAGACTCTTAAGCAGACTCCCCACTGAGCACAGAGCTCAATTCAAGGCTCAATTTCACGACCCTGAGATCATGGCTTGAGCTGAAATCAAGGGTGCAACACTTAACCAACTAAGCCACGCAGGTGGCCCTTCAACAATCATTTCTAACTGAAAATCAGTTTAGTGATTGAAAACAAAGTCATAATATTTTAAATTCTTAGATCTACTTGAATTCATTCTTAAACTTTATTTATTTATTTTTAGAGAGGGGAAGAGAGAGAGAGAGAGAGAGGAGGAGGAGGAGGAACAGAAGGAGGAGAGAATTTTTTTTTTTTTAAGATTTTATTTATTTATTCATGAGAGACACAGAGAGGCAGAGACATAGGCAGAGGGAGAGGCAGGCTCCCTGCAGGGAGCCCAATGCTGGACTCAATCCCCGGGTTGTGGGATCACACCCTGAGCTGAAGCCAGATGCTCAACTACTGAGCCACCCAGGTGTCTGGAGAGGGAGAGAATCTTAAGTAGGCTCCACACTCAGCAGGAAGCTCACCGTGAGGCTCAACTCTGGGATCATGACCTGAGCTGAAACCAAGAGTCAGACTTTTATCTGACTGAGCCACCCAAATACCCCTCTCAAATTCTATTCTTTTAAATCTCCTGTCTCTTCGGTTTCGGTTTCTTATTTTTTCTTATATTTTGTGTTCTGATATGGTAACTATATCATATGCGTTATTATCTGCAGGGGAAATATTCCTCATTTTTCTTTCTCCTAAAGGTTCTTCATGTTTCATAGGTTTTTTTTTTTTCCAGTATAACTTTAACATCATTTTGTGGTCAAAAGTGCTTTGGGATTTATTTTCGGGTTATACTTTAAGATAAACTTGAAGAAAACCAACACCTTCATAACACTGAGTCTTCCCATCCAGGGGAATGTGTGTCTCTCATTTAGTCAAGTCTTTCTTTATGTTTAATGGAATTTACTTTGAGACTTACTAGACTGTAGATTTCTTGAGGATTGAGTCTAAGTTTTTGTCATTCCAGACCTCCAGCAGGGAGGTAAGTGCCTAACCATAGCAGGTGCTTTCAGTGTTGGTTAATTGGATGAATGAAGAGCTACTTTGAGCTCTCAAGTTACCCCTCTTAAAAATCATCCACATACTCTGTCTCCAGTAGAGCTCCTTTGCTCTAAGTATTTTAAGATCTTGGGGGATGTAGAAAGTGAAGGCAAAGATAACGATTTTCCTTGATTCAAGTATGTAAAATAATTCTGCTACCAGGAGTATAAATGAAATAACTAGTATCCTCAATAAAATTTGAAGAATTCATTTTTTTTAAAGAATTTTCTTTAAAGTAAGCTCCAAGGTCAAGAATCACATGCTCCCCTGACTGAGCCAGCCAGGTGCCCCCAAAACTAAATTTTATTAGGACACAAGTACTTGATTTTGCCCTCCAAGGAGCAGCTATACTTATGACTAATGCTTTTTTTTTTTTTTAAGATTTTATTTATTTATTCATGAGAGATAGAGAGAGGCAGAGAGAGAAGCAGGCTCCATGCAGGGAGCCCAATGTGGGACTCAATCCCGGGTCTCCAGGATCACACCCGGCCGAAGGCAGGTGCTTAACCACTGAACCACCCAGGGATCCCCTAATGCTTTATATCTTATGAATGCAATGCTAGTTCAAGAGAGATTGTTGCAGTAGATGAGCTCAGTTATTGGGTGGAAATGTGTGTTTAGAAATGTTGATGATATTTCGGGGAAATCTCCACTGACCCAGCCTTGAACCAAATCCATGTGTGATGCAAATAGGCATGGCTCAGTGAAGACATGCTAATCTGAATTATTTAACCTCTACTGTAATGAAAATTTCATGGTGTAATTTATAGTTTTTTTTTTTAAACACATTGCAACTTGTATGACTAAGTAAAGCCAGCCAGTTTATTATATAGGATACAAACTTAGGTTTGCAAAAACATAAACTTGTCTATAATTGGATTTAATTTCTATCTAAAGCCTTCATTCTGTCTTTGTCTGAAAATTTAATCTTAGTTAATTTGGGCTGAACTGTCAGTTCAGGATGTTCTCAGTTGATTTGGGGGTTTCCTACCTCTTCCCAGGGTTGTATCCAGGCTCCAGGGGAAAATAATCTTAAAGTATAACAAGATATGGCCATGGGATAGGAGGTCTATTCTGGCCTTTGCAGCTGTGTGTTCTCCTTCCTATTTATAAGACCCCTTGACTCTTTCTTAGCTCCCCAGATCATTCTTGATGGTATGTGTCATAGTCTGTTTAGATTACCATAATAGAGATAATTATAAACAACAGAAATTCATTTCTCACAGTTCTGGCGGCTGCGAGTCCAAGATGAAGTCACCCCCATATTTGGTGTCTGGTGAGAGCGTGCTTCCTGGTTCCTGCCTTCTGACAGATTTTCTGCAGTGTCCTTACATGGTGGGTGGGGCAAGGGATTTCTCTGGCGTCTCCTTTATAAGGGCACTCATCTCATTCATCCTTATGACCTAATTGCCTCCCAAAGATCCCTATCTCCTCCTACCATCACAGTGGGGATTAGGATTTCACATATGAATTTGGTCACACATGGAGTCCATAGCAGTATGAAAAATACCTTATGCTTCTTCCCTGCCACCCTGGGCTACCTCAGGCCTTTCTTCCCATATGGCCCACCCAACCATCTACTCCACCACCCCATTGATGGTGCTTGGAGAGTTCTTTGAAACATGCCTCTTCCCAGAGCTACAAATGGGAGTGAGACACAGGTCTCCTTTTACTCTGATTCTCCAAATCAATATTGTGAATTGTGGGGTCCTAACATTCTGCACGCATTCAGGGAGCTCCAGGGGTAGGGGTAGGGATAGGGAGCAGGGTGCTACATGCCATTCCTTGCTCTCCACAGACTCTTCTTCCAAACCAAAGGATTTTTAGTCAAGAGAGGTTGGGGAAGAGGTCTGGGGAAGGAACAGCAGGTGCCACATCTAGCCATGAAGGTGGCAGGAAGCAGCCCAAGAAGCAAGTCAAGGAGATTGACAAGGAAGATGAGGCATTCAAGCAGAAACAGAAAGATGAGAAGAAGAAACTCGAGGAACTAAAAGGCAAGACCACAGGGAAAGGCCCCTAGTCCTGGGTGGAATTAAGAAACCTGGCAGGGACACCTGGGTGGCTCAGTGTTTGAGTGTCTGCCTTCGGCTCAGGGTGTGATCCCAGGGTCCCAGGATCGAGTCCCGTATCAGGGACTCCCAGGCAGGAGCCTGCTTCTCCCTCTGCCTATGTCTCTGCCTCTCTCTCTCTCTCTCTCTCTCTCTCTGTATCTCTCATGAATAAATAAATAAAATCTTAAAGAAATCTGGCAAAAATAAGCTGTTCCATGTGCCTGAATCAATGGTGATCCTTCATTCAATTCCTGGTTAAACACCTGGTTCCCCTCATAGCCTCTGTTGCCACCCATAGATAGGATGAAATCTTGTCTTAGATCTTGTACATTTAAGAATAAAATAAACTTTGGTAAGGGTGCCTGGGTGGCTCAATCAGTTGGACATCAACTCTTGATTTCAGCTCAGGTCATGGTCTCAGGGTCATGAGATCAAGTCCTGCACTCAGCAGGGAGTGTGCCTGAGATTTTTTTCTCTCTTCCTCTCCTCTCTCCCTCCCTCCTTGCCTCTCTCTCAAATAAATAAGTCTTCAAAAAAAATAATAAACTTTTGTAAAAAAAAATCAATCATAAAAAAAGAGGTTGGGGGGTGTGTGTGCACGTGTGTGCATGTGTGTGCGTGCACACCTTTATGATGGTGTAGGAATAAAAAGCATTGCAGAGGGGAGAAAACATATCCGTTAACTGAAATATTAGCCATCACATTTTCTCCAACAGCTTGAATCAGACAAAGCAGGGCTTATCTCCCGTGTAGACTGTTGGGCCCTAGTCTGCCAGAATTTGGAGGGGGAGCATTTGCTATGCTTTCACATCATGGTGCGGTGTTCCTATGGCATATGCTGCAAATTGGTTCCCTCAATACCCTTTCTGGCCTCCTCCTAACATGCAAATACCTATGCAGCACTAACTATAAGCCACACACTATTTTAATTGCTTTATATTTATTAATTTGTTCCACCCTCATAAAATCCCTATGAAGTAGGAAATTGTTATCCCCATTTTCCAGATGGAGAAACTGAGATAAAGAGAGATTAAGTAACATCCCAAAGTCATAGAGCTAGTAACTCAGTAGAGCTAGGGCTGGAACCTATGCAGTCTGGATTCAGACTCTGTGCTATTGAGCATTACACTATCGTACCATGGATGCAAAACAACTGTGTTGGCTGAAAATGGGGAAAATCTATTTGCCTAAGTATTAAGTGATTTACACTCATAAATATTTTACTTAATTTAAGTGACCCAAAAAATTCAGAACTTGTAATGCATCCTCATTTCCTTAAAAAAGAGCCCTGGGGCCCCTGGGTAGAAGAAGAGCATCTGACTCTTAGTTTTGGCTCAGGTCATGATCATGGGTCCTGGGATCAAGCCCTGCATCAGGCTCTGCGCTCAGTGGGAAGTCTGCTTGAGGAGTCTCTCCCCCGCCCCTCCCCCACTCACTCTCTCACACTCTCTAAAATAAAGGAATTAATTTTTATTTTATTTTTTAAAATTTTTATTTATTTATTCATGATACAGAAAGAGAGAGAGAGAGAGGCAGAGACACAGGCAGAGGGAGAAGCAGGCTCCATGCAGGGAGCCCGACGTGGGACTCGATCGCGGGACTCCAGGATCACACCCTGGGCCAAAGGCAGGCGCTGAACCGCTGAGCCACCCAGGGATCCCCAGCAATTAATTTTTAAAAGAGCCCTGTTTTCTTTCTTTCTTTTTTTTTTTTAAAGATTTATTTATTTGAGAGAAAGAGAACAAGAAAGAGAGAGCATGAGTGGGGTGAGGGGCAGAGGGAAAAGCAGACTCCCTACTGAACAGGGAGCCCAATGATCCTGGGATTGTGACCTGAGCCAAAGCAGACACTTTACTGACTGAGCCACCCAGGTGCCCCAAGAACCCTAAAAAAAAAAAAAAACAGAACCCTGCTTTCAAAAGCATCATGCACAAATAAAAATAGGTGACATTTTTTATTAGGAAATCCTTGGTGATCTGCTAATAGGACTATGGCTAAGTTCCTATGACCAGTTTATAGTAACAGCTCTATTAAGAAGATGTATCAGCTCTCACCAGATCTTTCCCCTTTAAATCTCTTGCTTAGCCTGTGCATCTAGAACGTCTGCAGCTCACCAGTGTAGCCTGCATTTCACGAAATGTCCGATGAGCTCTCGACACGAGGTAGCTTCCCACTGAGAATATTAGCCAACTATTGCTCTGTAACAAATTACCCCCAAATTTAGTAGCTTAAAACAAAGCAAAAAATAACCATTATCATCTCCCAGTTCCCATGGGTCTGGAATCTGGGCATGGCTTCGCTGGGCTCTGGCTCAGGGTGCCTTACAGGACTGCAATCAAGATTTCCGGTGAGACTGTAGCCACTTCAGCCTTCACCTGGGGGCAGATCTGTTTCCAAACTCACTCCTGGTGATTGGCTGACCTGAGGTCCTTATGGCTGTTAGCCAGGGACACCAGTTTCCTGCCGTGTGGACCTCCCCACCGAACAGCTCACACTTGGCAGCTCACTGCCCTCAGACAGAGGGCTCCAAAATGAGAGTGGTGAAAGGCACAGCCTTTGTAACCTGATCACTTTGGCCATACCCTATTTGTTAAAAGCCACTAGGTCCAGCTCATGCTCAAGGAGGGAAGATTAATAAGGCATCATGGCTGGGAGCCATTTTGGCCGCTGCCTGTCACTCTGGGCCACTTTCTTCTTCCTTCCATTACTGTCCTTATGATCCTGCCCTTATAAGGTGCATTAGGCCACGTGGCCAAGCGGTCCACCCAGACCTGATGGTTCACACGGTAAGCACACCCTGCATTCTTCCACTAAGACAATGGTGTGGCTTTTTGTGTTTGTTTGGTTTGTGTGTTTTGTCTTGTTTAGATTTTATTTGACAGAAAGAGAGAGAACACAAGCTGGGGGAGCAGCAAGCTCTCTACTGAGCAGGGACCCTGACCCCAGGGCTCCATCCCAGGACCCTGAATCAAGACCTGAGCTGAAAGCAGAAGCTTAACCAACCGACCACGCAGGCGCCCCACAGTGGTGTTTCAGAAAAGATGAATACTAATGGAGGTGGGGTGGGGGGAGCTGTTTTCAGCAATCTTATTGTTTGGATGGGTTCTGGTATTTAGAGTCCCAGATAAACAATCTGTAACATTTACAGGCCTGAAGCAACCCTCCCTGGGAATGGGCCTATCTCCTCTGCAGTCTATCCTTGAAGCTCCCTGTCCTACCCACGCTCCTTGAAAGTCAAGGAGTGAGATTAATTATGCAGGGAAAGACTCAGGGTTCCCCAGTCTGTGTGAAGGTCTAGGAAATTCAGCTGAAGAGAGAGGAACATTTCCACTGGCCTGTCAGGCTTGCTGAGCTTCTGAGACTTTGTTCTGAATAGTCCTAGGGGCACCCGCTCAGATGCGGGGAGGGCCTATGGCGGATGGGCGATTGGGGCAGAGGAGAAGAGTGCACTGGCCAAGAAAGGTGCTGACGATGGCATTCTGCTAACCGCCCCCCCAGGGCACTTATCAAGTCCTGCCACCCCTCCGGGCTTGAGTTCCTCCTCTCTAAAATGGCAGGATTGAAGCAGATAATCTATACTCTTTATGGGTTAGTGACTAATAGAATTTACGAGATAGCTAATAAAGAATAAGGTTAGCTGTTTTTTGGTTTAAAGATCTTATTTATTTATGTGACACAGAGAGAGAGCACAGCAGGGTGAGCGACAGGCAGAGGCAGAGGGGGAGGGAGAAGCAGGCTCCCCATTGAGCAGGGAGCCCGACATGGGGCTCCATCCCAGGACCCTAGGACCACAACCTGAGCCAAAAGCAGACACGCAAACCAACCGAGTGACCCAGGTGCCCCAAGTTTGGCTGTTAGAAAGAGAAAGGGAGAAGTCAGTGCTGATTTCTTAAGAAGTTACAGAAAACTATGAGACTTAAAAATAACAATTTTTTTCTGATCTTAACATTTCATGTTGTTATGAAGACTATTGTTTTACAAATACAGAGAGAGCTCTTTTCCTTCTGGAAACAGCCACTTTTTCTCTCCAATACTCCCCCCTACTGGGAGGCATGGGTGGCTCAGTGGTTGAGTGTCTGCCTTCAGCTCAGGTCGTGATCCTGGGGTCCTGGGGTCCTGGGATCCAGTCCCACATCGAGCTCCTTGTGGGGAGCCTGCTTCTCCTCTGCCTGTGTCTCTGCCTTTCTCTCTGTATCTCTCATGAATAAATAAATCTTTAACAAAACAAAACAAAACAAAAAAAAGAATTTCAGGACTAGGGGCACCTGCATGGCCTATGTGTTTGAGCTTCCTACTCTAGGTTTCGGCTCAGGTAGTGATCTCTGGGTCGTGGGATCAAGCCCTGCATAGGGCTCCATGCTGAGCGTGGAGTCTGCTTAAGACTCTCTCTTCCTCTCCTTCTGTCTCTGGCCCCCACTCGCTCACTCTCTCTCAAACGAATAAATCCTTATTTTATTTTTTCTTTTTTTAAAGTGGCAAACTATTTTACTTTGTTTCAAGATCTTATTTATTTATTCATGATAGACATACAAAGAGAGGCAGAGACACAGGCAGAGGGAGAAGTAGGCTCCATGCAGGCAGCCTAATGTGGGACTTGATCCTGGGTCTCCAGGATCACGCCCTGAGCCAAAGGCAGGTGCTTAACCACTAAGTCACTCAGGTGTCCTGATAAATCTTAAAAAAAAAAAAAAAAAAAAAAAAGTTTTAGGATTATAGAGGGTATCTAGCCGGCTCATTCAGTAGAACATGTGACTCTTGATCTTGGTCTTGAGTTTGAGCCCCACATTGGGTACAGAGATCACTTAAATAAAAACTAAAAAAAAAAAAAAAAACCTCAACTATTAAAAAAACCTCAACTATTTATATGTAACATTGATACTTACTGTAAGAGAAAAGACACAGCAATATAATCCTAGAAAGGTTTCAGAATAGATAAAGGATCTACAATAAAACTGGTATTGAGTTAATATAAAAATTGCAGCGAAGTATCCAGGTGAAAGCCTAGGCCTGATTACATTGTTGGCCATGAGATTGTTACCAGCTAGGCTCCTCGGGCTCTGCAAGCAATAGAAATTTCCTGGAAGCCAAACTGGAAGTTTCAGGCAAGACTTTGCTCAAGCAAAGGGAGACAGCACCAAGGAAAGGGTCCTTCATGCTAATTTTTCCAACAAATGCCCAGAAAAGTTTTTACAAAGACTGAGGTGGGAAAGGAGGGCGTCTACGCATACTAGGGCAGTGGGAGATGCAGGAGGATGGGAAAGCAGGTGCAGGGACAGAACGGGCTTCCCATGCAGCTTAGGTCTCATTAGCATGTTACATCTCCACCCCTGGGCGTGATTCTTGGCATTAGAATGAGGTAAAAAGTCAGTGGAAGGTCGGGCCTGGGGTCCACCGTGGCAGACTGGTTTGGTTTGGTCTTCACCAGCTTTGTAGTTGAGTCTCGCCTTTGGTAAGCATCCTGCTTCCGCATTCCTGTGAGATTTATTACTCCAGAGGCATAGGGTGCCAGCTATCAAGGACTGCTGGGTGTCACGGTCAGGCTTGCGGGGCACCTGAGTCCAGTCTCTGCTCTGTCTCAAGATTAGCCTTACATATCTGAAAACTGAGTGCTGAATATGTGGTCAGGACTCTGTCCTTGGGCTCTTTCTCAAACTTTTTCTTTTCTTTTCTTTTCTTTTAAGGTTTTATTGATTTATTCACAAGAGACACACAGAGAGAGGTAGAGACGCAGGCAGAGGGAGGAGCAGGCTCCATGCAGGGAGCCGGATGCGGACTTGATCCCAGGACCCTGGGATCATGCCCTGGGCTGAAGGCAGACACTTAACCACTGACCCACCCAAGCATCCCTCTCAAACTTTTTCTAATCATTGGTTTTATCATGTGGAGGCCAGCATGGGCCAGGGCAGGGAGGGCCTCGTTTAGGGGGTTAAGCATTTGCATCTTCATCCCAAGGCATTGAGAAGGCCTTAGAGAATTGCAAGTAACCTGATCCAAATGACATTATAGAAAGATTCTGACTGCAGAGTGGGGATTAGATTGGAAGGAAACACGTGGAAAAATGAGATCAGGGGATCCCTGGGTGGCTCAATGGTTTAGCCCCTGCCTTCTGCCCGGGGCATGATCCTGGAGACCTGGAATCCAGTCCCACATCAGGCTCCCTGCGTGGAGCCTGCTTCTCCCTCTGCCTGTGTCTCTGCCTGTGCCTCCCTCTGCCTGTGACTCTTGATTTTGGCTCAAGACTTGATGTCACAGTCGCAAATTCAAGCTCCGTGTATTAAGTAGGCTCCACCGAGTGTGGTGCCTACTTAAAAAAATAAATTGAACTTCATCAAAATTAAACCTTTGTGCTGCAAGGACAATCAAGGAAGTGGAAAAACAACCCACAGAAAAAATATCTGCAGATCATTTATCTGATAAGGAACTTGTATCTAGAATATATAGAATATATAAAGAACTCTTATTTTTTATATAAATTTATTTTTTATTGGTGTGCAATTTGCCAACATACAGAATAACACCCAGTGCTCATCCCGTCAAGTGCCCCCCTCAGTGTCCCTCACCGTCACCACCACCCCCCGCCCACCTCCCCTTCCACCACCCCTAGTTCGTTTCCCAGAGTTAGGAGTCTCTCGTGTTCTGTCTCCCTCTCTGACATTTCCCACTCATTTTTTCTCCTTTCCCCTATAAAGAACTCTTAACTCAAAAAGACCATAGAGCTAAAAAATGAACAAAGAATCCTAACAGATATTTCTCCAGCTACAAGGAAGACATAGATATAGTTAGCAAGCCCATGAAATGCCACCCCATACCCTCGAGGATGGCTAGAGCGTAAGTCAGGTAATAACCAGTGCCCGCAAGATGTGGAGAAATTGGAACCCTCATACACGGCTGATGGGAATAGAAAATGGTGCGGCCACTTTGGAAAACTGGCAGTTCCTCAAGAAGTTAAACAAAGAGCTCCTATCTGACCCAGACATTCCACTCCAAGATTCATACCCAAGAGAAAGGAGGACACACGTCCACGCAGAAACTCACATACAACTGTTTGCAACAGCATTACTCATACTAGCTAAAAGGTGGAAATAACCCAGTTGTCCAGACTGATGAATGGGTAAGCCCAACCATCTCCATAGAAGAGGTTATTATTAGGCCACACAAAGGCCTGATGTTTTGATACGTGCTACAACGTGGGTGAGCCGTGGCAACATTACGCCCGGTGGCAGAAAGCCATCAAGGAAGACCACTCCTGTGGGTCCACTGACACGGAATGTCCAGGACAAGCAAACAGCAAACATAGAGAGTTGGATTTATTAGTGGTTGCCTAAGGCTTGGGGAGCAGGGGGGTTGAGGAGTGAGAGCTAATGGGTAGGGCTTTCTTTCTGAAGTGACGAGAATGTTCTATCGTGGATCGCGGCGATGGCTGCGTGACTGAATCTATGGAAAATTGGTGGATCGCACACCGTAAATGGGTGAATTGTCTAGTATGTGAATTATGTCACCATAAAGCTGTTATCAAAAAAGAGGAAAGGAAGGAAGGAAGGGAGGGAGGGACAGAGGGAGGGAGGGAGGGAGGAAGGAAAAGAAATGTGCAAATAAGTAAAATTTTTTTAAAAGGGGTGGGGGGCAGCCCGGGTGGCTCAGTGGTTTAGTGCCACCTTCAGTCCCGGGCTTGATCCTGGAGTCCTGGGATCGAGTCCCATGCTTCTCCCTCTGCCTGAGTCTCTGCCTTTCTCTCTCTCTCTGCATCTCTCTGTGTCTCATGAATAATAATTTTAAAAAAAAGTGCAAATGAATAAAAAGAAAAGTTAAAAAGAAATGTGCAATCATAGGGCAGCTTCCTTGCACGCAGCCTGTCCTCTCTGCCAGTCGCAAGCATCCTCCAGCACCTGGTCTAAGCAGAGGAGGGCCCCCCAACGCGGGACCGTATCTGTGAACCGGGCCACCCGACCTGCTGGAACTCGCGTGTCTACACCGCCTTCTGCCGACCACCTGGCCCCTCGCTCCTGCGCCCGCAGCCCCTGAGCCCTTTCTCCGGTGCCAGGGGAGCGCGAGGGACAGACCTGCGCTCCAGACCGCTTATGCAGCGGCAGGAAATGGCATGTGTTGCATTACGTTTTTCTCACCACCTACTACACACAGAAGCTGTTTAATTTCTTGGCTTTTAACTCTTTTTTCCTCCCCTAAATCACAAAGCATTTATTCCTTGAAACCTTGCTGTCCCCTCCCCGGGAGCGGCCCGCTGGGGACTGCTAGTGACGGGGCAGGGCTCTTGGACTCGGATGGTGAAGACAGAGGTGCTCTGTGGACTGAAACGCTCTGATTTTTACATTTCATTCAATTAAATAAAAAATGGGCCACTTTTTTTTTTAAGGCTCAGATTTCTTTTTTTTCTTTAAGATTTTATGTATTTATTCATGAGAGAAACAGAGAGAGAGAGAGAGAGGCAGAGACACAGGCAGAGGGAGAAGCAGGCTCCATGCAGGGAGCCCGACGTGGGACTCGATCCCAGGTCTCCAGGATCACGCCCCGGGCCGAAGGTGGCGCTGAACCGCTGAGCCACCCGGGCTGCCCCCAAAACGGGCCACTTTACTATGGATGGGATCGTGACCAACCGAGCGAATTTCGCTGTTCCTGGGAGGCGAGGGAGCCGTGCGGCCCGGCTCAAGCAGCCTGGGCAATCGGGTCCTGTGAGCAGAAGCTCTGAGGCCTGGTGGAAGCAGGAAGGGCATTCAGAAGTGTGCCCAGGCTCTGAGGATCCAGGAACAGAACCCCTCTACAAGGAAGGGAGGCCCAGGCAGTCCCGCATTTGGAATTTGGGGGAATCTCTCTGCTGTGGGTGCCCACTGAGCGGCTATTACAGAAGAACACATTGGAACTCCATCACCTGATCTAGAGGAGCTTCCACAAGACAACGTGGAGGGAGAAGGCATAGGCTGTGATCAACATCCCCCCCGGCCCCCAATTCATATGGGCTCTCAGAGGGTCCTCTGAGAGGACCCAAGGTTGGCACAGTGACACCCTGCTCATTCGGGTCCTCTGTGTCATGTGGCTTTCCCGTCCTGCTTCCCCACTCCCTGTGCTGCCCAGGATCACTCGACAAATAAACTACTTGTACCCCAACTTTTGTCTCAGAGTTGGCCACGGGGCCCAGGCTGGGAGCCCTGGCGGCAGCCACGGTGGACCAAGGCCACAGGCAGGCTTCCTACACCCAAGCCTCCCGAGCAACTGTAAGGAGCGAGGGAGGAGTGCCCGCAATCTAACTACGGTGCGCTATCCGGGGGGCCTAACCAAGGGGAGCGTCACGAACTGACCTGTCAACGTGGCTATAGAGCAATTATGATGCTCTTCTGGCAAATGTCCGTAGCTGCCAGAAGGCAGAGGTGGGCAGCGGCTATGGCTCCCTGGCTCTAGGACCCCCCTCCTTAGCAGGGGGCGTCTCACAACGAAAGCCAGCCTCGGACCAAGTCCCTAGATGGGTGTGCACGTGTAGAAACAGCCCAAAACCATCCGTCTCCTGTACCGAGGTTGTGGGAGAGGTCCCTCTCCTTGTCCTCGGGCAATGACCTGGCACAAAAGTCTCACTCCCAAGATAGACACCCCGGGAGAGCAGAACCAGCTAAGCCGATGGTCCCTGGGGTGATGTGGAGGCCACTGGACCAACGGGGTTTTTAGAGCTCGGGCTCTGCTGCAAAATGCTTATGCTGCGGGGCCTGGTGGAGTTTTATCCGTATGTCTGAGGATGGGGCCCCTATGAGATTCCAAGCCAACCACGGATCCCAAGTATCCACTCATTTTACCACTCAAAGAGGATTTTTTTTTTTTTTTTTTAACATTCTGGGTGCTGCTCAACAAATCCTGAGGCAGATCTTAAAGACATCTGAAGGGCTAATGGGCCACCTTTGGAACCTGGATTCCTCTTTATGGTATTTCAAATGCTACAGTGAGCTCCTGGGCTGGAGATTAAATTTACACACACACATACACACCCCTCTCTGTTTACATAAAGTATTTAACCACCACACACACAATACAAGCCTAGCTAACATTTATTGAGCATTTATTATGCAACAGACACTAACAGGAACTCCTCTCTAACCCTCCAGCACTTCAGTGAGGTGGGTTTTGGGAATGTTGCCATCCTGCAGATGAGCAAACAGAGACCTTGCCAAGTCCCACGGTTCATAAGTTGCAAGCCAGGGGTTCTGATTCAGAGAACCCCGCTCCTTAATTACTACACCACACAGCCTCTGATGGGGGCCGGAGTTAATTTGGAGAAATACAGAAATGTGACATTTATACCGTTAAAAATTTGAGAACCTGAGAAAGATGACTGTGCCACAACCAGTGCGCAGTGAGCTGCTGGCAGAGTGTGGGCTGCAGGGACGTGCCGCTACTCGGAGCTATGGGAGTGGCCCTGTCTACACAGACCCTGCCCACAGCTGGCTGGCCCAGGCTCTTCCAGGATTTGGAATGAGGACCAAGATTCCAGCTGCAGTGTGACTGGTCTCGTGAAATCAGAGTTGCCGTGGGGGGTGCATCCTGCTTCATCGACTGGGGCCAGGAGACCAGTGTGCAAAGCAGGAGGGCAAAGGACAAGGACACTCAGAGCAGATGGCGTGGGCTTCAGGTTCGGAGATCTCCAGCAGCGTCTCTGACCTGAACCTTCAAACACACACAACTCCTCTTTTGGGCTTCAGTTGTTGCAGCCCAGTGTTCTCACGGATGCAGCCATTAAAACTTTCCAAGCCAAAAAAAAAAGTCATATGACTCCTCCAGGAAGATCCCGTCAGTGAGAGAAGGCACTCAATGGAGGAGGTCATTTATAATAACTATCCAGGCAACAGAAAATGACCCAGGGGGACGATGGAAATGGAAAAAGGGGGCTCAGGGCAGGGGGCCATGAAAATTCTAATTCCTTCCCCAGGGCCCATTATATCCCGGTGGCCAGGTAATTTGGTAAGGATAGGGTTTCTCTTCTCCCACAAAGGACCAATATGCTTCCCTATATACATATATTTTTTGTTTATAATTATTTATTGAAGGATTTAAATTTTTTCCCAACATTTATTATGTAAAGTTTCAAATACAACAAAGTTTAAAGAATTTTGTGACTATCTGTACTCTCATACACCCAGCTTTAGATCGTCTCACTGACATTCTGCTATACTTGCTTTATCACACACCTAGCTATCGCCATCCCTCTGCCCATCCATTAACCCATCTTATTGTTGCTGCCAATCACAATTTTTAAAAAAGACTTTATTTATTCATGAGAGACACACAGAGAGAGGCAGAGACCCAGGCAGAGGGAGAAGCAGGCTCCCTGCAGGGAGCCTAGTGGGGGACTCGATCCTGGGACTCCAGGATCACGACCTGGGCCGAAGGCAGACACTCAACCGCTGAGCCACCCAGGCGTCCCTGATGCTGCCATTCAAAGTCAACTGCAGACAATGGTTCAGTTCTCTCTAAATAATTTGGTGGCAGTATCATTAACTAGAGTTCAATGTTTGCTTAATTTTTTTTTTCTTGTAATGTGAATTCAAACACAATTAAACACATCTTAAACCTACTTTTGCCGAGTTTTGACATACACCTGCGTATCCCAAACTCTTACCAAGTTCTAGAATGCTGCAGCCACATGGATAGAACTAGAGAGTGTAATGAAATAAGTCGGAGGAAGACAAGTACTATCAGATTCACCTATATGTAGAATCAAAAACCGAAACAAATGAACAAACAAAAAAAACCAAAGACTCTTATTAAATACAGACAACTGGTGGTTGCCGGGGAGGGGATGGGGGGGGCCACAGGCAAAATAAAGGGGATTAAGGGGTACCAACTTCCAGTTATGGAAGAAGTCACAGAGATGAGAAGTACAGCATAGGAACTACAGTCAATAATATTATAATCAATAATATTATAATGACGTATGATGACAGACGGTGACGACACCTACCATGAGGAGCCGCAAGCCAGTCACAGAATTGTCAAACCACTGTCGTACACCTTAAACAGACACAGCATTGTTTGTCAGGTACATTTCGAGAAAAAAAAAATCTAGACTGCGACCTCCGTTTTTGGCAGGTCCCCGGTCCCAGCCTGTCCCCACCCGACACCTCAGGACCAGGCCATCCCTCCTGCCGCTGTCCTGCCCTAGAGGCCTGGGGATGGGCCTGCGTTCAGCTCTCCCTGAGGAGCCTGCAAGGGCATTCCAGCCCTGGCCCGGCCGTCCTGGGGGCAGTCGGAGGGATAGAATGTGCTAGAATGTGCTCCGTCTGCATTCCTGCCCCGCCCGGCCCAGGAAAGGCACACACTGTCCCCTCGCAGGGCTAGGGCGGGGAGAAGCACCACATTCACCGGCCCCAGGCCTCAGTGAAAAGGGTAATTTGAAAAGTCCTCCAGTCTGGATTTGAGAGGTGGCTGGGGTGGGGTGGGGGTGGGGGGCAAGCCACACAGCCCTTTATAAAAATAATACTCAAATCTCAATGAAAAGAAAAAAAGGTAACTGCTTTATAAAAACTGGACTAGCTAGCAAAACTGGAGAGCTTTCCTCAAGGCAGGCCAAGAAAGCTTACTGTGCTGCCACCTGATTATACACTTCGTATCCCTTAATTGCTAGCGGCAGACGATGTAATAGAAGGATTGGAAAAAAGGAACCTGGGCCTGAACCACAAAATGGGCTGAGACGTCTGTGTTTTTAAAGACACAAAAGCACCTCCAACAAATTATTTTCCTCTTCAATCCGTAAATGGTGTTTAAAATGATATTCCCCACGGCTGGGCTGGTTATGGATACGCACCCGCCTCCGCACGCTGGAATCCTCAGCACAGACAGGGGCTTCCCTCACCCCCTCCATCCTAATGTTCCTGAGGCCCTATGTTGCATTGGGGAGGCTGTTGGAATCGCCTGTGTGGAGGGCCAAGGTCACTACAGAGGCTCCTGCAATGGTGGGGGGGGGGGGGGGGTGGAGGGTCCTGTCAGCCCCTCTCCCCCGCCCCAAGGCTGACTTCATAAACGCTTGCTCAAGAGCCCCAGGGGGGCATAAGCACCGCAAGCACAGCCCAGGAGACTTTCCTACTGAGCAACTTTGGCCACAACCACAGGAGAGGCTTGGAAAACAGGCCAGAGTCCAGGTGCCCTCTGCCCCCAAGTCCCCTGTCGGCGCAGGAGGTGACAGGAAGGCACAGGAACCAGGAATGTTCCTGACAGGAGCCCCTGCCCCATCCTGTTTCACATCACATGGAATATGGCTAACTCGACCCGCCCAAGTCCCCCCCCCAACCCCCCCCCATCCTCGCCTGGAAACCAAAGAACAAGCAAAAATCAGGAGACAAAGGCCAAGTCCCCCAAAGTCCAGAGCTGCTAAAGAACCCTGCTCATCGGTAGGGTCCTCACTACAACTTGAATTAATAGTCATCGAAGAACCACAGAAGAAGGTGGTAGCGATGGGGGCTTATTAAGTTGCAGGGATACCTCAGAGCTGGCGTGGTGACCAGGAGCGGCCTGGGAGCCGAGGGGGGCCGTCTCGGCCTCTGTCCCTCGAAGGGGCCAGGCTGCAGATGGGGCAGGGCAAGGAAGCGAACTCTCCCCACACACCAAGTGACAGGTCTCCATCTAGCCAGTGGTAAACCAGTGGATCGGAAAAATCCCCGGGGGCACACACCACCCCGTCCAGCCAGGGGCCTCTCCTCTCTGCAGGGAGAAACAGAGCCTCTGCTCTTCCGCTGCCCACTGCCCGTAAGGGAACTCAGATCTCTTTCAGCAAGAACACAGACTTCTCGAATTACATTCGCCCTCAGAAGCAGAGGCGGCAATATTTAACTTCATGTATTTATAAAGCCCTTTTCCTTTATTTGCCCTATTTTTATTGTTCATCATATTATTTCATTGCCACCTGAAATTTCACCTTATTTTTAAAAAATATTTTATTTATTTATTCATGAGAGACACACAGGGACAGAGAGAGGCAGAGACATAGGCAGGGGGAAAAGCAGGCTCCATGCAGGGAGCCTGACGTGGGACTCGATCCCAGGTCCCCAGGATCCCGCCCTGGGCTAAGGCGGCACTAAACCACTGAGCCACCCGGGCTGCCTTCATCTTATTTTTTTATAGTAAACTCTACCCCCAATGTGGGGCTCCAACTCAGCCCCCCAAGATCAAGAGTTGCATGCTCTGGGGCTTCTGAGTGGCTCAGTGGTTGAGCATCTGCCTTCAGCTCAGGGCATGATCCCAGGGTCCTGGGATTAAGTCCTGCTCAGGCTCCTGCAGGGAGCCTGCTTCTCCCTCTGCCTATGTCTCTGCCTCTCTCTCTCTCTCTGTCTCTCATGAATAAATAAGTAAGTAATCTTCCAAAAAAGAAAAGAAAAGAGAAGAGAAGAGAAGAGAAGAGAAGAGAAGAGAAGAGAAGAGAAGAGAAGAGAAGAGAAGAAAAAGAAAAAGAAAAAGAAAAAGAAAAAGAAAAAGAAAAAGAAAAAGAAAAAAAAAAGAAAAAGAAAAAATTGTATGCTCTGACTGAGCCAGGCAGGAGCCCCTAAAATTTTAAATATTTATTAGGTTGTTGGTTTCCTACCACCAGCCAACCAATCAACTCAACCCAACACACACACACACACACACACACACACACACACACACACACAGAATGAACAAAATTATCCTACATTATATAAACCACATTGAAAGCAGTATTGCTTGTAAATTGTGCTTTAATTTCTGCAATCAGATATGATGCAGTGAGATATAAGTATAAACTTTCATTGTACATTGGGAAAATAAAAAGCACATTTATACAGATAAAGCCCAACAGCTTATTCCCTTACAAAAAAAAAGGTTTTGAATGTTTTTAAAGCTAATTCATCTTCAGTGTAAAAACTTGGAGGTATAAACAAACTCAAGATATTATATACAGTAAATTAATGTACATTTCCAAACTTGCACAGTGCAGCATTTTAAACAAAGTATAGGTCTCATTTCAGCTTTTACTGTTAAGCATAATCCATATCTCAATCTTGAATATAAATGTCACAATATATAAACCCACTGAGAATTCTGTACACAAATACAAGTTTATAGAAATCTGATTTCAAATATAAATACATAAATTGTCATGACCTCACATGTTACAACAGCTTATTTTTCTATTGTAATTAAAAAAAAATCATAGAAAAATATTTCAATGCACATTCAACTGCTATGACAAGGGCCATGACCTTGTGCCTTTGAACCATACTTTGTGGAGTGTAAAGCATCACACCGGGCATTTTTGGAATGAAAATTGCTAAGGTTCTAAGATTGAAGAGGCTACTGTATAAATATTCACGTTATAATATGGTAACAAAAATAGTTAGCTCCATAGTGTATCAGGGAGGCAGTGGGGCAGAGAAGTGGAGGTTAGTGCTAGTTTAGGAAGGCCCACAGAGCGCATGTTAAGGTAGCTAATGAACTAGTATATTTTAAAAATCCCTACTGCAAGCCTAACACTGAACTCACTAGTGAGACGCTTAAGGCAACAAGACCGGACATGTGTTTAGCCCCCAATGCCCGAGTCCTGCCCTCTCCTCAACCTCTGTCATTTTAATAGACCAACCTGGCTCATGTGTCAACACAAATGGGGAGAAGAGTAAAGCAATTTCTTCTACGTACAAAAAGACGATTCAGTGCAAACTGAGAAACTTCTTTGTCAATAGTTTGAAAATTTCTTATTGCCCTCAAGCAACTGAACTTTTTCTAAACATGTAACATTCAAATTGGGATCTATACTGGAGAGCAAATGTATATAAAAGGCAAACATTCAATTTGAGACATTCCAACATTAGCTTCCCCCTTTCCTTTTGTGGGATTTAACAGGGTTCCACTGAGAAAAAACAAAAACAAAAAACTGGTCCTTAAAAGTGTACTTTCCTGCATTTAAAAATATATATATACCATTTAGACAGCAGATCCAAGGTTACCAGGCATAATCAAGTTTCTTCTATGGCTTTAAAATCATTGAGGTACTAAGGAGAACCATCACTTCTGATATTTCTGCTTAATGGCTTCCTTCTGAAAGCCACGTTCCGAAGTGATCCTGCTCACATATGTGCGGTTAGAGACTCGGGGAGACCGCGTGAGGGTTGCTGCAGAGGGCCGCCGTCACAAATGTCCCCAAGCCTCGGCACACTGTTAGAAAAAGGCAAAGCACTTTCAAACACTGAAGAAGCTCCATAAGAATGGAAGCTCCTTCGGGCAAAGGGATTCCCCCAGTTTAACCAACAGATTTAGCAGCAAGATCCTGGGACTCTGCGCACCATGGCAGGGAGCATGGGGGGACGGCAGCGAGGGGTCCGGAGTGGGCAGAGGGAGACCTGGAGCTGTCGGCACACAGAAAGGGCAGCGTGGTTGGTTGGCTAGCTCACCAGCCCCACACAAAGTGACACAGTCTATGCAGGGGGAGGGACGGCTGGAAATGTCAGGATGGGTGACATGAGTGGAATTTCCCCAGCTTTTCTCCGGCAAGAGGATAGAGAAAGGAAAAATGCTAGGGTTTAAATGAATGCCATTCATCTGAATATCTCTACGTGAGTCTTTCAATTTGCCATACACACATCAGATAAAGCTGAACTTGCTCCGAAGTAAGATGGGTAGCAAGATACACACTGTTCCCAATGACTGGATAAATTATCTTGGCACAGAAAAGATCTGAAGAAAATATTGAGTCCAAGAATGTGTGACCAAAGCCCTTTCTAGTAGTAAACCAGCCACCGCAGGTTCTGTATAATACGCATCAGACAATGGCCACAGTTCGATTATGGGTCAAGTAGTAATTCCTTTCAATTAATAATACTAGAGATCCGGTTTTAATTGCATAGTCTTTCAGGAGCATAAAAACATGAGAACCAGCTCTTTTCCTGAAGCTCCGGGCTTCCTGCTCCAGAGCCCTGGACAAATGCCTCCCTGCCTGCTGCAGTGGTAAGCTGCAGTGTGACCCACTCATCCAGAGAGCAAAGGGGTTCAATACCTGTCCCAACCCTCAACGTCCCTCCTTCATGACCACTGAGTGGACAATCACACGTCTCCTAGATCCACAAACTCATCTTCTCGTTTGGCCAGATCATCTTCATCACCCAGGGCTTTCCAGCCACTCGTGGGAAGGACCGGTTTTGAGGAGTGTCGCTGCAGCAGAGCGAAAGGAAACAAAGAGGACAAGCGGGCCGAGCTCCTCAGCAACGAGGGGCCCTCTGCCGGGAGGGCCCCCTGGCTGTGGTGTCTCTCCTCGATCTTCTCTTGTAAGCGCTCTACCTCCTCCATCATTTCCAAGAGTTTGTTCATGGTGGCCACTCTACCACCACCCAGGATTTGGGCTTCTGGAATCCAGCGCAGGTAGCGCTGGGCCCAGACTTTGATTTCTGGCCCCTCGATGTGAGGCAGCAGCAGTCCGTGGTAGTCGGTGGGCTTGCTGTGCCAGTTGTCATAGAACTCTCGAAAATTGTCTTGCAGCTCATCAGAAGAATTAATTAATTTGCTAATTCTCTTGCCCAGAAGGTTTTTAATTAAATGATCTGTTTCTTCCCTGAAAAATCCTCTTTTGGGAGATGATTTAGATTGAGTGAGTGGTAGAGACAGTTGTCGTTGATGCTTTGAGAGAACACACAAATAGAAATCTCTGGTTAGCCTGAGAGCAGTTACAAATCATACCTTTCAAAGGAAAAAAAAGGTGGGAGTGGGGGGCACATAATCCTGCTTTAACAAGAGTCACGAGAAATCAGAACTGCCATGTGAATGAAGAGTCATTAAAAAGCAGTAACATGGCTTGGCGGGCAGGGGGCCTTGTTTATTCCATGATGCAAATGTTAGATGCACATTGTGTTTATAAACAAATGGGTGAAACCAGGCACAAAAGGAACTGTGCAGAAAGGTGAGCTGTGACAGGAAGAGAAGCTTTCTACTCCCTCCTCTCTGGGCAGGGGCACGCTAAGTACTCTTGAAGAACAAGCTTTAAAAAAAAAAAAAAAAAAAGAAAGAAAAAAGAACAAGCTTAACTCAAGATGGACCTCCAGTTTAGGGGGTTCTGAATGTGAGGCCTATTCATTTTTTGAAGAGAGCAAAATGTTTCTTCTTTGAGAAAGCTTTGAACACCTGGGAGGAAGAAGTGCTGACTACCTGCAGATCTTGTGGCTTCAATGAACCATGTTTGTAGGTTGTCAGGCATCCAGTGGGAGTTTAGGCTTATGTCACAGAGATTCTTTTGGACAAAGAGATAGGTGGGAGCAGAAGGAATCTGAGGAACTGGCTAAGTGGGCCAGATGTTCTCACCTGACAAGCTGCCCAGGGCAGAAAACGTGACAGCATTTACATTATTTCCCTCCTCAGTAATTCTACCTGCAGCCAAAGCAAGGTGTTCTAAACTGAGGAGCACCAGGAAGGGGCTGTGAAGATGGGTAAGGAGGTAAAAGGTTACAAGGACCCCTGGGGCCCAACGGAGAGGTCAGCAATGTGGGGAGACACATTTCTACCCAGCTCTTTTGCTCCTGAGGTGTTCGTTTGAAATAAGAACAGTCATGAGTTTTATGGGCAGGCTAGCCCTACAACTCTCTAATATATTCCTGCACTGGTTCTTCCTTGTGGAGGGGAAAAAAAAAAAAGCATCCTTTATTACGGAATATAGAGTAACAACAAAAATATAAAGAAGAAAAGCGAAACCACCCACAATGCCACAACTGAGAGCTGACCAGGACTTCTGCCTTTCAGGCTGTGGACAAGAGAGCTGAAGGCCAGGAGTCAGCAGCTCGGCCTCTCTCCTCCCCAGGGACCAAGGGGAATTAGTCTGGGCTGGGGACCGCGGAAGGCAGGTGGAAGCTAACAGCCGCTACATGTTTACTGCCTGCCACGTTCTGTGCTCAGTGCTTTACATGCATGGACTCGGCCAATTCTCGGAGTCGCTGTTACTGCCCCGTTTTACCAATGAGGAAACTAAGGGGCAGAGGTTAGGAATACACAAAGACCCAGCTAGAAAGTGCTGAAGGTCGTTTTACACACAATCAGTCTGGCTCCAGAGACTGGGCTCTTAACAGAATTTCAGTTGTCTTGGAAGCCCCTACCCTCAACCCCTAAGCGAACAGTGGGTTCGAGAAGGGCAGGGTGGCAGTGGCATGCCTGGTCGAGGCTGAGGGTTGAGGTTGAGACTGCAAGCCCGAGCAGGCCCCACAGCATCGAACAGTAATTAAAAAGGAGTGCTTCATGCTGGTCAGCCACAGCCTCTTTAGTTTCTACAGAACTTCTCCAAGGCCATTGGCCCACTAGCAAGGGGCCCTAAGCTCAACACATGATGTCCTAACACAAAGGCTTCAAAGTTCCTTGTTGCCCCAGCCCCAGGTCTGCTGTAGCCAATACAACCTGAGATTCTCCACCACTGTGGCTTAAACCTCTTGCACCAGTCAGCTCCTGGAGCCTAGGCCATCTGCTCCTGATTACGAGAAGGGACACTCAGAAAAACTGGATCTGAGTACAAAAATGAAATCCAGTCATCCAAAGGGGAGCCTCAGTTTCCTCCCATGCAAAATAAGGGATTAGGCCTCGCTGTCTCTGAGGTTCCACGCCTCTCGGGCCCAGCACAGTTCTGTAATCCTGAACAGGTGAGAAGTGTGCATGCAGCCACCAGGGGGCACAGCGCACCGAGGAAAAACTGACCTCAGGCCAAGCTGTTCCGGGGCTCAGGACAGTTCTGGTCCAGCTGGCAGGCAAGAGACTAACCTGGGAGGGGAAACATCCACCCTGGCCCTGAGGACCCTTGAAAGAGTAAAGCAACAGTTCTAAGTTGTTCAGCAACTGGCATCATCTGCAAATGCAGGGGTTAGTTCACCTGGCCGCCAAGCCTCTTTAGAATGGAGCACCCCCCACACCAGGACCGGCCAGACTCCCTGGACAGCAGGTGGGATCAGAAGTAGGGCAGTGGAAGGCAGAGATACACACTGACTTGGGATTCACCACCACCGCTTTCCTTTGTGGCGTCTGGTGGGGGGGAAACTCTGGGCCAGGAGACAGAGCTAGGAGATGCCATGGAAATTGTTTATCCTTTAAGGACTTTTTTTTTCATACCTAGTACAATCAGTAATAAGTATATGAAGGGACATCCAAATAATGTGACACTTTGGGTTAATGGCACAGGTCAGCAAATGACAGCCCATGGCCAAATCAGGCCTGGTGCCTATTGCTGTGACTACTGGACACCACCGTGCCCATGTGCTTATGTGCCATCTGTGGCTGCTCCTGTGCCACATCAACCTGGGGCGGGGGGAACTGTGCTAGACAGAGTATAGCTCTTAACAGAAAAAAACTGTAGCTGAATCTCATGAAGAAAGGTCTTGCTTTTGAAGACATGAGCCGGTACAGACAAAGCAAAACCCACAATCAATACTCCTTTTACCCTGCTAACCAGACTCAGGCAGTGGGTACACACCATCCGGTACAGCACAACTGCCTTGGCAGTGACATCCCCAGTGACAATCGGCAGATGGCCATGTTTCAGCAGGGGAAAGGCTGATGTACTGAAAGCAAAGGGTTCTCACAGGCCCTGACAGTTGGCAGCCCATGAGTCCTGACTTTGAGACTGGTTACGGAATCCATCTGTAACTTTTAACCTTACATACACAGGGATCTCTGAGCAGATAAAGGGGGTCACCTTACTTTGAAACGCATTCCTTTCCGCTGGCCTTTGTCCAGTTTTGGCTTTTCCACATAAAGAGGGTTTTTGAGCAACATCTGGGCTTTGGGTTCAAACTGTACAGACCAATCCCACACGGTGAGCAGATTCAAAGGCTTGCTTTGTGTATCCTGGTGTTCCCTACCCTGCCAAAACAAGCACAGGTCACGATGGCTTCCAGGGAAGGCTGAGGAAAGCGAACACACAATGCTGAGGGACGGGCCCCAGAAGGGGCACTCCTGACCGGAGACCAAACACTCATGGGTCCATTTTTAAAGGTTATGTATGGAGACAGAACATAAAGACTCTTAACTCGGGGAAACGAACTAGGGGTGGTGGAAGGGGAGGAGGGTGGGTGTTGGAGGGGAATGGGTGACGGGCACTGAGGTGGACACTTGACGGGTGAGCACTGGGTGTTTTTCTGTATGTTGGTAAATTGAACACCAATAAAAATTAATTAAAAAAAATAAAATATTAAATTAAAAAAAATAAATAAATAAAGGTTACGTATGGCTGTCAGTAGTTGTTCACTTAAGGTTCTGGGCAGGAAGGGAGAGAGGAAAGAAGGTCACATTACTTTCCAGTGGGCCACGTGCCAGCCACTGATAGGCACTTTCACGACAAACTTGTGAGGTCACTATTTCTCATATTTTATACTTGAGGAAACTGAGGCTCAGAAAACTGAATTAAACTGCCTAAGATCTTGATGCTGGTGGGTGACAGGCTGGGATTTGGAACTGGGGCTATGTGACCAGAGGTCCAGGTTCTGGGCCCCTTCACTGAGGAATTTGCTCCAAAGGGCCAGCTGAGGCAAACCTGGAGGCTGGCAGCATTAAGCTTGGTTAGAAAGTAAAACTCCCAGGAGCAAGGCCTCAAGAACGGCTAAAGGAGCTTCAGATGGCAAGTAAAAGTCTAGCTTCCCTGCTCTGCCTGTCTCTATTCTCTTCAGAGGAACTCCAGGCATCAGGTAAATGGAAGAGAAGCCTGGCCATCTTTACAAAGAACAACTTTTAATTTTCCATAATTCCCCAGCTCCAATACTTGCTCCCGGCTCCAATATTTGCTGTGTGGCCTTGGGCCAGTTTCTCATCCTCTCAGTGCCTCAGCTCCTCAGGGATAAGCATGTAGACCTCACAGGGGGCTCTGAAAATGATCAAAACCCAGAAAGCACCCAAAACAAGGCCCAGTATGTACTTAGTGTTCTAGAAATACATTTATCATCCAAACTACTGCAACTACTTGTGAGCCAGGGCTTCTTTAATACACAGGTTCCGAGGGGCGCCTGGGTGGCTCAGTCGGTTAAGCGTCTGCCTTTGGCTCTGGTCATAATCTTAGGGTCCTGGGATCGAGCTCTGTGTTGGACTCCCTGCTCAGTGGGGTGTCTGCTTCGCCCTCTGCCCCACCCCCACCTTGTGCGCACATTCTCTCTCTGTCAAATAAATAAATAAAATCTTTTAAAAAAAATACACAGGTTCCTAAGAGGGACTCTTACCATGTTAATATCTTTTTGATGAGGCGAATTGAAGAAGAAGGTGCTAAAAATAGGTAAGTATAGACTATCTGACAAAACAGTCAAGTAAGTCTCCGTGAAATCAAATGCTGGGGGATGCTGGTGCACCAGCTGCCACACACAATCTAAGAACAGCAGGAACACGGGAACCTATGTGAAAACAAGATACATATTACTGAGTAGGCACTAAAAGTCCAGGGCCAGCTATCCTAAGGGGCAGCCATCTCAACAGTCGTACAATAACCATCTCTGAGCACTACCTTCTCTGGGTAACAGAGTAGACTCCGCCTCAGTCAAAGCAATGGATATGCTCAACTGAAGTCACATGCCTGTAGATTAATATCAGTATGTGGCAGTATTGATCTGTGTAAAAGACATTTCAAAGATGAAGTATGTAAAATCTATCGATTAAGCACTGACAGATGAACACTTGCAACTGATTTTGAGGATAGGGAACACTCGAACCCCAATTAAGTGAAACTGTTACCTCCCCACCAAAAGAGTTCCATTCTTCTCATTTGTAGATTGCCAAAAAACTGTACTCAAAATATTTTGTCAATATTCCTTTTTCCACCCCCACCACTGATGGTGCAGAAGAGATGAGAAACAAGGCAGAAGCAGCAAAGGTGAGTTTCTAAGCTTTTTTCACAAGTGTACAGATTTTTTTTTTTTTTTTGGCACAGATGTTTTTAACTGATAGCCTCGTTTATTAGCTAGCCAGAGGTGAGTCTGTAATGGTAGAGATAGTTTTCTAGGGTGCTTTGTTATTCACAAAGTATTTATCCTTCTGAGTTGCCAGTGATCCTATCAGTGGGTAAGACAAGCCAGGTCACAGTCTCTCCCTTATGGAGGCTGCTGAGACCTCATGCAGCTAAGAGAGACAGGAGTTGGGAATCCAGTTTATGAATCAAATCCAGGGCTGTACCAATTATATCACAAAGCAGACCACCCAATTTTCCTTTAAGACTCCAATATGGTGTCAACTAAAGTATAAAAATACAATTTAAAAAATTTAAGAGACTGGGGCACCTGAGTGCCCAGTCAGTTAAGCAACTGACTTAGTTTCAGCTCATTTCATAGTTTCATGGTTCGTGGGATCAAGACCCACGTGAGGCTCCCTGCTCAGTGCAGAGTCATGCTCACTCTTTCTCTCTCTGCGCCCCCACCCAAATAAATCTTTAAAAAAATAAAAATAACTTAAAAAATTTTGTAATGAAAATAAGTTTTAAAAATTTAAGAAATGAAATAAAAGTGGCCACATATTAGAAGAAAAAAGAAAAATCAACAACTCCAACATGTTGATGTTGAGATGCTAAGAAATGTTTATATAACAACTTTCACCCCTCATTTTTCTGCTCAACAAAGCATTTAAACAGAGTGGAAAATATCTGAACCTTATTGTAGAATCAGGAAAATGGGCTCGGAAAGTTTGGACAACTTCTCCAAAGGCTGGGTGAAAGCAGATCAGACTGGATGGGCTCTTGGGCTTACATTCCCCTGGATGTGGTACCTGTCAGTCCTCACTTTCTTGAGATATCCAAAACCTACTCTTCTCGACAAAGTATCTGCTCTCTCTGCCCATCATGTTATTTGAGTCCCACTAACCTTGCCAAGTTCCTCAGAAAGGCAAAGTCCATTCCAAGACTGAAAATTGTGATTTCCCTTTAGCCTGATGGGACACAGATGAGCAGAGACCAGGCCTGAAAGAAACCTCAAGGCCTAGCTAGAGAAGCTGGGGGTCTTCCAGGAACACACCAAGACGTGGAGGGCAGGAGCCATGGGTTCTCCATTCCCATAGCATGCTACGCCAGGCTGTTCCCCACCACAAGCAGATGTTTATTATCTAGAGTAAGAGCACCAGGAATCCTGCTTCTAGAATACGGGAACTTCGCAGGTGACTTAATTAAAGAAAGTTCACCTGTTTTCATTTTCCCTTCCACAGTCATTAATAATGCAGCCAAAGGAGTTTGCACAGCTGCAGCTGAGATAAGTACACCACAATCTGGGAAGGCTAAGGGGCCTAAACAACAGTGCTAACTTTCCGATGCCTAGAATTCAGGGTCCGGGCGTGGAGCAATTCACATGGCCAGAAGCAGAAGAGTGGTGTACACAGTGGACACACACCGCCAAGGAGGTCCTGGTAACGGATGGCATTAACTAACCCCATGCTTTAGTCTAAAAAGATTTATGTACTAGTATATATTTTCTGTAAGAAACTTGTATACTGGATATTCATTTTTTTTTGCAAAGCCTAATTTAACAGAAACTGTGGGAGTCTCTCTGAATTCATTCTTAAGGTTTATAAATCAATGTTATTCCCACCATGAAATAAATATCCACCCTTGGTGTACACAATTTAGAAGAGAGGGATCTGAATATGCTTACTAACCTCCCTTTCCTTGGGGAAGGGTTTCAATACTGCTTAAAGAATTCAGAATCCTCAGACAGTAAGGGGAACACAGCCTCCCTAACACGCCCATAGGCACACACTCTGCAAGCAGTAACCCTCCATGTGAAGGTGAGTACTAAGTAAGAGACCAGGCACTTCTGTGAGGTGGACACTCACCTCTTCTTTGTCACTTTGACGGAGGTGGTTGCAGCGATCCAGGAAACAGTGGCCGCCCATGATCCACTCCTTCTGGACGAGGCTCTGGAAACCAACCCTGGTTCTGCAGTGGGGGTCCATCATCACTTGTACCAGAGAGGAAATGAGGCAGCAGAGGTCCGAAGCGTTCTCCTCTGGGAGGGGCCCCAGCGCCAGCAGAGAGAGGCAGGAGAGCATGACATTACTAAGCTGCAAAGAGCACTCGCACCCAGCAGCCCTGGTGGCCCAGCAGTTTAGCGCTGCCTTCAGCCCAGGGCCTGATCCTGGAGACCAGGGATCGAGTCCCACATCAGGCTCCCGGCACGGAGCCTGCTTCTCCTCCCTCTGTCTCTCTGTCTGTCATAAATAAGTAAAATCTTTTTTTTTTTTTTTTTTTTAAAGAGCACTCACACCCGCACAATTAAGAGCAGGGCTCCCCAAACCAGGGATCCCTGGGTGGTGCAGCGGTTTGGCGCCTGCCTTTGGCCCAGGGCGCGATCCTAGAGACCCAGGATCGAATCCCACGTCAGGCGCCCGGTGCATGGAGCCTGCTTCTCCCTTTGTGTCTCTGCCTCTCTCTCTCTCTGTGTGTGACTATCATAAATAAAAAAAAATAAAAATTAAAAAAAGAGCAGGGCTCCCCAAACCAAAGTCTGCCCACTACTGGCAGGTAAGCCCTACTTCCCTGGAGGCAAGGGCCAGCGGGAAACAAGGCAGTGTTTTCAGACTGAGAGACAAACCGCTCTGGCCAGACTCATACAGGTTCCGGCAAACTCTGGCACTAAGCATGGATCTGCTAACAAAATGAATAAAATGCGGCCTGCCAAATCCCCTGTCAGCACGGGGCATCCTGGGGTGCCACACAATGAGAGCAGAACCATCCACATGATGGGGGGGTCTTCTGGGCCTCACAGACCAGCTCAACCTCTTTCAGCTGCTGTGTCAAAGCAAGAAGTCCTCACCGGACCCACTGTTCCAAGACGCAGCTGCTTCTCAGACTCGGCTCAGGGCTCCTTTCTGCCATTCCCGATTTCTCCATTGCCTCTACTCTAGAGGAAATTTAAGATCTCTGGATCCCTAATTCCCACCTCCACAATTCTCTCTGCTTCGGGCTGAGAGCACAGAGGTGCCTGCTGCCCTTTGTGTCACCCAGAGGAGAAACACCTTTGGGTCCACCTCCACGCACCCACCCCTGAGCACACCCCGTACAAAAGCCTGGATGACAAAAATTCTGCTCACACGCTTGCTTCATGTGCATTCATGACTCACAGCAAATGAAAGCATACTACCATCCATGAACCTGCCTTAGAATTTTCAGATCCTAAAAGGTAGGGTCTACACCCCCGTGGTTTCCTCTTTACAAAAAGAAGTACAACTCAAGTTGCTATTTAAAAATGTCCATGAGGATGACGTGCTAGTAGCAGTGCACTTAGAGAAACTTGAGAATGAGTTAGTAAGTAGGTAAGGTGTTTCCACTGTGAAAACTCTTTCATTCTGACCCTGTAACTGCGAGGCACGGTTTACAATCCAGGCTTATGCTTGTGCTTCTCTTTCTCTTCTAAAAGACAAGTCTAAACTAAGGGAACATGTGGATTTAAAAGAACCAGAGTTTGGTCTATGGGGTGCTACTGGTTTTTGAAACAAGTTTCATTTTTAAGTGGATCTTCCTTCTTGCATCTGAAGCATATAAATAGTACATCATTAGTAACAGGAAGAGGGGCTAGAAAATGAGATTTCAGATGAGACAACTCAGTCATCCATCTGGGAGTGAGTGACTTCTCATACCTTAGCCAAAGATTCAGATTTCGTTTTATGGAACTCTCAGTGGTTCAGTCTGGCCCTGGGTACTTCTGCTCTCAGACTCCAATCTCTATCCTTCCTCCTTTGCACCAGTTACTCAGTACTCTGTTCTGCCACTGATGGGTAGGTATTTTTCAATTATGTGCTCAGGTCAACTCTCTCATTAGGCTGTAAACTTCTAGATGGCAGAATTATAGAACTCTGCACACGGCAGGTGCTCAATAAATGTCTTAAAATTGAAGTCAGTGAGCCAGTTTCAGGTGGAACAGAAGCCCCAGGCAGACTCATTTTCCAACCTGCCCACAGAGGCTAAATTTCAGCAGTCACAGAGTGTATCAGAGCAAGGCAAAAGCCTGAGGGGATCTACTGAATTGGAAGTGCAGTTTATAAGGAGCTGAAAATATTCTAAACAGCAAATATAATATTCTAGCGCAGATCTAACCAATTCCAGCCAGAGGCTTTAAATAAAAGCAGTTTGGGGACACCTGGGTGGCTCAGCGGTTGAGCATCTGCCTTTTGCTCAGGGCGTGATCCCGGAGTTCTGGGATCGAGTCCCGCATTGGGCTCCCTGCATGGAGCTTGCTTTTCCCTCTGCCTGTGTCTCTGCGTCTTTCTCTCTCTCTGAGTCTTTCATGAATAAATAAATAAAATCTTTAAAAATAAATTAAATAAATAAATAAATAAATAAATAAATAAATAAAAGCAGTTTATACCTATTTTTACACATTCTGAATGTTTATGTCCTGTCAGCATGTTAAGCATGTTAATTAAGCCCACTGAGGAAAAGGAAATCATGACCCACAAAGTTTCAAGGGCAACTGCACAAGGTTGTCAAACACAAAGGTATATAAAAATAACAGTTAAACCAGCCACAGGTTACTTTATAGAAAAGGAATTATCAAAAGATTTTAACTTCAACCAAGTTAATATAAAACAAAACCCAAAGCATTGGAAATGTGAGCTTTGGTGAAGATACCAAACAATTCCTTCTTGGGCTGCAAACAGATCTGCCAAGTTCTAAATGAAGTATTTATTTTTAAACCATAACACTGACCTCAAACACAAAGGATTCCAAGGTCAGGAGAGAAAAGAATGGGAGGGATTTCTACACAAGCTCACTCCTTTTATTAGACAATTCCAATTCCATAAAGCTGTGAGTACAGAAATTGAGTCTTGAGTGAAGGAAAATGAAAAACACTCTTTGTTGCTTTAAATATATTACCTAAAAGAAGAACGTTCATGTTTTGTGCTTCTAGACATTCTGTAATCTCTATTGCTTTTTTCAGGCAACGTCTAAATTAGAAAGAGACAAGAAAAGGGGTGTTAGTTCCTGATGGTTCCTCATCGAAACGATGAGAAGTTTAGAGACAGAAAACTGAAGACTAAGGGAGACAATCAATTTAAAATTGATGTTAAAATGTTCCCAGGTGACTTCTCAACTACAAACTCTTATTGAGAACTCACGCCTAAGTCTGGCCAGTGAGTCCCAGTAAGACCCGCCAATGCCCACATCGGAAATTGTGCCCCACACCACATCATTTAATTCAAGGTCACTTCCAAACATGTCAGTGTGGCTGATAAGATCCAATATGCCCAGAAATCTCTTTTGTCTCTCTCTCTACACACTATTCCTTTAACAGCTTTGACTTTTCTCGACTTATAACTAGGGGCTTCACATACGCTGTTGTCTGCCTGCAGCAGGGGTGCCTTCCTGGCGACTCTTCATTTGGTTAAAGATGCTCAACCTTCTCTACCTACCCCACATAATGAAGTGTTCTTTTCTGTATAACATTTATCACTGTTTACAATAATACATTCAAATTACGGGACAAAAAACAAAAACAAAAACACAAATTATGGGACATGCACCAGGCTCTTCAACAGGTAAGTGTTTGGAGGGCTGAGACTCCTTTTCACACACCTTATTGGCAGAACTGAGAGAGAGATTCCAGGCCAGGTCAAGGGAAGAATTCTTCTCTTTCCTCAAAAGAATCCTAGGGTTGGAGCTATTCTCACACCCCTGGTCACCATTCTGTTCTGTGCCTCCCTTCACCCTCTCTACTACTTAACAGCAACAGAGGGGAGCTATTCAAAATATGCAGTAGGGAAGGGAATGTAATTCTGTCTCCAGGAATCTCAATCTAATTCCCAACCCCAAAATGACTAATTGAGATTAATCATGAAATTATGAGAAAAATGATATTTTTTTTTCAACAGGTAATATACACGAGACACGTAATTCAGAAAGGAATTCAGTAAAAAATGAACATCCCTCCCCTTGGCAGTCCTGGTTCCTGCCTGGAGGCCAGGCCAGCTGCTTCGGTTAGGATCCTGGGTTGCCTTGCCCCTCCTCTGCAGTCTTTCCATGCCTCAGGTAGAGCCTACAGAGATCTCTTAGTGAGCAGTAGTATGTCCAAAAATTCAGATCAAATGAGCACAGAACACATAACATTTAAATCCAGCTGAGCCCTGAATAGAACATATGATCTAAGAACCATTAACTGTGAAATTTAAATTGTCAATTTGCTTTACTACTTTGAATCAGAGAACCACAAAATTCATGAGCAAAAGAACAGCTTAAAATACCTGATTATATCAAGCCAACTGCTATTTTCCAACAGAGAAAACCATTTTATATCTGTGTCCCAAAATTCCGTACTATTATCTGAAAAAAAAAAAAAAAAAGAGTAAGAAGTTAGGTCACTGTTCCCTGACACATCTGCCGCGCAAAATCCATGCTACCCAAGCCTGCTGTTCAGTCAGTCTCAGACCTGGACTGTAGAATCCAAGCACAGATCTCCGCTTTTAAGAAAAGGACATTTCCAGGGATCCCTGGGTGGTGCAGCGGTTTAGCGCCTGCCTTTGGCCCAGGGCGCGATCCTGGAGACCCAGGATCGAATCCCACGTCAGGCTCCTGGTGCATGGAGTCTGCTTCTCCCTCTGCCTATGTCTCTGCCTCTCTCTCTCTCTGCCTCTCTCTCTCTCTCTCTCTCTCTGTGTGTGTGTGTGTGTGTGTGACTATCATAAGTAAATAAAAAAATTAAAAAAAAAAAAAAAAAGAAAAGGACATTTCCAGACTTCGGCTTAAATGGTGTTTGAACTCTATGCCCCAGGAAGGAGGTAGCAGTCAAAAATGGATTTTTTGGATATCTGTTGCTCAAATAAAAAGTACCCCCCACAGTATGTCTATAAAGTCACAGTTTACCTTAGAACTCAACAGGGAGAATAACATGTTTTAGGCAGAAAATAGTGCCCTATACTGTTCCTACTAGTGATCTGGACTCAGCCGGCCAAAGGGAGACCTAGCTTCTGTTGAAACCCTAAATACACGAACACATTTTCCTTGCACGCTCCTACCCCTCATCCCCCGACCTTGATAGAGAGAGCCCTGCATTTCATGGATGTCTGATACATGTCAAAGCTGCAAACTCAAATCAGTGACAAGGCAGACGCTTCTCCAAGTCCTGGAAGATGAGGATGAAGTGTAGAAACACAGTCCTGCAACAGCTAGAGCAGAGACCACTTTACTTTTCAGGGATCCTTTTTATAGTCTGTTACTGGAGAAGTTTCTCTGAATGTGTAGAGCACCCAAAATTTAAGATTTGCAAAAAACAAACCAAAAAACCTACCTACCCCCCTCAAAAGACCCCCAAAACCAATGAACTAGTGCAATGTATCACTCTCTGCCAAGTCCCTGCTTTTTATAAATCTATTTTATAACACACAACGCAATGTGTTCTCATTAGAAGTGGACACTGCTGTTTCCCCAGGTATCGTATTCATCTTTATCTCAAATGTCTCCATAGTCAGTGCCTATGATGGAAATGCCATAAATGTTGGCTGAATGAATGAATCCTCAAATAGATGGAATTTGTTAGGCTATGAAATCCAAGTTAGGAAAAATTACCTGTAAGTGTGACTAATCTCAGGTGGTAATACAGACTCACTGAAGAACGAGAACAGGTAACTGAACAGGTTAACCAGGATTCCAGTCCTAAATTGTTCACAGTGGGCAGCCTGGGCAGGGAAGTGGGGGTGGCTGGGATGGGCATATTTCATTTCCTACACTGTCCATTTCTGCTTAATCAGAAGGAAAAAGAGATGTTTCCACTTAGGGTGGGGGTGGGAGGGTCCATTCAAAAAACCACCAATGAAAATAAACAGACCCTTCGTTTTTCGAAGTCACTGTGAGACAGCCTGTGAATGCCGGTATTGCAGAGTTACACAACTTTTAAAGGGAGAAGCCCGTGTTCATCTCTGGACACCTGGGGTGCTGGAGATGGAGACAGAAAAGAGGTGGGCCTGTGCTCATGGCCATGAAAAGGGGCAGGGAGGCAAAAGCCTGGAGAAAAATCGGGGGGCGGATGTGGGAACGACATGGCCCCTTGGCCACCAGTCCTCCATGCCATGACACCAACCCTCATGGCCAGGAGCCCCTGGTGCATACGGAGCCCAGGGAAAAGGTACCAACTTTCACCTGATCCACATGGCATGTTCTTCCCCATGTGACAGAAAGATTTTGCTCAGCATTCTTCTCACCTATCAGAAACAGCTGTTTAAATTTAGAGTATGCAGTCTGGATGTCCTGCAAGGACAGGAAGTTGGTTGACAGGTCTTCAGTTTTAACAATTTCATAGGGTGGCCTGTGGATGGTCTTGTAAATTCTAGGGATCAAAAAGTAACATGAGATTAGAAAAGTAGATGTGGAAAAAAAAAAAAAAAAAAGAAAAGTAGATGTGAATTAGAAATAGTTTATTTGTCCTGAGCACTTACAGGACTAGCATAGGACTGTCATTCCCAGTCAGCAAAGGAAGCATGTAGAGCACTTGCTGGCCCAAGATCATGAAGATTATAAACTGAAAGAGCCATGATTTGAACCTAAGGCAATATAACTTCAAAGTCTTCTTCTTTAAATAAAAATTAAAAAAAAATTTTAAAAGAAAGGGATCCCTGGGTGGCACAGCGGTTTAGCGCCTGCCTTTGGCCCAGGGCACGATCCTGGAGACCCGGGATCGAATCCCACATCGGGCTCCCGGTGCATGGAGCCTGCTTCTCCCTCTGCCTATGTCTCTGCCTCTCTCTCTCTCTCTCTCTCTCTCTCTCTCTGTGACTATCATAAATAAATAAAAATTTAAAAAAAATTTTTTTAAAAAGTCTTCTTCTTTTCTGTTTTTAATTTACCCACTTTGGGTTTTTTTTAATATTTTGAAATTTTTTTTTTAATATTTTGAAAATTTTCAAAAGTATTAAAGGACAGTGACATAGGCCATGAGCTAGATCTGACCAATGTTACCACTATAGCCATCATGCCACTACCCCCTAAATACTTTGGTGTGCATCTCTAGAAACAATGTGGTTGGCATTCTTAATGATTATGTTATACTGTTATCCTTTCAAAGTTTCATCTCTACACCCAGTGCGGGGCTTGAACTCATGACCCCAAGATCAAGAGTGGCATCCTCCACCAGCAAGCCAGCCACGTGTCCCTCCTTTCAAGGTTATTAAAAACAACCATTTTATGTGGTATTCTTGAGCATTAACTTAGCAGGTAAACAGGAGTGAATGTACTATTAAGAACTGTTCCCCTGCTTCTGGAAAAACAAGAACTAAGCTAATTGGTAACAATATGTAGACTAGTACTGACCCATCCAAGAAGCTCTTTTGGATTTGTAAACTGCCATCATCCTGTTCTTTGGGCAGTGCTGACATTTTCAAAAGGGCACATCCATTGTGGCAGGACCAGCACCATATCTGCAAAGGGGAATACAGGTTTTTCAGTCATACACAATCCAGCAGGAGTCAGGTAAGCTTAGCATTTAAATTCATACAGGGAAATGTTTAACCTCAGTAAGAAATGGCTGGATATATTCAACTTTGTTAAGCCCAAGAGTAACTATGTACAATGAAAAACACTGATTTAGGGATCCCTGGGTGGCGCAGCGGTTTGGCGCCTGCCTTTGGCCCAGGGCACGATCCTGGAAACCTGGGATCGAATCCCACGTCGGGCTCCCGGTGCATGGAGCCTGCTTCTCCCTCTGCCTGTGTCTCTGCCTCTCTCTCTCTGTGTGTGTGACTATCATAAATAATAAATAAAATTAAAAAAAAAAAACCCATATCTTGGGATCCCTGGGTGGCGCAGCGGTTTGGCGCCTGCCTTTGGCCCAGGGCGCGATCCTGGAGACCCGGGATCGAATCCCACATCAGGCTCCCGGTGAATGGAGCCTGCTTCTCCCTCCGCCTGTGTCTCTGCCTCTCTCTCTCTCTCTCTCTCTGTGACTATCATAAATAAATAAAAAATTAAAAAAAAAAAATTAAAAAAAAAAAACCCATATCTTTAAAAAAAAAAAAAAAGAAAGAAAAACACTGATTCAGTCTTAAAACAAACCAGGTCAAGACAAGCACACTCAGCCTCACCTATGGTCTAACATACCCCTCTTGACTTGGCTCTCGTGCTGGGAGCCTGGACGATGGCATCACCACCATTATCAGCACAGTAGCTCTCACTGGAGCGCAGCTTGCTCTGTCAGGCATTTTACCTCAATTAACCCATTTGATTCTCACAGTCACGCTCTGAGACAGCTATGATCCATAGCCCCATCAAGAGCAACAAACTGAGGCTTGGAGAACCAAATAACCTTCTCTAGCTGCACTTAAAAGTTGCAGCATTCTGACTAGAGGCCGTGCTCTAGCTGGGTGGCAAGAAGGGGGCAGTCCCTGTCAGCAGGGAAAGTTCACCCGGAAAGAATGGAAAGCTGGCTCCTCAACAACCCGTACACGCCAGGCACTGCACTATACAAAGGGGATGTGAAAAGTGCTAAGATACTGTGTCTGCCTTCGAGGAGTTTATACTCCCAAGGGAAATAAATTTACAAACATAATGAAAGGTAGGATGTGGTAAATGGGAGAAGAGAATTTCAAGGAACAACAAAGGAAGGCAAGAGAGGAAGAAATCATATAAATGACCGTACGTGATAGGTTCAGGTGTGCAGGCACTTTTCTGGCTATGGTGGGAGTTTTTGTTTGTTTGCTGTTTTGCAGGAACAGAAGGAAGTAAGAACTAATCTTGGGACAAAGTAATCTGTTGGTGGAGCTGGGGGTGGAGGAGAGGGCAAGGCTGGTTGGGGCAGGTGAGTATACCTGTGGACTTTGTGCTCTATAAAGGCCTGGTTAAGCATTGAGAATGGCTATAGCCCAGCAGCCGCACTGCTGACCAAGTCCTCAGCCTTAGCTCAAAGGTAAACCGAGAGGAAGAAGATGCCTTTTATAATTCTGCTACCCAGAGACGGTACCATGTGCTACTCATCTGCAATGAATGGTATAAACCACACACTGGCCATGCTAGCAGCAGAAGCCAGGGCCATGAGGTTCAAGATCAGCACACAATCCAGGTGATACTCCACACTAACTCAGCCAGGAAACGGAAGTGGTTTGGGGTTTCAGGGGAAGAGGACAGATCAATGTTGGGTGTATTAGGCGTCCAGTGCCAATAGGACAGCTGTGTGCAGATATCCAGAAGGCACATTAGATGGGGGTTACAAGTTTAGGAGGGGAAGGCAAGACTGGGAATCTGGACATGGCAGCTGGCTGCCAGCTGACATGGAAGATAGGACACCCCGACCCAGGGAGTGAAGACAGAGAAACACAGAACTAAAGGAAATGCTGAGAAGCAATGACTCTCCTCTCAGGGCCAAGCCGTACTCTGACTTTTTAAGATTCAATGAGGTTGGAAGTGTTAGGACACTGAGACAAATCAAAGGGCCCTTTGCTGCCTTCCCCTCCCTTTCAGTGTCATGCTAAGCAACGTACAGAAACCACCAGACAGTTCCTAGCCCTCTGCCAATGGTGGCAGTATTTTGAAAGCCTAAGCAATCCTGTCCCCCTAGTTGGTGCAGCTCACTTGGATAAAAGGGGAGACACTCTAAGCTATGACTAGGTGACAGGTTCTAAGAAATTATGTGTCCTTTATCCTTTTGATCTCTCCCCCTGGGGTAGAAAGAGTTGGCTCTTGGTGATATTCAACCATCAATAGCTCATTTTCTTTTGCAGGTACATCCATACCGGTCTCACCTCCTCTGAGGCAATTCCCTTACTGTTCTCTATTTGAAAAAATAAACAGAAAATAAGCAAAATTCTTGGTGAAAGACAGACTTCTCATTGGAATTTAACAAAAAGCATGTGTAATAGGTATAATTTCTGTCTGGTGTCTTAGTATAAATGTCTTTTTTTTTTTAAGATTTTATTTATTTATTCATGAGAGACACACAGAGAGAAGCAGAGATATAGGCAGGGGGAGAAGCTAGCTCCCCATGGGGAGATCAATATGGGACTCAATCCCAGGAATCCAGGATCACGCCCTGAGCTGAAGGCAGACATTCAACCACTAAGCCACCCAGGTATCCCTTAATATAAATGTCTTGACAACAGACATCAATCACTGCTTATTAATCCTGTTTAACTTTTAAAATGGAGGGAGAATTTACTCATTACTTGATCATCTTAAGGTATCTCTCTTAATATAGCCAAAGACAGAGCTTCAGAGGAATACCTACGAACTAGAGGCTAGAATGCAATGTAAGAAGGAAGGAACCATTAGGGAGGTCAGAGGACCAAGAGAGCACAGTGTGTCCACACAAGACAAGAATTTAGAAACAAAAAAGGTTGAGACCATAATCAGTGTGACACCTGCAGTGCTGGTGTGGAGAGGTGGAATGTACAAGGCCCGCTGACTTCTGGAGGGTCTGTCAGCAGAGCAGGGAGCAAAGGTCATGGTAAGAGAAGAAATGAGTAGAGAGTCAAGTAGGGAAAATTAGTATCAAGTCTTTAAAGATGTGTGTCAGTTCTGGGAGGGAGAACAAGGCAGTAGCTTAACTCACAGAGGGGGTGCTTCTTCAGGGGGAGGCTTGAGTGTACCTTCAGATAGAGCGGAACACCAGGAAAAATCCATGGGGCAAGGGGAAGACTGACAGAAGCAGGCTCCAGACAAGGCAAGGGCAGAGCCGATCAAGAGCCAGGCAGCTGTTTAGATTCAGGAGAAGCAAACAGAAGCACAGAGAAAAACAATGGAAGTGAAGGGAGAAGCTGAGGGAGGTCTTGTCACTGGTTGTCTAAGATCCCACGGAAGTAGGGAATGGAATTACAAACTTAAAGAGAATGAAAAAAAATGGCTTACACCAGCCCTAGGGAAGAATGATACAAGATCCAAAAGGAGTTAAACAACAGACTGCTGAACAGAAGAAAGGCCCAATTGAGGCAAGGTAACATATGGCTTTCACATATCTCATTAAGTAATACTCTGCTGTTCGGTTTGAATAATCTTTAGGGATGTTCACTAGCTCCACAGCCAAGAAAGATCAATACTCAAGGACTGGAGAACAGTAGAGGGCAGAGGCCAAAGTCGCTAGAGTGGCAGCATGGATATGACTGAAACTTACAAATGATGCAGGTCGTCACTGAAAATAAGAAAAGGCAAGGAAAAGTACACTAGCTAAAAATCAGGATGAAAAAGCATGGAGATACAGAAATGTTCTGGAACTGGAAAGTGGTAATGGTTGCATAACAATACGCATACACTAAGTGCCATTAATGATGAATTTTATGTTATGTGTCATGAGAGCTCTGTGTTCCCTGGGGAAATGTGTAAATTCCATCTTGTATAATATTTTTCTCTTGTCCATTCATGTAAACCCCACCAACAACTTTCAGGACATATCTAAAAAAGTGAGGGACATCCTGAGTGGCTCAGTGGTTGAGCCTCTGCCTTTGGCTCAGGTTGTGATCCCAGGGTCCTGGGATCGAGTTCTGCATTTGGCTCCCCGCAGGGAGCCTGCTTCTCCCTCTGCCTATGTCTCTGCCTCTCTCTGTTTCTCATGAATAAATAAAATCTTAAAAAATAAATACAAAAAAATGTAAGAAGTGAGAACCCTTGCTCACTGTTTCTATCAAAGTTATGTTGCTGGCTCCCCAGCAGGTCTCATCAGAACACCTATTTTTCTCAGCCTCAAGGCCTGGAGAGAACACAGTATCTAAATTTCATACAATGCTCGGTGGAAAGGCAGTCTACTCGCACTCGTATAGACAATTCACCTTTTGTCTCTTCCCACAGAGCTCACCCTCTTTTCCCCAATTCATCTCTGAAAGGCTTAAAGAACGAAGACCCTTGTTTTCATTCTTCCAAAATAGCAATTCTCAAAATGTAGTCTATAGATAGAGGGCAGGGGTCCCAAAACCCTTTCGGGTGGTATGAGAATAATACTAAGAGGTAATTTGTCCTTTTCACTGTGTTGACATTTGCACTGATGATGTCAAAGCCGTGCTGGTGCCTGGGCCTAGTCAAGGTACTGCTATCAGACAGCACTGGCCACCACTGTATTCTGTGCTACCATACACCCGTAGGCAAAGAAAATGTTTTACTTGAGAATGTCCTTAATGAAGGACTAAAAATTATTTTTATTAATCTTGACCATTACAGATTAATATTTAATATTAGCATGCTTTATATTTTATGTGATGAAGTGGGAAGGAAGCACTGAAGCACAACATTTAGCTTGAGGAAAAGCATTTATGTGCCTGAGGTGAGAGGTAAATGAACTGTTCTCTTCATGGAATTCAAAGAACAAGTGAGAGTCAAACAATGGGTGTTCATACTTTGGTATATGGCAAGCGTTCATCCTCCAAAATAAAAAAATAAAAAAGAAAGAAGTGACCCTATCTCTTCAAGGAAAACAACTGACAAACTTATAAAATGATAAATATTGAACTTTCAAGCAAAACTTATAATTGTGGGGATGCCTGGGTGGCTCAGTAGTTGAACATCTGCCTTTGGCTCAGGTCATGATCCCGGGGTCTTGGAATCAAGTCGGGCATCGGGTTCCCTGAAGAAAGCCTGCTTCTCCCTCTGCCTGTGTCTCTACCTGTCTCTCTGTGTCTTTCATGAATAAATAAATAAAATCTTAAAACAAACAAACTTAGAATTGAGGAAACTAATCTCTACCTCTTGCTAGACTGCTTCCCAAAATATACAGATTCTTCTGATGAGACAAGGGTGATGTTAATGAATGTGACTTTTATAGAAGGAAACATGCTAATATTTGGATGATCTGTATAACCCCACTTCCCAAATGACCACTATGTAATATCATACAATCATGCAGGTTTTAAGATCTATTCCAAATACAAGGCAGACCCCATGGATTTTAATTTAGCAAAGAATGAAAAATTCATTGATCATGTTTTCAGATTCCTTATGCAATTAACCTTTATGAAACCACCACTTATCATTTTTTTGGTGCACCATCAAAGAACAATATTCTCAATTATCTGAAAAGGCTAATAAATATTCCTCCTTTTCCCAAATATGGATCTGTGTGAGGCTGGATTTTCCTCATGTACTTCCATCAAGCCCATACTGCCTATTACAACAGACTGAAGAAAGAGGCAGATATAAGAATCCAGTGGTCTTCTATTTTTAAAACTGTAAAACACTGCAATTCTATGTTTTTGTTTTGAACAATAGCTATTTTTCATAAAAAATTTTTTATACTGACATGTAAGTTTACTGCTAAAATAAACTAAAATGTTGTTTTAATTTGTCATATGGCAAATATCAAACAATATAATCCACATAAACAGAGAGTCTTTGAAATCCTCAATAACTTTTTAGAGTATACAGTGCTGAGATCAGAAGTGTGAGAACCACCACTCTCAAAGGTTACAAACTAGTGGGACATGAGCTGACTCTGGGCAACTCTGTTTTTTTTTTTTTTTTTTTTTAACATCTGAAGCAGATGCATACATTTAGAAATTGAGAAAAGTCATGACTCACATAAAAATCCTAATCTCTGGCTTCCCCTGAGAAATCAGGATATTTGGCAAAACCAGGCCCATATTCCCACATGGCACAAACTGGCTGGCACAGAGGAGCAGCTCCCCTTAACTCAAGTGGAGGGTCTCTGGTTCACTGCAAGGACCAAGCTCATTACCTGCCCTGCCTACACAGGCTTCTGGGCACGTGACCCGATTAAACATCTTGCCTCCCATACAGGAGTGACCTTTTCAGTGAAAAAGCCATGAGCACAGTACAGCATTTATTTGTAATTCTCATTCCTTATTAAATTCCCTGAAGGCCTGGCAACTCTCAACCACCAATTAGAAACTGGAATAACTGCCAGAGTCTTGCTTTCTTTGATCAGTGACACATTAAACATGGCTCCTATCCCAGTCTATTCTGTGGAAACTAAGTAAGCTCTCCATGTTGTCTCTGGGAGAAAACATGGCCACACCCACTCAAAAATGAAGAATGGGGCCAAAAAAGAATCTTAAACCCTACGACCCTCAGACTTATTTTGAGATTCAGCCTCAAATTGATTTCAGGTATAAAATCAGGTTGGCTTTCAACAATAGGCAGATATGTAATCCTTTTCAATCTCTGAAATGTTTTGCTAAAAACTCTACTGCTTCTGTGAAAACTTTAGAGCTGTCCCAGGGAGCCCCATGTCTGAGACTCTTTTAGTGAGTCCCTGAGATATTTTTGGATCACTTTTGGACAGAGGACCAAAGCCAAGGGTTTTAAATAGAATAACTTGCCAGAATGGGTTGATGAGCAACCCATGGCTATTAGGGTTTCCAGATGTACTTACTGGTATGCCGTGACCCTGAAAGCGTAGCACGTCCTCTTCGGGAAGAGAAATAGGGACAACAAAGTATGCTGGCAATCTAGAAGAAAGAGAGGTCATCAGTTTTTGTCCTGGAGTGATGCACTAAATATGAAAGCTCACCTTTAATCAACTGAGGAAGTGAAGCAAAGTGATAGGGCACGAACCTTATTTCCAAGTTAAAGAAGAACCAGTACAAATGAACCATCTCTGGCTAAATCAGTTGGGACTCTGGGTTCAAATCCTAACTCTGCCTCTGATTCTATGTGACCATTAGTTAAGCCCCCCACTTCTCTGGGTCTGTCTCTTCATCCTTGAAATGAGGGGATTGGAATATGTGATACCTAAAAGTAGATGAATTCCAAAATTGAGAGAGATCTTTCTTGTCACATGGTGGCAATTAAGCACTCATGTTTTCAGGCGGACTAAAACATAAACCAATAATTATGATGATTGATGCCTAGACATTTTATCAAGCACTCTGACAACAAACATTTAAGTGCTTCCTATATGCCAGACTTGGATTCCTTAACACAAATTATTCATTTAATCTTCCCAACAACTCTATGAGGTATGTACTACTATTATTCCATTTCACAGATAAAGAAACTGAGACAGTACCCCTAAGGCCCTTCACAGGTAATACCACTAGTACCACTAGTAAGCATTAGTAAAGCTATGACCCAAACCTAACCAGTATGACTTCCGTTTCTATATGAGAAAACTTAGGTTCTAAAAATAACCTGCTAAGTGGTAGGATGTGGGAAAGTTAGGTTTTCAGAGTTGCAAATACCAAAGATATACAGGGTCACCACCTCTTCCTCTAGCTAGCATATGCAGGTTTCTATGAATAAGAAATGTGCTAAGTTGTATCACTGTGGGGCTATAAACACTTTGCACTCAAAGAGCTTGAAATAAAGCCTCATGAGAGATAAGAAGGTGTCTATCGTGCAAGAATTACAATGGAAAATAATCAGATGGCACTTGTATGCATGTCACATGTTTAAAGTAAATTCCTTAAGTATTAGATGATGAGACAGATGGACTTTCTAATTTGAAGAGGTTGGAATTTGAATGTGATCATCTTTAGATCTAATCAATTCACAAGGGATGGAGCACATTTTAAATACCAACAAAATCCAGATTACAGGAAACAATCAGAAAATAGCCTGGTTTCTTCAAATACATTGCAAGAAAAGAAATAATGGTAGGAAGATCTATAGATTAAGACTTGAGAAACCTATCAATCAGTTGCAACATATCAATCTCACTGAGATTGATAAATAAATGATAAATAATTGATAAATAAATGATAAATTTAATGATAAAACAGATAAAAAGCTGAAAATTTGTTTAAAAATTTATAAAAACAATGGGGAAATTTTTGAACACTGACTTAGGCTACTAAATGACATTGAGGGTTTTTTTTTGTTTGTTTGTTTTTTAATTTTTATTTATTTATGATAGTCACAGAGAGAGAGAGAGAGAGAGAGAGGCAGAGACATAGGCAGAGGGAGAAGCAGGCACCATGCACCAGGAGCCCGACGTGGGATTCGATCCCAGGTCTCCAAGATCACGCCCTGGGCCAAAGGCAGGCGCTAAACCGCTGCGCCACCCAGGGATCTCAACATTGAGGGTTTTAATGTTAAATTTGAAAGGTATAATAATGGTTTTATGGTTATATTTATAAAAAGAGTCCTTAATTATTAGAGATGTATATCAAAATACTCATGAATGAAATGTGATGAGGTCTGGGATTTATTCCAAAATAACCCAAGGGAAGCACAGAGAAAATAGGATTAGGCATAAGAATAATTGTTGAAGGAGGGTGATGAATAAAAGGGAACTCACTGTATTCTCTTTTCTTTTATACTGCTTGAAATTTTCCATTAAAAAATTTTTAAAGTAATTAAAAAGAAAAAAGCTCTCATTATATAATACAGAACCAGCTTTGGAAAACACTGATCAAGGACAAGGTATTTCATTTTTTTTTTAATTTTTACTTATTTATGATAGAGAGAGAGAGAGAGAGAGAGAGAGAGAGAGAGAGGCAGAGACACAGGCAGAGGGAGAAGCAGGCTCCATGCACCGGGAGCCCGATGTGGGATTCGATCCCGGGTCTTCAGGATCACGCCCTGGGGCAAAGGCAGGCCAAACTGCTGCGCCACCCAGGGATCCCAAGGACAAGGTATTTCAAACCATCAAAACTGTTAAGAATTACTTGGCTTTTGAAGTTTGACATGTTCAGAATATTTTCTTATATGTCGCCTCGAATGCATAGGTGGTAAGCTATCCCTTCTTCAGGTGTTATCACTGAAGTAAACAAACAACCCCCCTCCCCACCCCCCCAAAAAACCCTTCACAAATCAATGAACTCAGGCTGCCCATTAAAATCACAGAGGAGGGACACCTGGGTGGCTCAGGGGTTTAGCACCTGCCTTCAGCCCAGGGCATGATCCTGGGGTCCGGGGATCCAGTCCCACATCGGGCTCCCTGCATGGAGCCTGCTTCTCCCTCTGCCTGTGTCTCTGCCCCTCTCTCTCTCTCTCTGTCTCTCATGAATAAATAAAATTTATTTATAAAATAAAATAAGATCACAAAGGAAGGGGCGCCTGGGTGGTTTAGTAGGTTAAGTGTCTGCCTTTGGCTCGGGTCATGATCCTGGGGTTCTGGGATCAGGCGCCATATCAGGCTCCCTGCTCACCAAGAAGGAAGGTTCTCACAGCAAGAAGTCTGCTTCTCCCTCTCCCTTTGGCTCCTCCCTCCCAAGCTTGTGCTCTTTCTCAAACAAATAAAATCTTAAAAAAAAAAAATTACATGGGAATATTAATAACCTCCTTATGTCCAGGCTCCACCCCAGAACTACTAAGTATCAGAAGCTTGAAGAAAAAAATCTGAGGCTCAAAAGCTTCCCAGTGTACAGGCAGGATGATGGCAGTTGTTCTAGAAGATCCTGCTACTCCAAGTCTGCAGGAACATCACCTAGACAGCACATTCTCAAGATGAACCTCAACTGAATCAGAATCTGCATGTTAACAAACTCCCCAGGTGACTGAGGAAGCAGCTCTGCTCTAGCTGGCAACTTACCAACAGACCACAGTTTCTCAGCCTTTACAGGAGACCTACGTGTGGGGTGGGTTTAGCCCCAAGTCCCAGCTCTGTCCCCAGAGGCTCATTCTACAGAGATGGGGCCACAAGGTTTTAAAAATTTGCATGTCTTCCCCAACTAGTACCAGTGAGGTTAAATTTTTTTTACAATGTTGGTTAGCCAGTTAATTTCCTCTTATAAACAGTCTTTTACCAAAAAGGGAAAAATGTCAGAACCAAGTGTATTAGTGTATGTGGCATGTAGTGGCTCCTGGAAGGAGGCTGGCACAGAGATGGACAGCTCTGCACCAGTGAGTGGAGTCTAAGATGTCCTCCTTTGTCCCAGTGAACTACTAGGAAGTTCTGAGGGCTCTCTGCTGTGAGGTTCCCAATGTCCACAAACAGTGAACCCTCCCTCCTTGGAAGAGCAGCCAGTTTAGTCATCAGGATGAGTTTTCAAATACAAAGTAAACTTTTCCAAATACAGGATGTTTTATTACTGAAAGAAAGTTGTCCGATCCGCCCTAGCCTCAGTTAGGGTGAGGAAACCCTCAGCAGGACAAGAGCAGGGCAGCAAGGTCTTCCTGCGGCAGTGTCAATTCACAGGCTCCATCGTGTTACACATGCCCTATAGGGTTAACAGACCTTCCGATATTCTGGCAGGGAGGCAAGATGAGAGGAAGGCTTTTCAGGAGAAGGAAGACTGGTAAGCCAGCCCTGACCTCCAGAAAAGATGGAGTAGATGCTCAGTTTCCTATTATCAAAACTGACTGGAGTGCCATCTACCTACTGAGGGAAGGGCTTTCATTAATTTACTCATTCTGTTTCCTATTTATTGAGTGCCTCTTAAAACCAGGCACTGTATGTGGTATTGAGGATATAATGATTAACAAAACAAAACAACAACAACAAAAATCCCCCATGATAGTGTACTTGATTCTCCAGAGCGGACAGGCTACAGAAACAAACATTTCCAAACGGTGATACAAATAAAAATAAACTTACAACTGTAGGAAGTGCTGGGAAGAGAGGCCATGAACAGAACAGAAGCTTTCGCTCTCACAGAGACCTGGCCTTGGGGCAGCCCTGGTGGCGCAGCGGTTTGGCGCCGCCTGCAGCCTGAGGTGTGATCCTGGAGACCCAGGATCGAGTCCCACATCGGGCTCCTTCTGTGGAGCCTGCTTCTCCCTCTGCCTGTGTCTCTGCCTCTGTGTGTGTGTGTGTGTGTGTCTCTCATGAATAAATAAATAAAAAATATTTAAAAAAAAAAAAAGAGAGAGACCTGGCCTTGGAGAAGGTTCCCCATGAAAGTAACATGTGAGCTAAGAGCTGACAAATAAGATGCGAGTAACCACACTTGTGTGGCTGAAAGCAGAAGGAGCATTCCAGACAGGAGACCACACAGGCAGGCCTATGGGAGTGGGGTTAGTATGGTCAAAGGGGGTATTGAGGGGCGTGAGGCAGGAATCAAACCATGAAGGGCCCTTTGAGACACAGAGAACGGATGCTGGGAGACCAGAGTGGGTGGCGGAGACCATGGAGGCAGCACTATAGTGGTGCAGGTGAGACACAAGGCACAAGATACAAGCTTGCCCTGTATCTTCTCCATGGGACAGAAAAGGGTGCGGGGACTGCAAGCATGGGTGGGGCAGTCCACAGGGTATGTGTTTGTGCTGAGTGCTCCCAGCACTAAAACCTTGAGAAAGCTCCATTTTCTCTGATAACCACTAATTAAAGCTTCCACTCCATGGAGTACCTAGGTGGCTCAGTCAGTTGGGGGTCTGACTCTTGGTTTCCAATCCGGGTTTTTGGGGTTTTTTTTAAGATTTTATTTATTTATTCATGAGAGACACAGAAAGAGAGGCAGAGACACAGGCAGAGGGAGAAGCAGGCTCCATGCAGGAAGCCCGATGTGGGACTTGATCCCAGGACTCTGGGATCATGCCCTGAGCCACCCAGGTAGGCCCCACCCCCCCAATCAGGTTCTGATCTCATGGGTTGTGAGATCAAGCCCCACTTCAGGCTCCACGCTCAGTGGCATGTCTGCTTGAAGATTCTTTCTCCCTCTGCCCCTCCCCCCACTTGCTCACATTCCTGCACTCTCTGAAATAAAAAAATATTTAAAAGCTTCCTTCTCCACCTGCCTTTTACCAAGTATATTTTTGATGTGCTGACAACTACACAAATACCAATGAATTTAATCAACATGTGCCAGGATTTTTAAAAAACAATTCTGAGAATGGGGATGCCTTCTATCAGTGTCAACATATCATAAACTATCACCTCCTAGGTGCAGGGGTTTCTAACTTCTTTCTGAGCAAGAGCTAGCTTCCCCTTTTCATCCTTTGTGACTAGGAAAGAGGGGAGGAGAAGAGGGGGAATGGGGAGGTGACACTTGCTCTGCAGGCCCCTTCCCCACTGTCACTCCAGGTTGTGCTGTGTCAGGAAAGCTAACTTTATAAATGTTTGAGACTGATCCAAATCAAAACTGATGTGCTGAACAGGTCTGTGAGAACCATAAATACAAAAAGCTCCACAAAAATATAAATCTATGAAACTGCTAGCAGGATATTGGGTACATTCCAAAATGAGAAGTTTCAAGATTTTACAAAAGGAGTATACAGGGGCACTGGGGTGGCATAGTCAGTTGTGTTCAATTCTTGGTTTTGGCTCAAGTCATGATCTTGCGGTTGTGAGATCGATCCCTGCATTGGGCTCAGAACTCAGTGAGGAGTCTGCTTGAGATTCTCTCTCTCCCTCTGCCCCTCCTGCTCATGTGCATATTCTCTTTCAAATAAATAAATAAATCTTTAAAAAAGAAAAGGATTATGCAGAGTCATCCCTTAAAAATGAAGGTCAAATCACATCACGCCTCTGCTCAAACTACTCCTCGCTGCACCATAAATTCTGAAAGCCTCCTCCCCGAAACCATCTAACTACCTTTCTCTGCCCTGACCTCACCCCCTACTACTCTGCCAGTTGATGGTTCCTCCCCAGCCCCTGGACTCCTTGCTGTTCCTCACAGAAACCAGACAAGACTCCACTTCAGGGGCTTTGTCTCTACTGTCTCCAGTGCCTGACCACCCCTCCCCACCAACACCTCCAGCACCCCCTTAGCCCTCTGTGATCTATGTTTCTTCATAGTACTTACTACCTTTCAATGTGTTATAATCACTCATTTATTTTATCATTGTTTTCATCCCACTAGAGTGAAAGTTCCAAGAGGGCAGGGATTTTTAGGCTCTTTGTTAACTGTTGTATCTCCAGTAGCCAGGACATTACCTGGCATATGGCAGCCACTCAAAGAATTCTTTTTTTAAAAGATTTATCCATTCATTTGAGAGAGAGAGAAAGAGTGCACACCCAGTGACAGAAGGATAAAGGGGGAGAGAGAAGCAGATTCCCCACTGAGCAAGACTCCAAGATCATGAGCCGAAACCAAGAATTGCATGCCTAACCAGCTGTGCCTAACCATCGCATGCCTAACCAGGCACCCCACCACTCAAAGGCATCGCATGCCTAACCAGGCACCCCACCACTCAAAGGCATCGCATGCCTAACCAGGCACCCCACCACTCAAAGATTTTTGCTGAATAAATGAAGTGCTAAGTAAAAGGAAAGCAAACACACAATATAAATTTAAAAATGCCTCTAATAATTTTACTTAGACTATAATGGAGGAAAACAAAGACACAAATTCACTTTTAAATGTTTTAAGGGACATCTTAAGGGTTTCTTAAGTATAGTATTGACATGGAAAACATGGAGCTCTCCTACATTGCTGATGGGAGTGTAAATAGTGCAGTCACTGTGAAAAACATTTTGTACTATTTGACCCAGCAACTCTACCCCTAGGTGTGTGAACACACACACACACACACGAAATGGAAACATTATATGTTTCCGTATATATTCCACACATATATGTGCATGTATAAACATATATACATACATATATACGAGAGAAATGGAAACATAAAACCTTAAAAACAAATGTTTATAGCAGCATTATTCATAATAGCTGATCAACTGATGAGTGGATAAATAAAATGTGGTCTATCCATACCCTGGAATATTATTCAGCAATAAAAAAGAATGGAATTCTGATACATGCTACAACATGGATGACCCTTGACAACATTATGCTAAGTGAATAAGCCACACATAAAGACCACTTGTTATTAGATTCCATTTATATGAAATCTTGAGAATATGTCAACTATGGAGACAGAAAGTAGATCAGAGGTTGCCTAGGGCTGGGGGTGGTGAGGGCACATGTGGAGCAACTATTAAGGAGTATGAGGCTTCTTCTGGAGCTGATGAAATAGTTCTAAAATTGATCGTGGTGATGGCTGCACAACCCTGTGATACTGTATATTTCAAATGTGTGAACTGTATGGCATGAGAATTCTACCTCAATGAAGCTGTTAAAAAAAAAAAAAAAAAAAGAGCACTGAATGCTTACCTTACACAGACTTTATAGCCTTCATTGACACTCACTGCTTTGTACTTGACGTTGCCTTTGGTCCGCTCCAATTCCCAACACCAGTCCTTAAGGGTGTCAAACATTACAGTATAGTTCTTGGGATCAGTGGCTAGCAAAACAAATTTGAAAAGACAAAATCTTGTGTAAAGTACAGGTATTTTAATGATGTGAAAGTGGATTTGTAAGCCCTAATTTTGTTCACTAAGCCCATTTTTATCCAAGCACAGCAAGGTCACTGATTAATCCTAACCTTGTTCCTTTTTTTTTTTTTTTTTTTTTTGTCATTAACCCAAAATTATGACTAAGGGTCTGTCTTTTTATACTGGAAGAAAGGAGGTGTTCTTGTTCCACTCCTTGCAAAAGTAATTTATAGCTCAATTTTCAGTCATCTGACCATGAGATAATTTATATAACATAAAAGATGCTGTGAAGCACCAGAAGACAGGCTTGGCACAGATGCTAAAATAATAAAATATTTTCAGCCCTACGAATATGTGCATAAGATGGCAAACTCATTTGAATAGCGTGTCAGGTCCCTGAATGTAAATCTTCCTTCAATTTGAAGATGCACTGCCAACAAGAGGATTTTCCAGTGTGACAGTTATTAAAGGGCATCATCAGATCACACAGCTGTGGGAGGGTAAGGGTTAGATGGGGTCTTCTGCCCCTCACCCTGCCCTGCTACTGCTACCTGCTAGGAGGAAATGTCCAGGAGCACTATTCCTGCAGCCCAGCAGATGTGTTCTTGGTCTTCTCCCAAGCCAAAGACTGCTGGGTGACACACACCAAAATAGTCTCAGCTTTTTAAACAAATCAGTTAGTTCAAGTCCTTGCACATCTAAAAAAAGCCAAGCGTTTTGGGAAAATAGTGTTTGATAAAACTCCTCCATGCTATTTTATTTCATTAAAATAAAACCAGATTATAGTACACAAGAGAATAAGAATAATGATAAAAACAGTAGTTAAGCTTACATAGCACTTAGGTGTGTGCCAGGCACTGTTCTGAGCATACTACATTTTATTAACTCAATCTTCACAATCCTATAGGGTAGGGTAATATTAATTTCTCCATTTTACAGATGTGGCACAGAAAGGTCATGAACTTGCCTAAGGTCACAGAGTTAGGCAATGGCAGAACTGGAATCCAAACCCAAGCAGCTGTAAAGGATAAAGTAATAGACACCAAAAAAATTTCCCAGTGGACACAAATATTTGTAACACACTATTCAAGAGTAGATAATTCTTTTAGCAACACAGATAAGTCCTTCCCTAAAATGCCATGTCCCAGAGTATTCAGGACCTTTCAGCCAAAGCACTTTTTGTGAATTATCAAGCTAGAAAGTAACTAAAGATGTTCAGTTTGCAAAGTACCCACCTCTACAAACTGCTGCTCCATGCAAAAGCTAACTGGTCAATTAGCATCTATCACTTATAACATTTACTTCTCAAAAAATGGGGACTGGAAGGAGGATTTTTAAAAAGATGGAAAACAGAATAAAAGATGACACATATCCTGGGCCTTGTGGCGCGCGCACGTGCACACACACTCACACACACACACATACCACAAAGTGAAGAAACTGCCAGAGTCAATCAAGGTAAGGGTTTTGGAACACGGATCAACATAGTGTTGGGGAGTTAAGAAACTGTCCTATGCTGAATCTGAACCAAGAGTCAGGATATAAGGAAGACGTAGAATTCCTAAAAATAGAGTATTATTTTTCAAATGTAAACCCAATAAATGTTTATATAAATTATAGTAATTAATAAGTTATATTTTGTATATCTCATATTGCAATAAGCTGTGGTAAGCCAGTTACTCAGCACTTATACCTACAGCTACAGTGAAAACATCTGTCATTTACAAAGATGACCTTACTGAATTAAGGAACTAATTTTTTTAAAGATTTTATCTATTTATTCATGAGAGATACAGAGACAGAGAGAGGCAGAGATGCAGGCAGAGGGAAAAGCGGGCTCCATGCAGGGAGACTGATGCGGGACTTGATCCTGAGGCTCCAGGATCATGCCCTGGGCCGAAGGCAGGCGCTAAACTGCTGAGCCACCCAGGGATCCCCAAGGAACTAATTTTATGTTCAGTCTAACAGTAAAGCAAGCACTATCTTAAGTTAGTGCAATTCTCTGAACATAATCCACCCTGAATAATATGCAGTTATACTTTCCATTAACCCTCACTTAACTGACTGCACCCTATGTGCCATGCATTTAACAATTTATAATCTTCACAACACTTTAATAGAGGCTTTAACACCGCTGTTTTTAAAATGAGAAAAACAGATGCCCCAAGAATTTAGTGTCAGCCCCAAGATCACACAGGTATTGAGCAGCTGGGCAAGGATTTGAACTCTGGTGGGACAGACCCCAAAATTCACAGCTTTTCTATTAAGTCACCAAAATGTAACCTTTTCTCTCAGATATCTACATTTCTACACATGCTGAGCCCTCTGCCTAAAATACTCCTCCATGACCACATGCCCACATCCTCCACTACCAGCTCCGGCACAGCCTGTGATAGCCTGTAATAGCCGTGAAAGCCTCCCTCCTCCGGTGTGACCAGCCCCTCCACCAGAGAACACATCTCTCGGCTGTCTGTGCTTGACGTGATGCTCATAGAAGACAAGGATTTAGTCCTATCGACTTCCATCCCCACAGCCGTGACCCATATCAAGTGTTCAAAATGTTGACCAAATAAGCAGTTCAATTCTGCACCCCAGAAAGCCCCATGTCTGTTGTTAAACTAACATACCACTTCCCTGATGATAAGGACATAGTACAGAGTCATTCAACATCAATGTGATGTTAAGATTGACCAGCAGAGTGAGTAAACAAACCGAGGAGAAGGATGGAGAGGAAGGGGAAGACAGACATCCGGGGAAACACTGTATAGTGCTAGGCATTATTAACAGCTAATCGACCAAAGTTTCTTAGTTAAAAGACTGCTCCCTTTTGCAGTGAATCAAATGGAAAACATTTGGAATTTTAAGTTATGTAAGCATACTTCTGTTGTCAGATACTCTCTCACATACAACTGTTCTATTCCCCCAAAACATTTGCTACAGAGCACGTTCTGGTTGTTTAAAAGCTTTCTAGGGATCCCTGGGTGGCTCAGCGGTTTAGCACCAGGTGCCTTTGGCCCAGGGCCTGATCCTGGAGTCCACGGATCGAGTCCCACATCAGGCTCCCTGCATGGAGCCTTGCTTCTCCCTCTGCCTCTCTCTCACTGTGTCTCTCATGAATAAATAAATAAATAAAATCTTAAAAATAAATAAATAAAAATAAAAGCTTTCTAGAATGCAAGACATTCTCTAGAGTGTTATGAAATGAAATGAAATATATTACGGTGGAAAAAAAAAACAAACAAGGATAAACAGGGATTATTTTAAACTTGTCTGAATTTTGTTTCTCCAGTCTCACATTACCATTATAATATGCTGATTTTATCTTTCATAAACAATCAAACCAATATTCCCTCACAAAAAAGTAAATAAACCTAAAGATAAGTTAAAAAGCAACAAAGATCACAGGGGGAAAAAAAAGGCGAAACTTTTTTTAAAAAGGGAACTTGAATGACCTACCCAAGCAAGAGGCAATCAATTGCTAGGAAAGAGGAAAAAGAAACTCATGGATGGGTTTTTGCCTGCTAGTTTCATGTAGGAATTTAAAAGGTTTGCCCACCTGCAAATGAGAGCCCAGGAGACTCACCTGTATTGTTTTGTGCAGCAGCTGCATAGGAAAACAGAAATAATCTTTTAAGCAGTTTAGGAGCTTGGGTATGATGAATTATGCCACTGACAATCTAGAAAAGAATAAAACAATGGATAAGTCATGCTTTTGGCAGATAAATACTAAGTTGTCTAGGTTTCAGTCATACTAATAGGCTCCTCTGGGCAGCAGAAAACTCCAAGGTCCCTATGATATTATCTTTTGGAATAATTCCAGACAAACAGAATGTTAACAATTTTGTCAGGTTTTTTAAGAGCTTTGAATTTCTAGGGAAATTTTAAAGATTTTACTTACTCATTTATTTGAGAGAGAGAGAGAGAATGAGCAGCAGAAGGAGTGGAGAAGCAGGACAGAGAATCCCAAATAGACTGTGCCAAGTACAGAGCCTGAGGCAGGGCTTAATCCCATGACCCTAAAATCATGCCCTGATCAGAAACCCAGAGTCGGATGTTCAACTGACTGAGCCACCTTCAGGCGGCCCTGAAGCACTAGGGAAATTGAAAAAAAAAGTTGTTTTTCTATTTTTATTTTTATTTTTATTTTTATTTTTTAATTTTATTATTTTATTTTATTTTATTTATTTTATTTATTTTATTTTATTTATTTATTTTATTTATTTTATTTCTTTTCTTTTCTTTTCTTTTCTTTTATTTTTAGATTCGAAAGTGCTTTAATGGGGAGCGCTCCCAGGCAAGGTTCCATGACTCGGAGAGGTGGCCTGAGTCAGGGAAGTTGCCTATTTTTTAAAAAAAATTATCCATTCATTTGAAAGAGTGAGAGCGCATGTGTGCATGGGGCTAAAGGGGAGGGAGCGAGCAACGTAAGTAGACTCATTGTGGAGCCCGACGTGGAGCTTGATCTTACAGCCCTGAGATCACTACCTGAACCAAAGTCAAAAGAGTCAGGCACCCAATCAAATGAGCCACCTTGGCACCCCTCAATTTCTAGGGAAATTTTAAAATCAGTCTCATTCCTCAGAAACAAGGTGCTACAAAAACGTAAGTGCCATATGCAGATACTCTAAAAATCTGACACATCAGAGACATAGAGCTAATATCAGACAAGAATCAAGACACTTAAATATTCTGATCCACTTGTGGCCTTCAGGACCTTCTTCTAGAAGATCAGAAAAAGAAACCAATCCATTGTGCTTTTGGTTTAAAGTTTCTAAACAAAAGTAAGTTTGGACAGATGACTAAAAACATCATTTAAAATGAAGTTTCTGGCTTCTCAAGGACTTTCCCCTAACTACATCACTCTTTTCCTGCTCAGAAGAGATACCGGAGTCATGTTCATTATTCTAACTGGAGTACCACACTCTCTGAAAGAAAACCAAGGAGTTACCTGTTAAGTGTGTTTAACTCAACTGTCACTAGAACAGATGACCTGGCCCCTGTTCAGGTTTTCCCGAATGGATTTAGTATGACCATGGTAAGTCTGAGACCTTCAATACCTGAGTAAGAGAAATCCTAGAAGTTACAGTGACCACTGTAACCAGTTCATCCAGTTATGTATTTTTACTTGCTGCAGCAATGAGATTTTTTTCTTTAGTGTCCAAAATCACAGGCCTCATTTGGTAACTTGGCTTTGCCTGTGGGCCACATGTACCTCTTCCTCCTCCCACATACTTCTACTACTTCCCAGATATGAACTCATCCATTTCAGGAGTTGGGGGTTTCTGCTACTACTGTTTGGAGAGACTGTCAGATGTGGGAGGAGAGGCTTGCCTCCTGACCTTGGTACCACCCCCCATCCTTCAGAGGTACCAGGAATAAAACCATCATGACCTGAAGGATTAAAGGTAGTATATGCCAACCTAATATGCAGGCTTGCTTCACCAAATTCTCTCTCGAATCTAATCAAAGCATATATGATTATAAAGCAATTTCAACTATAGAGAGTGAAATGCTCCCCCTCCACTTCCGTGCAATATAAGCAACAAGTAAGAGCTAGTGGGGACACTGATGGGAAAGAAAACCTACAAATACATGCAACTAGTTACCCTTTTGACTTCCTCTTCTTTTGTGTACCTCAGACCAAAGTGGAACACTCGAAGGTCTTTGCAGTGGATGATGAGTTTTTCAGGGTATTTCTTCAATTGTCCAAAAAGAGGTTTCTTTTTCTCATCAAACACTATACATCGATAATGAAATCGGGAAGGGAAATCACGTTATAAGTCAAAAGTTAATGTTGAGGAAACAAGGTAGACTATTAACACCTCTCAAAAGTGAGAGAAAAGGTGCTGTCTTCTAAATGGCACTGTCAGCAGGGACCCCACCCTGGCTCTCTGACTCCAGAAGCTAAGATTATAAAAGATGGAAGGGGGTCACTAAGGACATGCTGTCAGGACAGTGGAGCCTTGGGTTTATGGACAGGGGCTCTCCTGACACTTCCCTCCCTGCCACAAAGTTTGGACCACACAGCACCTACTGGTGTCGAGATCATCATAAAAGGCTACTGAATAATTTCTAAAAAAGCCCTTACTGCAGAAAAAGAGAAGTGAAGCATAAAGAGGCTTGACCCTTAGCAGAAAAGACTCAGAATGCAGTGCAACAAACCTTTATCAGATTAGTCTTTGGAGTAAAACCTACACAGATAACACAAACAGCCACAAGTATGATCTAGCATATATGATGGTACTGCAGAATATTAGAACAGGTTCTAAATTCAAGTCCAAACTCCTCTAGCTAAGCGGTCCCAGATAAGCCACTTCACATCTCAATTTCATCATTCATACAACTGATTTAAACAAAATAAATATGTAAAGAAACTTTAGTAAACTGTAAAGGACCATAGCATTATCATTTCAAAGGCTGGCAACACCCCAGAGGAAAAGATACTTACCTCCATAAATCTGATCAACGCAGTGCAGTGTGATGTCATTTTCTCCTATAACCTTATTCTTAAATTGGGCCTCCTAAAAGATTCAAAAGGAAACAACTGTGACTCCTTTCTATGCCCTATTAAACATTTATAGGCAGAACAAATCGCCATTTTCCAATTGCACATTAAGAAAAACAGATGGGGAGAAAGAAATGGTTGAAGGTGGTCAAAAGGTATAAACTGATGAACAAATCATGGGATGTAACATACAGCCTGGTGATTATAGTTAACAATACTGTATTATATACTTGATGATCTCATCAAAGAAAGATCTCATCAAGAAAGATCTCATCATAAGGAAAACAAATTGGTAACTATATGACATAACAGATGTTAACTAAACTTATTCCAGTATTCATTATGCAATATATACACACGTATCAAATCATTGTTATACTCCTTAAAATAATACATTATATGTTAATGATATCTTAAAAAAACTGGGGGAAAAATTGAGTGTACACTCTAAAAAGCAAACAGGGAAATGGAGCCACATTCTCTAGGAAAGGGAAGATGAAGTGTGCAAGGAAAGCTGGTAAGCACTTTTTTCCAAACCCAGGCATGACTTGCCATTCCTGGGCTGGTCCCAGGTGAACCAGCCATGCCACACATAATCATTTTGAGAGGTTAAGATTTCTCTACATAAATGCAAACTAGTGAATGACAGCTACATGAAGCCAGGCTTAGGAAGAAAACACTGAAAGATTCAAGTTTCTGTGAATGCTGTCCTTATGTGTACAGGACACGGAGCCAAGCCATGAGAGTGGACGGCAGCACAGAAGGCCACGCTCCAAGGCAGCAAGGATGGGCTGGGACAGCTGGGTTTGCATCAACATACAGGGCTCCCTGAGTGGTGCAGGCAGTCTTCTCCCTCGTCCCGCTGCCCATTCTCTGCAAGTCGAGACAAGTCTTACAAGGACACTGCTACTCAGGGCAAAGTAAACCCAAATTCAAGTGCTGCATTCAGCATCAGTTTCACAACTGAACTCAGTTCCTGAATTTGAGGGGCAGGAAACACAGGGAACTTGTATATTTGGGGAGATGTGATTCCAGTGAATGCTACCTACTGTGATGAAATACAGAAAAAAAACAAGAAGTTGACAGTGTCAACCCCTGAAGGCAGATGCAAGCCAGTGTGACCTGAGGCACTGGAGGGAAATTTTAGAGTGGTCCTACCCCTGAAGAGAGATCCCAAGGGATAGAGAACAATATAACAGTGAGGACTTCTGTCCTTTGTGTTTAATGTGTGTTGGGGGTGGGGAGGGAGACAAAGTAATTGCAGAGCTGAGGAAAAAGATGATGGAGATACAACTGCACTGCTCCGCCCAACTCAGCCAAATACAGCTCGCACACACATCATTATCCAACGCAGATTCATCATCGCCCAAGAAGGCAATCTTGAAGTCTGTGCACACAAGTTTCCCATAGATCCCACGCTGACAGGAATCCTCCTGGACATACTTCAGCACTGTACTGGCTTCACAAAGCAGCTGTTCACCTGATGGAAACCAAAACAAGTCCTCATTAGAGTCCTTAGGGAATAAGCAGTATGCAAACACTAAAGGGCTTCCCCAGCTCTATGCACGGTAAAGACAAACACATGATATATGGCAGCCCTTCAGAACTCCACACTTGGCAGCACAGCAGGAGCTGCAAATGCCAGGAACAAAGATGAAGCAGAGTAGAGACCACTGATAAGTAAAACCAAAATGGCTCAGCTACACCTCCACACAGCACACTTCCCTATCTTCTCACTGTGAATAAAGAACATTTCCAATACGTGGAAATGATCTCAGTGATGCTTGCAAGTGCAGACCTCAGTGTTCCTGTCACTTGGGCCAAGCAGGCATTACACAGAAGTGATCTCCTAAATGAATGAAATGAGCAAGGCTCTAGAATATGGAGCTCCAGCCTGAGTTGTGGTGAGAGTGGACCATCATCTCTCACTCCGGAACTGCTGAGAGAAAGCAGGGTGGCTCCCCAGCCACAGGGCTTACAAGCAGCTTCCTCAGACAAGAGGTGCAGCAAGACCACATGCACTCTGGCTCCACAGACAAGGATGGGAGGAAAAGGGAGGTCAGAGGTTTGTGGGAAAAAAATGGTTTCCTCTCTTTCTTAGTTGGAGGCTATTTCCTCTCAGTGTGTCACCTTTCCTGCTCCATCTGAGGTGCCCAGCCTACACGAGCAGCTCTATTTCCTGGAGATAGAGGAGACTTCTTCTCTTTACAGTTGAGATGAGGATTTCAGGATAAGTAAGCATTCACTGCTCCCTGGAAGCAGAGAAGTTCATGAGGGATGGACATTTGGATGAGAGCAGGAGACGGGTAGGGAAGAAATAAAAAACCAAGTGCAAATGTTTTGTAACAAAAAAGAAAAAGAATTTTCTTCTCTTTCAACAGATAACTATCTCCCCTCAGAATCCCTCTGGATATTATCTTCAATGTCTTTCAATTTATTTTTGGACTCAAAATTCACTTGGTCTAACTTTTAAAATGAAAATAAAGAAGAGTGTCAGACACTGAGACTATGAAGGGATGCCTCTCATGGTATATGTTTCCATCTCCCAAGGAGTTAATTACTCAGGAAATATGGGAGGTGGCTCAGTCACCAGGGCAGCTTCCAGAGGGACCACAGAGCTTGAAGAAAACAATGAATTGGGGCCTCATTAGGGTTTAAAATAGTTCCAGAAAAAGTGCCTCAACTAGTTCAAGATAGAAGATATGTGAACAAGACTTCCCGTGCTTTCAACTCCTAATGTGAAACAGCTTTTAATAGTGAGTATCTCCCTAAGCCCCAGCAAGCCATGTCAGTCCGTGGCCATGCACTGGCAACTAGAGACACCGGAACGCATTGGCTAATACAACATCCCGTGAGGCTCTGCAAGCTCGACGTGCTGCACCATAGCTATCAGCTCACATGTGCAGAGTCTTGAATCATGGGAGGCAGGAGCTGGAAAAGATCATGTTCTAGTCTGGGAAATGGAGGGTGCACATCTAGAAGAGTCCTCAGGTAATACAGAGAATGGGAGAAGGTAACACTAAAATGAAAGTTAGTTTCAGGATCTATGACCCAAGAAAAGGAAGGACAATGTGGTATATGAATTAAGGTTTAAGTCATTATTGTAAAACAAGCAAACAAACAACAACAACAAAAAAAAAAAAACAAAAAAACAAAAAAAACCTCTGAAACTTAGAAATATATTTTTTTTTAATTCCAGGTTCCCAATATATTTACCAAAGGTGGATCAGTCAGTAACTTGTACATATTCATATTCTCTCAACAAACTGGAATAAGATAAAAAAAAGTACCAAAATGAGACCTTTATTGGTTTAGGGAAATATACCTTAAAAAACTGACAAAAAAAGCTACTTGGTTTAGAAAAAAGAAAATGGAAGAAGAACTGAATGCACAGCCCTCAGGAGAGCCCGCACACATTTAAGGGGATACAACCATCAAGTAGTTTCTGTTTCTGAATTCACAAATGATTAAAGCTTAACCTCAGGTACAGAGTCTCTCTTCCATCTCAAAAATAACTAACCAATTCAGACTCTTAGTGATGATGTCAGAATAAAGCTCCTGCAGGCTCAGGGTTAGTATACCCCAAGGCTGCCTAGCACTTACACGCTCAGATATGTAAGCAGAGACCACAGGTGAGGCCACCCACCAAGGCTTGCCTGGGGAGGCCTAGGCAGCTGTGCTAGTCCAGGGCAGCTACCCCTGGGCATCAGGAAGAGCATGTGAGATGTAGGGCTCTGTGGGGGACCAGGATTTCCTGAGTGAGGACCAGAATACTGGATGCCTCCAGATACAGTGACCTGAAAAAGGCTTAATTTGCTTGTGAAAGAGATGAATTTCCCAGGTTTATTTTCATCAGCTTGGGTGGAGAGGAAAACAAGAAAAATTCTTGGCAGATGCTGTAATACTCAGACCGGGTATGTAGTGATTTAACTAAAGATCTTGATATTTTTGTCCAACTCACGCTGTTATAAGCTTTCTGGATGAAAACAAAGGAGTTTATATATAGCAATACTAGGGATGACATCATATATCACTGGCTTTGAGTTGCACATGAGGTCTGAAGCTAACACGACCGTTACCTGGCAACAAGTGAAGAGTTACTTCCTTCTCTGTTACTTCCTTCTCGTTTGCATGAATTTCCTAAAAGAGAAGAACAAATGGTAATATTTTTCTTTGTTTAAGGACTCAACATGAATAACAAAGTCGTCTTTCAGAATACACACTAAAACATATACCCTCAGGATTTTTTTGACAAGCTACTTTTTAAAAATATATTTTTAGGGTCACCTAGGTGGCTCAGCGGTTGAGCATCTGCCTTTGGCTCAGGGTGTGATCCCAGGATCCTGGGATCGAGTCCCACATTGGCTCCTGCGAGAAGCCTGCTTCTCCCTCTGCCCATGTCTCTGCCTCTCTCTCTCTCTCTCTCTCATGAATAAATAAATAAAATCTTTAAAAAATGTATTTTAACTAAAGGAAGACAGGAAATTAGTTCAATGTACTAAATTATTTAGGATTGACAACTATTAGTTGTCCCCCCTGGAGGGACCGGGAGGGGACAACTCCCTACCTAAAAGAACAAATGTCACAGAAAGTAAGGCAGCTCCAATACAGAGTCAGAAAGGGAAGGAGAGACATTCCACAGCATGACTCCTCTCTTCCTCCAGTGAGAATCAAGATAAAAAACAAATAATGATTATGTGTTCTTGAGAGAAAATGGACATATGTAAAGGGCTTGAAGAGAAGAAAAGGAAAATATGAATGCGTCAAGCAAGTCAGTACTGACCCATCTACTCTGTAACATACCAAGACTCAGGGAAGACAGAGGGCAACACTCCAAATTACCTAAAACCACAAGGTGGTGCAATGGGATACAATCACTTCTAATAAGGAATCAAGGCCAGGTTCTATGTCACTTGTTTTTTTTTGGGGGGGGGGGGGGTTTAAAAGATTTTATTTACTTATTCATGAGAGACTGAGAGAGAGGCAGAGACACAGGCAGACGGAGAAGCAGGCTCCATGCAAGGAGCCTGATACGGGACTCGATCTCGGGACCCGGGATCACACCCTGTTTATTGGGTATTCAAAGATAATCAGCAGTCCTTAATGAACTAATAGAACAAAGCAAAGGCCGTAAATGGATGTTAACATAACAAAGAGAGTTTGGTGGGTCTCCTAAGGCAATCCACCACACCATCTATTAAGTAGTCTTGCCAAAATATCTATCCCCAAGTGGCCTGAGTTTCTTTTCTTTTTTTTAAAGATTTTGTTATTTGACAGAGAGAGAAAGCCAGAGAGCACAAGCAGGGGGGAAGGCAGAAGGAGAGGGAGAAGCAGGCTCCCGGCTCAGAAGGAAGCCTGATGTGGGGCTTGATCCTAAGACTCTGGGATGATGACCGAGCCAAAGAAGGCAGACGCTTAACCAACCGAACCACTCAAGTACCCTGTCAGCCTGAGTTTCTATGTCAATCTACCAATTTATAAGAAACACTGGGACAGAAAACCATGTAAAAATGACACCATGGAGATGCAACCAGTCAAATCTTAACTGTGGAAAATTTTTGCAACACAACCAGCTTTGTTAACAAAATCAGAATGAATGAGTTTTGTTTTTGTTCTTTGGCGTGAGGCTCTGGGTGGTAGGAGTTCCCTGAAGTTGGGAATTCAGGCTGGAATGTGGCATTAAAAGAAACCTGGGCACAGCTGAAGCAGGAAGAAGCTAGACAGCCTATCTTGAGGGTGAAGAAGAAAATCAGAGCTATTTCAGAGAATCCATTTTTTTTTAAAAGATTTTATTTATTTGAGATAGCGTGAGCACAAGCAGGGGGAGGGGCAGAGGGACAAGCAAACTCCCCAGTGAGTGCAAAGGAGCCCCACATGGGGCTGGAGCCCAGGACCCAGGGATCATGCCATGAGCCAGGGTCAGACATTTAACGGAATGAGCCACCCAGGTGTCCCTCAGAGAACCGATTTTAAGTATGGTGTATTTTAGAGATGTTTAATGTTCACATTCCCAAAAGATGCCAATAAACTAAGTCCTGAAGAGGCAGTGCTTCTTAGATTTGGGGAGTGTCATATCATCCAGGGATCCTGTTACCTCTACGCATAGGCACTTTTCACAAGTGTAAGAAAATCAAAGTGCTAGGGATGCAGCTGGGCCCCTGGTTTTGCAAAAAGCTCCCCAGATGATTCTTATGCATTGCACTAGGTTGTCCATCTTGCATATAGAAATGCTACGAGTGTTTTGGTAATTTAGAAATTCTCATGGAGTTTTCATCATCTGTCATTGGCACAGAACTAAATTAAAGCATAATTATTTTTGACAGGTCTGTCATATTTCTCACAGGAAAAAGCAAAACTAGTCATTAAGTTCAATCAGCTGTCAGAAAACTAGTGATCATCTTGACTAGTGCTTGAAATTCAGTTCAAACACTGCAGCCAGGGGCACCTGGGTAGCTCAGTGGTTAAGCGTCTGCTGTCCGCTGGGGTCATGATCCTGGGGTCCTAGGATCAAGCCCCACATCAGGCTCTCTGCCTAGCAGGGAGCCTGCTTCTCCTTCCCCCTCTCCCTGCCGCTCCCCCTGCTTGTGCTCTCTGTCAAATAAATAAATAAAATCATTAAAACTTGGAGAGGACAACCCCACTGTTATGTCTGCAGAAGTAGCTTCTTCTGATGATAAAGAATTTATACTACTTAAAACTACCTACATCAATTCTTGAAATGGTTGGTGGAATTCTCTCTTTGCATTCCATAAACAAAACAAGCAGGAGGCACTTCTAGGGTTCTGTCCTACTGAAAACTTTCTTTCCCCATACAACTATTCTCTGCTCCCCTATATTCCTGGAGTGAACCATGGCCTCCCCATCAAATGTCTGGGAAACGGACAGTGGCCCCTCAAAGAGCTAATTATTTTACGTCCCGAATTAATCTGGCTGAAGGTCTAAAAGAAGTTAATCAAGCTAGCTGCTTAAACTATACCTTTGTAGACCTGGTCACACAGATCTGGTAAAGCAGAGAAAGCTGTTCTGCAGAGAATGAAAACCATGAAAAGGTTATGTGAGATAAAAGCCCCCTCCTCCAGACAAACAACCATGGCCTACACTCTCACGGGTTCCCAGGCTTTACTGAGGCCCAACCACGTCTTTGGCCCACAGTTCCGTGAATTACACCTGCATCCCTCCAATAAATCCTTGTTTGCCTACATTAGGCATACAGTGGTTTCTGATTGTCACAAGGGAATTGACTTATGTCTATTATGTTCAAAATAGAGAAACTGTAAATGACTAGAATCACATATTCAACATGTCAATGTACAATATAGCCACAGCTATAGGATTACAACCAACATCACAGCTGCTACCTCACAAATAAGACTGGCAGCAAAGAGTCAGATGCCAGAACTAGCATCTACTGCAGTGTGTAGGTTTTAGAAGGACTGAGAACACATGAGGCCTCCAAACCACAAAGCAACATAGGATTTTGCCATCATTCAGCTGATTAGCCTTGTCATTTCTAAACTAAGTCATATATGTATTTGTATATACATACATATTTTAAGCAGAGGATGCTGGCTTCTAAAGGTAACTGAGGTTTGTTCATGGAAACAAAAGATTTATAAGAACACAAAGGTAATTTATTTATTTTTTTAAAAGATTTTATTTATTTTTTCATGAGAGAGAGAGAGAGACAAGCAGAGACACAGGTAGAGGGAGAAGCAGGCTCCATGAAGGGAGCCTGATGTAGTACTCGATCCCAGGACTCCAGGATCATGCCATGGGCCAAAGGCAGATGCTAAACCAGTGAGCCACCCGGAGATCCCCAACACAAAGGTAATTTAAATGAATTCCACCAAGTGCTAGGTGAACAGGCACCTGTGGTCCAGGAAGAGAACAGACAACACCAGCACTCTTGTACTACCACAGTACAACATGATGGATGCTATAAATAAAGATACAGATGTGGAGCTCCCGGAGCACAAAAGAGGGGCCTAACTCCCCCAAAAGAGGGAGGAGAAGGGAGACTGTTCAAACAAGTGCTTCTACGCAAGTGGCTCTGAGGGAATGTGCAGTTCAAGGGACGGTCAAGCAGAGAAAGGAGGTGCAAAGACACAGAAGCAAGTAATTCCGTAAGAGGTATGAAAGAGGGCAGGGTGAGTGCTGGGCCTTAGGCCATTTAAGGAGCTTGGGCTTGATTCTGTGGGTAGTGGGGAGCACATGGAGGATTTCAAGCAGGGCAGTGAATTAAGCACATAGATTTTACTATCTCTGATACAGGTCTTCCAGGAAAAAGCACAGGACTAAATAGGAACCTGGGTGGGTTCTAGCCTACAAAGATATCAGAGGGGTCTTGGACAAGTTTCCCGGCCTCAATGTCCCCATCTAAAAGAATGGACTTAAGAGCCATATTGCCTGACTTTTGAGATAATGCACAAGAGATCCATACAAGGTCAAAATTATGACCGTGAGGTGAGCCTGAGCATTTGTGTCTGGAAAGGAAGCAGGGTCCTTGACAGCTTTCCCTCACTAGAAACAGAAAAGAAAGCTTCCTCCTACAGACCCACTCTCTCCATTCCAGAACACTGTCACGACAAGCAACTGAATTCTTGGAGGGATGAATATCAATCTACCAGAACATTTCCTGCAGACCTTTTCCCATCCACCATCTTCTTTGCCAAAAGCTTAGTACACATCTTTCACTTGCAAAATATTGACTCCTCTTCTTCCCTAGAATAATATTAAATACATTTGGATGGTGGCAACAAGTTGCTGACCAATAACTAATCTGATAGATAAGAGAGGAAACACACAAAGCAGCTAAGTCACTCAGAAGCCACATAATTTTTTTTTACTATGAAGCGTGTAGGAATTTCAGCGCTGGAGGAGGATGACAGAAACACCACCAAGATTCCTTGCAGGTCTCAATTTTCTACTAAAACTGCCACTACTCCTCATACTGCCCTCGGTGCTCACACCACAAAAGTAGAGGTCAGAAAAAGAGTAAGTTCACTCTGCCACTGAAAAGACAGCATCCAAGAAAAATCATCAAATGCGTGTGAGTCCCTGCCTCAAATGGCACTAAAGAATTACAACAAGACTATATTCATCCACAACACAGGTTGTATAGCAACCTCATCTACTTTAACCACTGCCAAAAATCATGAAAACAAAAAGGATGTGCCCAAGTTTGTGCACAGTGGTCAAAGCCCTCCACAATATGTCAGGCTCAGTTTTCACTTCAACTGCACACTTTAACTATAATAATAGCCAATATTTATTAAGCTTCTATTATGTGCCAAGTAAGTGCTGTCAGGATCTCATTTTTTTTTAAGATTTTTATTTTATTTATTTATTCATGAGAGACACAGAGAGAGTGAGAAGCAGAGACACAGGCAGAAGGAGAAGCAGGCTCCATGCAGGGAGCCCAATGGGGGACTCAATCCCGGGTCTCCAGGGTCATGCCCTGGGCTGTAGGCAGATGCTCAACCGCTGAGCCACCCAGGCGTCCCATGTCGGTATCTCATTAATCCTAATCCGTACAACCACTCTACCACTGGTATTCTCTCCCTTTTAAAGATGAAGAAATTGAGGCTTAAAAAGGTTTGGGAACTTTCCTTTTTAGAGGAAATAAGTCACTAACCAGGGTACAACCCAAGCCCCAACGAGCTCCAGAGCTCACATTCCTCACTGCTAAGTACTAGTTCTCACATATGTGTGGTCCCTGGTTTCCTACTAGAAAAGGGAAATGGCTGTGATATCCACTGCTCGTAGTTTCCTAATAGTCTCCTATTACAGAATTGATTAGGACAAACTAAAATAATTCCCTTAAGAAAACTGCACTTCACTGTACGAGGATTTGCCACATACAGGACAAAAGCATGTGAAAGCTAAAGTCAGCTAACACTCCTGAGAATCTGCTGAGAGGCTGAAAAGCAAACTGCTTTTCATTCCATTGGTTCTCAAAAAGTAAATTCTCTAGTTTCTTACCAAGTTCACATCCAAGGTGCTCATCTCAAAACTGTGACAGGCGTAGGGCACCTCAGGAAAGGCAGAAAATGGACCCTGCCAGAAGGCTGCTGACCTTGAAAAGATGGGGGGAGCTGTGGAGGGTGTTTCTACAATGAAGCTCTCATAGGCCAGAAGGCTTACAAATGCCAAAATGCTTCACATCAACCCTTCAGTGTTTATGAGGGCTTTGAGTCAAAAACTAAAGTTTTATTCTCAGTTTAATTTTATCTAGCCAGAAAGGCAAATTCCAAGAGCCAAGTTCCTAAAGGTTCCAAAACAATTTCTTTCAATCGCATTTGGCATCAAAGTGCTACAAAGACACAACGCAGACATTTTATTTCCTTAAAGTTGCTCTACCACTCTCAAATAGACATTTAATACAAGTTTTCCCTGCTAAAACAGAAAATGTGAGGGGGAAAATGTATTTGCATCCCCATATTAAGTGGGAATCTATGTGCATCTTAGGATGAAATTTACCCTTTTTACAGCAAAAAGCTATATTTTTTTTAAAGATTATTTATTTGAGAGAGAGAGAGAGAGCATGAGCATGAGAGAGAGCACCAGCAGGAGGGAAGGAGGGTTAGAGGGAGAAGCAGACTGCCCGCTGAGCAGGGAGCCCGATGCTGGACTTGATCCCAGGGCCCTGGGATCATGACCTCAGCCAAGGGCAGACATTTAACCCACTGAGCCACCCAAGTGCCCAGAAAGCTGTATTTTTAATACAGAAGAATACTAATAAATTTTGTTTTCCCCCTTGTTTCTCCAAACTTCTCTCAGTGCATGCCCTAACATCAGAAAGAATATAATCTGGGGCCACAGTTCAAATCCAGCTCTGCTACCTACATGACCTTGGGTGTGTCATTTCATCTGAGTTTTGATTTGCTTCTATGTACATGGAAACAATACTACCTAATAAGAGGCTTTAAGTAAAATGTATGCAAATGCCTGGCACACAGTTCAGTAAATGGGAGTTATCACTGTTGGACACGACAGTATCTGTTTCTTGATTTCTTTCATTTCCCCTCCTTTCCTCTGATGAGTAAACAGAGTTCAAAAATACTACATAAGAGTTACAATTATTCCAGATTCTGTCACACAAGTTAAAATAATTTCTACTTCTCTCTCAGTCCTGTTTCCTACAATAAAGTAAATTTAATCTATTCTCATTTCTTTTCTGCAGATCAGAAACTCCCAGTTAGCAACACCCAAGTTGGCCCTAATTCTGTAAGACAGAGTATAGAGGAATACCTGAAGCAAAGGGAAAAGAAATGACATTTTTCTATTAATAGGATTTGTGTTCTAAAAGCCCACAATGACTTAAATATGGTCATTTTGTGTCTCGTCTTCTGCAATACAAAATACTCTGAACCCACTACAAGACCCAGAGTAAACTAATGGCTCCCTTAAGAGAACACCACATCTGAGGAAGGGACTGCTTGGGCATACCGTACAAAAAGTAAAGCTTTCTTGACTGATTCTACTGAAAGCAAGATTTTATTTATTTATTCATAAGAGACACAGAGAGAAAGAGAGGCAGAGACACAGGCAGAGGGAGAAGCAGGTTCCATGCAGGGAGCCTGATGTGGGACTCAATCCCAGGTCTCCAGGATCACACCCTGGGCTGAAGGCAGGTGCTAAACCGCTGAGCCACCTGGGCTACCCATATTATCCAATTCTTACAAATCGTAAGAAAAAAATAAGTACCGTGAGGTGCCATCAAATACTCTTTCTTAAATCAAAACAGACACCAGTCCTAAGAACAGAAATAGCCTAAAGGACACCAATAAATCAGTGTATACAAAGAGAATCATTAAAAAGAAAAAAAAAAAAAAAAAACCCTCATGGGGAACCTAGCTGACTCAATCAGAAAAGCATGCAACTTTTGATCTCAGGGTTGTGAGTTCTAACCCCACATTGGGTATAAAGATTACTTAAAATATAAACTTTGAAAAAAAAAAAACCCTCCCTTCAAAAAACTGAATTTTTTTTTTTTTACTTTGGGAAGCTATCTGTTTGGGTGGTGGGGAGGAGTCAGGAAAGAAAATGGAGTCCCACTGGATATGTCGTATTGCTCCTTCACTTCTGTATTTCACAATAGTGTTCTGAACTGCACAGAAAAAAAAAAACAAACCTGACAAACATGGAGATAATATCTCAATGCATCTGAGTAAGAGAAAAGAGTTATAACATCCGTTGCTTGTTGATTCTGGGCTAAGAAACACAGTCGAATGGAAGAGAGGGGAAGCAGTTCCCAACAAGCATACAGGAGCACCCACATCTGGGTGTGCTGAGTCTGGATATGGACAGACAACCCTAAAGTGGGTTACAAGACACGATGAAATTCCCACACATACATCCTACTCCTGATCATGCTGGATTCTGAGTGTGGATAAGCTGTTGTCTTCATGGGAAAATTTGTTGGATGAGTGATGAAAGGCTGTCCAACTTGATCTTTACAATCAGGCAAGTAAATACAATCTCTTCCCTATCAACACTATGAATTACTAAATCATGACTCAGGGGTCACTTGTGGACTGCAGAAATCACAAATGTCCACTCTGCCGAAGGGGGTACTTATAAGGACCAGCCCTTACTGAGGTTGAGAGGTGAATAAATATATGATAAATATATGTATTTTTTAGGTGGGAAGAGAGACAGGGAGTAGGAGAGAGAGAATCTTAGGCAGTCTCCATGCACAGGGCTCAATCTCACAACCCGGAGATCATGACCCAAGTCGAAACCAACAGTCAAAACACTTAACTGACTGAGCCACCCAAGTGCCCCATGATAAATATTTGAGTTGTTTATGCCAGGCATTGTTTAAAGCGTTTGATACTTATTAACTCATTTAATCCTTATAGCAAGCCTTTGAAGTGGGGTTATTATACACACTATTATCTCCATTTTGCAGACGAGGACACGGAACTAGTACATGTGGAGGTGGAAGTCCAACATGGTAGCTGGCTCAGTCTGTATCCTTAGAGGATGCCATACTGCCGTTCACGTGGAACGATGGAAAAACACGACAAAATGATCGGTGAATGTATCTGCTAGACCCACCTGAAACCAAGTCCAACCAAGAATCATAGAAAGTGCCTATAGAAAACCTCAAAGAGTATTGTAGACATGCAAAAGAAGGCCAAAGGGGAAAAACCGAAAACCACCTCCTCCACAGGAGTAAAGGCCAGCTGCGTGGGGAAGAACCTTGGGGCTTCTTCAACACCAGTTGAGTCACTTCTTGTGACTTACTTCCCTGGGTCCACAAAGGCAGAAGTCTCTGATTTGTCACCCCAACAAACCCTCAAGGGTTCAATGGGAATCCTCTGCTTCACAACACTCTAGAAAAGGCTCCAACCACAATTAACACTGCTACGTACTGCCTGGACAATCCTGTGCTTCCCTTCAGGAGCATGTAGCCTAGAAGCCAACCTAAGAGTCTCCCTTTATACCTTCTCTGTCAGCCTCAGTATCCAATCTACTACCAAATTCCATCAGTATCACCTGTTCAGTGTCTCTAGAATCCTCTATCTCCACCAGCATCACCTAGTTCAAAATACCATCTCATGTGAAGGTGGTCTTTCCAGCTGGTCTACCTGTATCTGTCCACTTTCTGATCCATGCTCCACACCAAAGCAGCAGTGATCCTTTCAGCGCAGTTTGCTCTGCATTATTGGTGGGATGAAGACAGTGCCTTGATGTGGTCTACGAGGCCCTGTGCCGCTTGGCCCCTACCTACTTGTCCACCCTGGTTTCCTACCTCCCTCTTCCTTAGTCTACATGTTGGCCATACTGCTCTTCTCTCAGCCTTTCATACCTGCCATGCTCCTTCCCATCCAGAGGTGTTCCCACAGGATGCTCCTCCTACAGAATGCTCCTCTCCTCCTCTGTGAATTCTGTGTATCCGTCAGCTTTCAGGACAAGGGCCATTTCTGGTACAGGTTCTCACAGCCCCATGTATCTCTCTCCCTCCTAGCCCTATCATCACAGTTGCAATTTCACATTTGTTTATATAATCATTTAAGTCTATATTGCCACCAATCTAAACTCTCTGAGGGCAGGTCCTTGCTCACCATACATCCCCAGAATCCAATACAGACCTTGTACATGGTATATGTTCAAAAGGTTTTCTTGACTAATTTAATTAGTAACGAATAAGTAGTGAGAGGTTTTAAAACCACTTGACCAGGGACCAGAGAAACATATGGCTTAAGATACAATACCTAGGCTTGGGCCATTACTAATGGATGGCATCACCAAATGCTCTAACCATATTGTAAAGTACTGGAGAAAAAGTGCATTCCATTAAAGACTGTCATGCATGTGGCATTAATCCAGAAAGACTAGAAATTGTGAAGCCTGTCCAGCAGGAGCGCAACAGCCGTGGATGGGGCTGGCGTCATCCCCGGATCTTACAGCCAATTCAACTCGTGTCTAGTGACAGCTGCCTCTGTGCTTCCTGAAATTGCCACCTGGTTTCAGAGAGGGACCTGGACTTCCTCTTAACCCTTTACTCCTTCTGTCCCACTATCCTTCAACTCTGATGCTTCCTGCCCAGCTGCCTAATCAGCAAATGGTGCCAATCTTACTTCTGGATCTATGAAACATGGGATAAAAGTCCTTACTGAACTGGGTGGGGTTTTTTTAAATATTTTATTCATTTATTCATGAGAGACATAGAGAGAGAGGCAGAGACAGGCAGAGGGAGAAGCAGGCTCCATGCAGGGAGCCTGACGTGGGACTCGATCCCATGTCTCCAGGATCACACCCTGGGCTACAAGGCGGCACTAAACCACTGTGCCACTAGGGCTACCCTGAACTGGGTGTTATACTATATGTTGGCAAGTTGGATTTAAATAAAGTATTTTTAAAAATTAGTGAAATCTGAAAAAAAAAAAAGTCCTTACTGACCCAATTAACTATCTTGGTTCAATGTGTAGGGAAAAAAGGTAGAAAAGTATGGGTCTTTAATAATCACACAGTCTGTTTTTCCTAGTTACACTGACAGACTTTTCTCAAACTCTGCCAGATTCCTGAGAACGAACTCATTTGAAAATTATGTAAATTTTCAACAAATGTGGCAGTAAAATGGATCAAATGCTTTGTGCAGCACCTCTTGCTACTCCCTCTGAGTGTGGACATTTCGTGCCATGACAGCACAGAAGAATGCACAGACGGCTGCCAGCAGTCTCAGCATGTCCACATTTTCAAAACTAGGGTATCCCAGTGGCCTGAATTCAGTCAGAACAGTGGCTGAGCAGAAATAGAGAACAGTCCAGCCACAGTGTTAGGATGGGATTTGTTTTTTTGTTGTTCTTGTTTATTGTTGTTGTTAATTCCTATCATTTACTCCAATGTTTTGGCTACTCGTTTTGTTTGTTTTAATTTAAAAAGAGGATAAGGGCATGAATAGCAAGTCTTCCCGTTTCCGAACTGTCCACCCCACAGATCAAAAGGAACTGCATCTGTTCCTGTTCCGACTGCAAAGATCAACCATCCCCAGGACCTAGGACCCAGGACCTGCAGCTGCCACTCTCCCCACATCATCTGAAAATCCTGCCCCATGCTGAGCCAGAAGCACTCCTATGCCAGCAATCTATGCCAGACAAGATGTGAGAACTGCCACTCATTCTTCCGGAAGCTTATGGCCCAACAGAGACATGCTGGAACCCATATCATAGAGCTGGCAAGGCATGAAAAAGTTGTCCTTGTGATCTCTCCTCAGAACTAGATTTCTTAGTGGCCCAAAGTACAGGGCTCCAATGAGCCTGAGGAGCGAAACCAGCACGTCAACACTCGGGCTCTGCGTCTGGTTACTCAGAGCTGCAAGGTGACCCATCTCTGATATATACCAATTCATTTCAACAAACAGCTCCCGAGCATCCTAAATACCAAAATGCTGAGGATAAAAAGATAAATAAGAATTGACTTCTGCCCTCACTAACTTCAGACAGACAAATAAGTTATAACTGGAACACTGGATGAACAATGCAATAAGTACCAGAAGCTGACAAGATTGTATAAAGACCACATCATCTCATGTAATCCTCACAACTCAAATGTAACAGCTATTACTGTTCTCATTCTACAGATGAGGAAAACGAGGTGGACAAAGGTTATGTGAAGTGGGACTTGAGCCTCAGTTTACCTGATCAGAATTGTATTCCTGCCAACCACATCCTTCTCCAGGACTCTGACTCCTGCCCTTTCACATAGTCTTTGAACAATCACTCCTAATGCACCTGCTATATTCAAGCACAAGAACCCCAGAAAGAACACAACACACTGCCTCTACCTCTCTGGAGCACACAGGGGTCAACCATAGTACAAGCCGTAATAAAGATGTGTGTAAGGTGCTGCGCTTGGAGGACAGGCCGCAGGCCTGATGGGAGCACGGCATCTAATCACATTCAGACAGGGTCAGAGAAGACGGCTGCCCTCAAGAAGTGTCATTTATACTGAGACCTAAAAATTAGAAATTAGTTACAGGCCTGGCTGCTCTTCCGCAAGTCTCTTCTTTTGGCAGGGTCCTCTTCCCTCCTCACAAGGCCTGTGTTCCCTGGTCGAGTATGCCCACTCACGATGCCCTGACCACAGCCACACGGCCACCAATGGCCCGTCAAACCACTGTCCACACGGTTCAAGACCTCTGCGAAGCTCTCTGATCCACCCCCTCTCCTGTATTGCAACAATCTCTTACCTTGTCTGCCTTCCTAACCAGTGACACAAACTGGGGCTGAGGCTGTAGCCATATATTTTTTTAACTTTCATTTTTGTATTTAAATTCCATTAATTAACATATGGGGTATTATTGGTTTCTGAGGTAGAGGTCAGTGATTCATCAGGTGCAAATAACACCCAGTGCTCATTACATCATGTGCCCTCCTTAACGCCCATCACGAAGTTTCTCTGTCCTCCACCCTCCTCCCCTCCAGCAACCCTCAATTTGTTTCCTTTGATTAAGAATTTCTCACAGTTTGGGACAGCCTGGGGGTGCTCAGTGGTTTAGTACCGCCTTCGGCCCAGGGCCTGATCCTGGAGACCCGGGATCAAGTCCCAGGTCAAGCTCCCTGCATGGAGCCTGCTTCTCTCTCTGCCGCTCTCGTTCTCGTTCTCTCTCTCATTAATAAATAGAATCTAAAAAAATAAAATAAAAAAAAAAGAATCTCTCACAGTATGTCTCCTTCTCTGAATTCATCTTGTTTCATTTTCCTTCCCTTCCCCTGTGCTCCTCTGTTTTGTATTTTTTAGCCTCAGATAGTAAACTGCCAGAAGTCTACTGAAAGAATGCATAAAATAAAAACCTAAAAAGAAGACAAATAATTCTTGATCCTGGTAATATTCTTTCATCCGAAGCATAGTTCTTAAGAGATTTTTTAAAAAGAGCTCTATTAAAAATGACTACCTAGGGCTGCCTGGGTGGCTCAGCGGTTTATCGCCTGCCTTCTGCTCAGGGCATGATCTTGGAGTCCCGGGACTGAGTCCCACGTTGGGCTCCCTGCAGGGAGCCTGCTTCTCCCTCTATGTCTCTGTCCCTCTCTCTGTGTCTCTCACGAATAAATAAAATCTTAAATAAATAAATAAATAAATAAATAAATAAATAAATAAAGACTACCTAAGTATATGATTAGTGCCAAGTATTACTGAACTCTTGTCACACGTCTCACTGGCTTTCTGAAACACATTCTGGTCCCATCAGTGGGGCAGGTGCATATTCAAAGCCAGACTTTTAAATCTGAAGGTCTGTCACTGAAGATATAGGCTAGAAGTTAAATTAATCTATCCACAGTCCAGTTCTAGGAGCTGGAAATCAAGGCGGGATTTGTTTCCTGGAGCTGATTCCCAGGGCTGTTGGTTCCCTGCTCCTGGCCAGAGGGCTTCAATCACTCTGGAGCCAGCCTGACTAGAGGCTTACTCCTGGCTAAAACGCACAACCAGGTAACAGCTTTCCTGCTAACCACAGATCAACTCTACTAACTATACACTGTCTTTGGCATACAAACAACAATTACTCTGAGAGAAAACAGAAGCCAGGGAAGCAGACATGCAGTAAGAGGCAAACTGACAATCTCTGTCTGGACTCAGAGTAACAGACAACAGATTGAGCCATTCCTGTATCTGGTCTTGAGGATCCTGCTATTTACTCACCATGCAAATCAGTTCTCAGCCTTAATAAGTGTTCATTGCATATGGCTAGTTGGGAACTCTCAAAAACATTTCAGACTAAGCATCTATTATCCACAAAAATATAGGCCTAACTTAAACACATAAATATATAATCTGCCGGAGGTTTTACTACGTTCACTTTCACAGGTCCCCTGTAATTTATCTTGACAGTGATTCTGTAAAGTATTCTCACCCCTACTCTATAGATAAGGCCCATGAAGCTCCAAAAGGTTAAATCATGCGATGGGGCAGTCCCAGTGGCTCAGTGGTTTAGCGCTGCCTACAGCCCGGGGCGTGATCCTGGAGACCCAGGATCGAGTCCCACGTCAGGCTCCCTGCATGGAGGCTGCTTCTCCCTCTCCCTGTGTCTCTGTCCCCCTCTCTCTCTCCTCTCTGTGTATTCTCATGAATAAATAAATAAAATCTTTAAAAAAAAAAAATCATGTGACTGGGCTCATACAGCTAAACAGGTGATGAAGCCAGAACTTGTTCTCAGGAATTCCAACACCTGAGAAAGCTTAAAACAAAAATTTAGTACTTTTGGTTTTTACTTTGTTTTTGTAAAAGTTGTACTAAGACATAAATTCAGGGGCACCTTGTCTGGCTTAGTAGGTAAAGCATGTGATTCTTGATCTTAAGGTTGTGAGTTGAAACCCCACATTGGGCATTGGGCATTGGGCTTACTTAACAACAACAAACTCCAGAAAGACAAATTTATACACCCCACAATTCATCTATTTTTTTTAAAGATTTTATTTATTTATTCATGAGAGACAGAGACACACACACAGAGAGAGAGAGAGAGAGAGAGAGAGAGGCAGAGACACAGGCAGAGGGAGAAGCAGGCTCCATGCAGGGAGCCTGACGTGGGACTTGATCCTGGGTCTCCAGGATCACACCCTGAGCTGCAGGCGGCACTAAACCGCTGCGCCACCAGGGCTGCCCCTGTTTAAGATTTTTATTTATTTATTCATGAGAGACCCAGAGAGGCAGAGACATAGGCAGAGGGAGAAGCAGACTCCTTGAGGGGAGCCCGATGTGGGACTTGATCACGGTACTCTGGGGCCACGCCCTGAGCCGAAGGCAGACACTCAACTGCTGAGCCACCCAGGCGCCCCTACAATTCACCCATTTAAAAGTGCACAATTCAATGGTGTTTAGTATATTCAGAGTTGTACAACTATAATCACAACCATTTTAGAATATTTTCAGCACACCTAAAAAGAACACGGTACCCACTAGCATTCATCCCCTCCATTCTCCCTGCCACCAACCCTCCAAGCCCACTCCTAGCCCTAGGTAACTAACTGCCAATCTTAAACTTCTGTCCTATTACAAAATAATGCCATCAAGTATCCTCTCAAATGTAACACATGTTCAGGACAGGGAAACAGGAAACAACCTCCAACAGTGTATTATCCTAACAGCTAAGAAAAAAAAAAAAAAAGAAATACTTATGCATGTGCCTATTTTAAGTCCTTTCACATTGAGACCGCTTTTTCCCCTTATCTCAGTGTGTGTGTGTGTGTGTGTGTGTGTGTGTGTGTGTGTGTGTGTTTAAGGAAGAAAGTACTCACAAAGACTCAAATTAAATCCCTCACTCTGGTTTGACAGCTCATCATTTATTGAATGGCAGTGAAAGTATTACTCATTTAGGCTTCTTGACAAGAATCACTTTAACACAGGGATGCCTGGGTGGCTCAGCAGTTTAGCGCCTGCCTTCAGCCCAGGGTGTGATCCTGGAGTCCCGGGATTGAGTCCCACATCAGGCTCCCTGCATGGAGCCTGCTCCTCCCTCTGCCTGTGTCTCTGCCTCTCTTCTGTGTCTCTCATGAATAAATTAAAATAAAATCTTAAAAAAAAAAAAAAAAAAAAGAATCACTTTAACAGATGACTGTTGGGGCATAAAGACCAAGAATAGAATCAGCAACCACATTAAAGGTCTACCTCAGCTATCCAAATTACTCTCCAGGAGAAATAAAAAAAGCCTCAGAATGATGCTCCTACCAGCTACCTTCTGAGGCCCCCTCCTGGGATGGCCACAGCCCTCTCTGAAGCCGCGCTGACCTCCACAAGGCCACTCAAGCCCCACAGCCCTGCCCTCAAGGAGCTTATGGTTCTGTTGGAGAAAGAACACCCCCAGATGTGGAGCAATTATATCTGAGTAGAGAAGAGACACTGTAGCAACCAAGAGCCCAGAGCTACATTCTGTAGCTTTTGTACCCAGTACAAAAAGAAAGGGAGAATGCCAGTGAGGAAAGCCCAGCAAACACAGGCTAACGTGGCTCTGGCCCTCTGAAGCACTCACTGGCCAGATGCTTTTCCCACTAAACTCACTTTTCTTTCTCCATTAGGGTTTCCTCCATGACTTCATTTGAAATAGCAGTTCTTAGTGGGGATGAGGGAAAGGATCATAGTTAACAAAAAATGCAGATTCCTACAGCAGGTGCCCACTCCCTCACACATCCTTTCCTGTCCCTAAGATAAATGTGAATCTCTAAAGCAGGACTTGGGACAGTGTATTTTGAAGAAATTCTTCAAAGAAACACATTGTTTAAAAAAAAGAATTTTTTTTCTTTCTTTTTGGGTGCCTCGGTGGCTCAGTCAGTTAAACATCTGCCTCTGGCTCAGGTCATGATCCCAGGGTGCTGGGATCAAGCCCGGCATGAGCTCCCTGCTCAGTAGGGAGCCTGCTTTTCCCTCTCCCTCTGCTCCTCCTCCTTGCTTATGTTCTCTGTCAAATAAATAAATAATCTTAAAAAATAAATAAATAAATAAATAAATAAATAATCTTTTAAAAGTTTCCTTGTACAAAATAGGTTTGTTTTTTTTTTCCTAAATATTTATTTATTTGAGGGGCCCCTGGGTGGCTCAACTGGTTAAGCATCCACCTTTGGCTCAGATCATGATCCTAGAATCCTGGGATTGAGCCCCACATCTGGCTCCCTGCTGAGCAGGGAGCCTGCTTCTCCCTCTCCCTTGCCCCCCCCCCACTCATGCTCTCTCTCTGCTCTATCTCAAATGAAAAAATAAAAAAATTTTTATAAAGATTTTATTTATTCATGAGAAACACAGAAAGAGAGAGGCAGAGACATAGGCAGAGGGAGAAGCTCCATGAATGGAGCCCAATGTGGGACTTGATCCCAGGACTCCAGGATCATGACTTGAGCCGAAGGCAGACCGCTGAGCCACCCAGGCATCCCAAATAAAATCTTAAAAAAAAAAAAAAAAAAAGATTTATTCGAGAGGCTGTGTGCGTGCATGCGTGAGCAATGGGAGGGCCAAGGGAGAGTCTCGTGCAGACTCCATGCTGAGCAGAGAGCTCCATGCATGTCTCCACCCCACGACCCTGAGATCATGACCAGAGCCAAAACCAACAGTCCAACACTTAACTGACTGTGCCACCCAGGTGCCCCTTCGTGCAAACAGGTCTAAAAGCACTTGCCTAAGTCAACTCTATGAATCAGGAAATGAGAGCCAAAGATGTAAAGGGGGCTCCCTCAAAGTCACACAGAAAAGAAATGAGCAGCACCTTGGCCTCCCAAATGCAAGCTAAAGCTCTTTCAACAAATCAAAAGAAGAAAGGAATCTGCAGTGAGTCTGGAAAAGCTGTTAAGATGTGGGGAGGAGGCAGGTGGACAGGAGGACTCTTAAAATAGGAAAATCACACATGAAAGCTGCATCCAGCAGGAAGCTGGCTATGGTGTGCAGGGTGACTTGGGTAGACAGACCAGTTAAGCAGTTGTGGTCTGTGATTCCAAGCACACGAGGAGATGCTAGCAGGGATCATAGAATGAATGGAAATAAAAGACAGGCCAGCAAAGAGGTCTCCCCCAAGGGAACCCTGGAAACTGACTAGTTTGGAGTACAAGTGACTGCTGGGGAAAGGGGGGACTGCTGGCAGCAACTAGGAAGGCTAATTTAAAAGGGCAAAAGCCAAACTGGATTGGACATAACACCCAGGACATAATATGCTGCCCAAACCCTAGGTAGCTCCTCCTGGGCACCCCCACGACAAAACACCCTAACAGGAAGACAGAGAAGGAATCCACACAGAAAAGCTCACTGGAAGAGAACGCTGTGCAGGAAGGGAGACCCTCTGGGTGGATAGGAAAGGCACCCACTGCAGGTAGGGCACAGTCCTGGGAAAGGGCCAGTGCCCTTGGCTCTGGACACAAGCCTCTGAGAAGACCAAGGAAAAACAATGTTAGAAGGGAATGTAGGAAATCTTGTTACTATGGAGACCTGCTCTGGTGGCCCAAAGAACACGCATGCACACACAGAAGCTGCAGCGACCACAGCAATGAACATTTAATGAGTGCTGGCTACATGTTGAGGACTGTGTTAGCCACTTCCCGTGGATTGCCTCAATTAAGGCTAACAACAATCTGCAGAGCTGGATACTGTTATTTTCACTGCCATTTCACAGATGAGGAAACAGGCTCAGAACAGTTAAAGAGCCAGACCAAATCCACGCACCAGGTCGTAGAGCTCTAATTCCAAAGCCATGCTCTTCATGAGCACATTACGTTGAAAGTAAAGAGGGCAGCACTGGAACGCGTACGAGCTTGAGAGAAAGGTAGCAGGTGGGAATGACGGCACTGTCCGAATGTCATCCTTTCAGCCAACTGATGTGACTAACAGCAGCTGCAAAAACACATGGCGTTGCCTGTGCACCAACCTCCTGCCCCGACCCCCCCAGAACTGCTATATAAATCCTAGGTCAGCTGAATAGCTGGCGAGGAGCTCAAAGCCTCAGAGCAGGAGCTTCTCCACGGTCTCGGGGCAAGAAGAACCAGAGGCCAATGAGAAGGCACCTGCAGCCTCACAAAGGGCCAGACTGACTTATTTTTTATTATTTTTTATTTTTTTTTATTTATGATAGGCACACAGTGAGAGAGAGAGGCAGAGACATAGGCAGAGGGAGAAGCAGGCTCCATGCACCGGGAGCCCGACGTGGGATTCGATCCCGGGTCTCCAGGATCGTGCCCTGGGCCAAAGGCAGGCGCTAAACCGCTGCACCACCCAGGGATCCCCCGGCCAGACTGACTTAATGGTAAAGCAGAAAACAACCCTGCATGTCCTAGCAGCACCCCTTCAATTCTATTTTTCAGGACTGAGCTCACTTGCACCCCCACCATGCCTTATATAAGGTATGAGACAGATGCTCCAACCACCTGGTCCCGACATGCCTATGAGCCTTGGGAGCTGTCCCCGTTGCCTGCCCACTGCATGTATCCCCTTCCCCCACACTAGCACCCACTCTCACAATGCCCTTTCCAAGTTCTACACAGCCTTCAAATGAGGCCAGATGCTGCGGCAGGTTCTGCAGCAAGCCTTCTGTGCTCCAAAAGCATTCTGTGCACTCCTCCTTCATAAACAGCACCTACCTCTGTGCATTAAAGCCATCTGTTGACGTGCTGTCTCTCTTAACAGAACGTGAACCTCCTCAGAGCCCAAACTTGTTTTCGCATTCCAAATTCTAACAGTGCAAATGGCAGGCATACGATCAATAATATTCCCATGTCAAGTTACTATTAATAATAATAGCATCTAGCAGTTGTTGAGGATCCACCATGTGTCAGGTCCTGAGTATACAAGTTTATTTCTTCTCACGTTCAAAATAAGCCTACAGTGAAGATAATCACCCAATGTTACAGTTGAGGGAAAAAAGTCTATGAGAGGTAAAATCACACTGGAAGTAGATCTCGAGGGATTAAAGCAAAACAGGAACTCAATTTTTTGTCTAGAGAAAAGGTAGGAATTCAGTGAGATTTTTCATCCAAAAACTGGGCTCACTCTCTTCAAGGTATTCTCAGAAGTATTAAAACTCTCTTAGCAAGAAAAGCAAAAAGCAGCTCAGGACCATCATCTCAAAGAGCGGTGGCAATCTGTCATAGGGAAAGACAGACTGGGGCATCTGGCTGGCTCAGCTGGTAGAGCATGGGACTCTTGAACTCAGGTTATGAGTTTGAGCCCACATGGGTGTAAAGATTACTTAAAAATAAGATCTTAAAATTTAAAAAAAGGAAAGGTAGACTTGAAAGTATTTTACTATGGTGGCCAGGGTTTCATACACAAGCCCTACTTTTCTTGAGCTGAAGACTTTCTCTGTTGCCAAATGCGAACAACTTTGGGCTTAGATGCCACCTCCAAAAGGCTACCCCCCCACCCCCCCACCCCCCCACCCCCCCCTTCCCCATCAGGTCTACAAGGAATGATGGTCAGGAACACAAAAGGAAAAGCTATGATGCTATTTTAGGAAAAGCATTTACATATGAAATCAAAACTGCATGGTCTGGCAACTGACTTTGAAAAAGATAAAAAGTTGCATTACTCCCAGAGGTAATTTCACTTTACTTACTTGTATCTTAAGTAAATCACTGAACAGGGCAGCCCCGGTGGCTAAGCGGTTTAGCGCCGCCTTCAGCCCAAGGCGTGATCCTGGAGACCTGGAACCCAGTCCCAAGTCAGGCTCCCTGCATGGAGCTTGCCTCTCCCTCTGCCTGTGTCCCTGCCTCTTTCTCTCTAATAAATAAATGAAATCTTTAAAAAAAAATCACTGAACAGATGCAATAAATAGACAAAATATGGCCTACGATAGAGTCATTAGAAATGAGAGATAAGGGGGGCACCTGGCTGGCTCAGTTAATAGAGCATGCAACTCTTGATCTCAGGCTCATGAGTTCAAGCCCCATGTTGGGGACAGAGGTTACTTTAAAAAAAAAAAAAAAAAAAAGGAAATGAGGGAAGAGGGAAACTGGGTCCAGAGAACGAAATGAGCAAAATGCCAAAGGCCAAATGTCAACAATGAAAAAAGTCATCTAGTAAGTGTTCTCATTAGGTTGGAATTTTAAATATAACCAAATCATTCTCAAATGTATAAAGGAACAAAGAAAAGAGGAAAAGAAACTTTTAGAGATGGTGAAAAATACTCTAAGCAAGAGTTACCACCCAGTGAACTCTCCTGGCATGATACTATAGCAACAACCACAACAACTAAATACTTTCGTTAATACCTTAGCTGGGAAAGATTTCTGTATTCTAAGATTAATGATTAAGTGCTTTCTGAAACCACCCAAGTGGCCCTGACCCACAACTTCTGAATAATAGTAACAGTAGCCCACATCTACTGAAGCCTAATCATGTGCCAAGTATTCTAAGGATTGCAGAATCATATTTGATATTCATAAATATTCACATATACCTATCAGATAATATTATTATTTTCCAGGTAGAAATACAACCAAGGCTTAAAGGACTGGCCTCACTCATAGCCATAATAAGTGGCTGTTTGCCCTCCCTAGAGTTGTGCCCCAGGAGGCACACAGAGCAGACTAAGGAAAGGAGGGGGTCCTATGGTCCTCCCTGCTCTGGAGCAGCTTCACTACACTCCAGATCCCTCTCCACTTTTAGCCCCCTCATCATCCTCCTGAAGCAACAGAAGAGATTATAAAAATTGTTCCAGTTTAATCTTACCTCCCAACCTATCTCAAGAGGTTTATTTTAAACGATTCATTAGGGATCCCTGGGTGGCGCAGCGGTTTGGCGCCTGCCTTTGGCCCAGGGCGCGATCCTGGAGACCCGGGATCGAATCCCACATCGGGCTCCCGGTGCATGGAGCCTGCTTCTCCCTCTGCCTGTGTCTCTGCCTCTCTCTCTCTCTCTCTGTGACTATCATAAGTAAATAAAAAATAAAAAAATAAACGATTCATTAAACTGCAAACCCACTGTTTTTGTTGCTCCCCAAAACACCTCAGAAGTCACAACGGTAACTTATTAGAAACTAAGGATGGTTTTCTGCTGGAAAAAAAACTCAAAAAACACATGCTCTACTGTGACAGGTCAGCAGTACTATCTTCAAACTTGACAACCACATGCGGGTTATAAATTCTTACATATATTATGATTGCAATTATATGAGATACACAAAGCAAGAACATACTAAACAATGGAACTACTTGCTTTGGTGAAGGTAGCACAACTGATGGTAATTTTATTTTTCTAACTTCTGGTATCTGCAACTTCATTATATTGTCTTTTTTGAACATTGTCTTTATCATAAAAATAGGTATACATCTTTAAGTGATTAAAAAGAAGCTTTGGGGGCACCTGGGTGGACAGCCAGTTGGGCATCTGACTCTTGGTTTTGGCTCTGGTTGTGATCTCAGGGTTGGCTCTGGTTATGATCTCGGGGTTGTGGTATGATCCCTACACAGGGCTCCACACTCAGCAGGGAATCTGCTTGGGTATCTCTCTCTCTCTCTCTGCCCTTCCCTGCCTGAGCAGAGCAGGCATGAGCAAACTCTCTCTCTCTCTCTCTCTCTCTCGAATAAATAAATCTTAAAAAAAAAAAAAAAAAAAGCTCTGGTTGGGGCACCTGGATGTCTCAGTTGGTAAAGCAACCAATTTTTTATTTCGGTTCAGGTCATTATCTCAGGATTGAGAGACTGAGCTGTGCTGCGGATGGAGCCTGGTTCGGATTCTCTCTCCATCTCCCTCTGGGGCTTCCTTCCTCTAAAAAAAGAAAATTTAAAATAAGATTTTTTTTTCTTTTTTAAAGATTTTATTTATTCACGAAAGACACAGAGAAAGGCGGAAACACAGACAGAGGGAGGAGCAGGCTCCCTGCAGGGAGCCCAATGCGGGACTCAATCCCAGGACCCCGGATCACGACCTGAGCCAAAGGCAGATGCTCAACCACTAAGCCACACTGACCCAGATGGCTCAAGATAAAATTTTTTTTTCAAAAGCTCTGGCCTGTGAAAACCCAATTCTCACTAAAGAACAATGTCACACAGGATGGTTTAATGTGGAAGTATTCCAAGAATATCAAATATCCTGTTGGTGATGCTCAGGGAAAAATCTAGAACTTTAAATTTCTAAGTATAGGTTGCCCTTAGCCTAATATTTTTTAAAGATTTTATTTATTTATTCATGAGAGACACAGGCAGAGAGAGAAACAGGTTCCACGCAGGGAGCCCAATGTGGGACTCGATCCCGGAACTCCAGGATCACACCCTGGAATGAAGGCACTCAACCACTGAGCCACTCAGGCATCCTAACCTAATATTTTATTTATTTATTTTTTAAAGATTTTATTTATTTATTCATGAGAGACAGAGAGAGAGAGGCAGAGACACAGGCAGAAGAAGCAGGCTCCATGCAGAGAGCCCAACGTGGGACTCGATCTCGGGTCCCCAGGATCACGCCCCAGGCTGCAAGGCAGCGCTAAACCACTGAGCCACCCGGGCTGCCCCTAACCTAATATTTTAAAGCAGTCCTGGTTTTAATAACAGAGAAGGAAGTAGGCTGCAGAAGAGCATTAGGTTCTAAGACAGAGGGTGTCTGTGTGGCAGCTGTTTGATCAGGCTACAGGAAGTATCTCTTGACATAGCCTCATGACATCTTCTGATGCTCCATCTGCAGAAGTTGAGAGGTACTGGAAAAGATCCAGGGAGATGCCGCAGGAAGCACATGCAGGAGCGAAAAAGCGGAAGCTTTGGAGAGATTATCAGGCTAAAGCCAGCCACAGCTAAGAAAGTGATCATTTTAGGAAGATCTTTTAGGAAGAACTTTTGATGTCCTTTAAATCACTGTCAATGACCTCTACGGTCCAGAAGAAAATTCTGGCATAAAAAAATTAGTTTGGAATGGAAAAAAAGTCTTTACAAAAGGAAAAAGACAGATCTAGATCTTGCTTTTAAAGGTATTTTTTTTGCTAGGACTGAGCAAGGAAGTCTGTTTTAGGATAAGCCAATGTCTTCTAGTTATGGATCCACTGAAGCCCTCAAAGTTGGTGGTCCAACACAGTAGTGTGCCACCAAAAAATAATCATCTCAATTATTTATCTGTTTTGTAGTCCCAACATCTAAAATAGAGCCTGGTACTTTCAGGTACTAAGTAAATATCTGCTGAATTAGCTGTATCTCCAAGGGGCCCTGAATCCTCTCAGTCACCTGCTGGAGAAGCTAACAAAACCCAAGAAAGAAACCACTACTGGAGAACGTGAATGAGAAAGCACTTTAGGGGATCCCTGGGTGGCGCAGCGGTTTAGCGCCTGCCTTTGGCCCAGGGCGCGATCCTGGAGACCCGGGATCGAATCCCACGTCGGGCTCCCAGTGCATGGAGCCTGCTTCTCCCTCTGCCTGTGTTTCTGCCTCTCTCTCTCTCTCTCTCTGTGACTATCATAAATAAATACAAAAAAAAAAAAAAAAGAGAGAGAGAGAAAGCACTTTAGTGTGTGAATGCCAATCATGACTACAGGCATGTTTCACTATAATATTACCTGCATTCATAAACATAAGGATGGAAGAACAGCCCTGGAGTGAGACTGCCTGAATTTAAATCCTGGCACAGGACAGCCCAGTGGCTCAGCGGTTTAGCGCCGCCTTCAGCCCAGGGTGACATGATCCTGGAGACCCGGGATCGAGTCCCACGTTGGGCTCCCCACATGGAGCCTGCTTCTCCCTCTCCCTGTGTCTCTGCCTCTCTCTCTCTCATGAATGAATGAATGAATAAATAAATAAATAAATAAATAAATAAATCCTGGCACTACCTCTTGCCAGCTGTTACCGCCCCCTCCCCCCCACAAGGTACTAACTTCAGTGGGTCTCTCTACATCTAAACACACAAAAGGGAGTAGCAGTGTCTGCTGCCTAAGAGAGCTGAAAGGATGAAATGAGATATGCAGAGACACATAAGTGCCTAATAAATATTCTTAACTATTCATTGTATTATTTTGATATATAACCCCAGAGCCATTATCTCTTGGAAAAACACAAGATCATAGATAAGGTCACTTCTCTCCATGAAAAGATATGACCCTAAATTGAAGATTAAGCAATCAAATGCATTCTTTTCCCTGAGGAATGAAAAGAAAAAATTGGCTCTTAAATCTGAACTTTTTTGACCCTTCTTCAATCTTGTTTTTTCTCCTCCCATCTACATAAAAACCTTCCCTGGGCAGCCCAGGTGGCTCAGTGGTTTAACGCCGCCTTCAGCCCTGGAGTCCCAGGATCGAGTCCCACGTCAGGCTCCCTGCATGGAGCCTGCTTCTCCCTCTGCCTGTGTCTCTGCCTCTTGTCTCTCTCTCTCTCTCTCTGTGTGTGTCATGAATAAATAAATAAAATCCTTAAAAAAAAAAAAAAAAAAAAAAAAAACCCTTCCCTACCCTCCTATGGGCCTGGCTTAACCACAGGCACTGCTAGCTCCAGGGGACAGTTCTTATCTCCAGACTGCAATACTTCTGTGGTGCTGGGCAGGACATTTAACCTCACAGGGCCCATATTTGTATCACAGAGGAAGAGTAGCCCAGGGTGTGATCCTGGAGTTCCGGGATCGAGTCCAATGTTGGGCTCCCCACATGGAGGCTTCTCCCTCTGCCTGTGTCTCTCATGAATAAATAAATAAAGTTTTTAAAATAAATAAATAAATAAATTATCCCCCAAATCTAACAATCTTCAAATAGAGGGTGCCTGGCTGGTTCAGTCAGGAGAACATGTAACTCTTGATCTCAAGTTTGAGCCCTATGTTGGGCGTAAAGATTATAAATAAAATACACTTAAAAAAAATCACGGGGCACCTGGGTAGCTCAGCCAGTTAAGTGTGGGACTCTTGATTGTGGCTGGTGATTTCAGGATCATAAGATCCAGCCCCGCAGCAGGCTCCACACTGGGTATGAAGTCCACTTGAGAGTCTCTCTCCCTCTGCCTGTCTTCCCCACCCTCTCTCTTGTGCGTGCAGTCTCTCTCAAAAAAATAAAATAAAATAAAATCTTTAAAAAAAACAACACATAAACCCAACCCCCCCCCCCCCCCCCACACACACACACACACTGCTTTCTTTGGCTCTTTGTGCTATCTAACATCTCCCCACCACAAGGTGTGTTTCTCTTGTGGGTCTAATCTAAAATGACATTACAGGTTAACAACAGACATGGAAAGACATTTACAATATAGATTTCTGGTGAAAAGGCAGATTAAAAAATAATATGATCAGTGACACATGAGTGGCTCAGCAGTTGAGTGTCTGCCTTTGGGCTCAGGGCGTGATCCCAGTATGAGGATTGAGTCCCACACTGGGCTCCCTGTGAGGACCCTGTTTCTCCCTCTGCCTATGTCTCTCTCTCTCTGTGTCTCTCATGAATAAATAAATAAAATCTTTTAAAAAAATAATAATATGATCAGCCAATATTAAGCCCATTTTAGAAAAAACATATGCATACACCCACACACATCTTTGACAGGGTACAGTCTGAGTTGTTTATAATTTTTTTTAAAAAATTCTTTGCATATCTATATTTTCTTATTTTTCCACAATGAAATGAACACTTATGGCTTCTGAAATAATAATTCAAACAAGTATTTTATTTAGCAAGAAAAATAGATCTGGCTTCCAAACTATAACCAAATGCCTCCCTGATAGGGAGCTCAGCACTCAGGGGCTCCCGTGCACGGAGACACAATGTCCTTTGTACTGTTTGCCTGGGACTAAGCTGAAGTGGTGATGCTGAGATGTTTCTAAGTACCAGCCATCTGGTACCACCAAGAAGACCCAGCGCGTGCTCTCTCTCTCCCATTCACCTCAATTTCCCAAGCTTCCCATTTACAAGCTCTACTGATTTGCAACTCTCCAGGCAGCGTTTACAAAACACAACCAAAGGTCCTGAACTACAGTTCAGCACTTTAATGTCACATTCACTGACTTAGAATCAATGACAGAAGAGCCCAAGTTAACTCTGGCAGAGATCCATGTTCGAACTACCACCCTTCCTTTCACGTTGTTCAATGTCAATCCGTCTAACCACAAGAAAAAAGAAAAAAAAAAAGCCATCATGTTTAAAAGCATCGTCCTCAAATCCTTTATCCAGTAAAGTGCTACTGCTTTTAACACAAAGTTGCTGACTCTTGACAGATTCTGGCATACTGAAGAAAGCCACTGTTGAGCCTTCCAAGATCTGGTCAGCCAAGAACCAGTTCATCATCACCAGGCACAGGTATCATTAGATCATACGGCATGAAGACTATTCTGACAGCTCAGTGACCCACCAGCAAAACGGTGCCTGAGATAGGAGCACCTGGGTGGCTCAGTAGGTGAGCGTCGGCCTTTGGCTCAGGGTGTGATCCTGGGGTTCCAGGATCAAGTCCCACATCAGGCTCCCTGCATGGAGCCTGCTTCTCCCTCTGCTTGTCTCTGCCTCTCTCTCTGTGTCTCTCATGAGTAAATAAATAAAATCTCTAAAAAAAAAAAAAAGCCTGAGAAACGAGTGATTTCCCAGCTAACAAGAGCAAAGCACATACTAAGAAATACGTGATAGAAAGACATACACCAAACACAGTAAAGATGAAAGCAGTATGAAGTAGAAACAGAGCAGTCCAGAAAGTGTTCTGAGGGACTCCTGTTACGGAGTGAGCCATGAGGTTAGCAGACTCTGTTCTAAGAGGTAAGCCTCAAAGCTGCATACTCCAATTTTTAACAATATGATGTCTAGGAAAAGCTATACACTTAAAAAGAAACTGCTTCTCGTCCCCTCCCTCATGCCCTTATCTTTTAAACTGTAAGCAATTTAGGTCAGAGCCCTTTCCTCCCGTACAAAATATTTTTAGAGACGGATTACAACAAAGAAACATAGTGTCTACACAGCACTATTTCATGGCAAGAAAACAAAACTGCGAACTCTAAGGATCCCAAAAATGTGACCATTTTGGGGCTGAACCACTCCCCTTCCCTAATTATCCCTCAAAGGAAATATATATCAGGCACTGCGGGCAAAGAGGGAAAACATGTCTAATTACAACATGTGCACTCGGTGGATGAAAAATCTGAACATTCTTGAACTCTGGCCACATTTCAGAAGACTTTCCATTTGTAGCTTAATCTCACTGAAGAGGAAAGGTTAAAGATCAGCTGAATTTCAACAAGGGCCGCATCAAAAAAGACGCGAAGAGAAACCCACATCTACTTACCCACAACACAAGGGAAGCCCGTTGAAAATTCAAGATGACCCTGACTCCTTATCAAGCATCTAAGGAGGAAGTGGTTTTTATTTTCAAAGTACAACTAAAAATAAAACCGATTTGGAGAGTATGCTCAAAAAAAAAAAAAAAAAAAAAAGAGTATTCTCAACTAGAGAGAAAACACATGCAATCGTGAATGTGAAGGTGCGCGTGGAAAGGCTCCAGGCCTCAGGTGTTCCTGCAGAACAGTCCCCAGTCAAGACCTGTCACCCACAGCCCGCCGGCCTTTGCCTGCAGCGGCGGGAGGCGGCTGAAGACCGTGAGGGGCTCGGTGCTCCTCCCGCACGAGGCTGCCTCACGTACCGGGGAGGGCGCCCGGAGACCCTTCAGGAGACGGCACCTCATCAGGCACCTGGAGCGGGGACTACCGCCCGGGAAGCCCGTACAGGCTCCGGCGTCTCTAACCCGGCTCCCGAGGGCGCTCCCCCCGCCCCCTCGGCTTCCCCGGGGCCGGCTCCCTCGCTGTGCCTCCAGCGCTGCGCACTCCCCCCTCAGACCCCGTACACGGCCTTCAGGTCTGCTCAGGTGCCACCGCGCCGGGGAGGACAACGGTGCCTCTTTCCTCGGCCCACGACCCCTCATCACCTCCTAACGTAACCGTATCATCTGCTTATATTTTACTCAGCGTTGACTCGCCCCCCCGCCCCCCCAACAAATATGCTCCCGGGGAGCAGGGATCGCAGTTCTGTTCGCATCCCGGGCGTCCAGGACGGTGCAGGAGCTCCGGGGAAATAGTGCACGAATGAATGAACTTGACCGTAAAACTCCAGGAGGAAGGCGAGACGGCGGTGAGAGCGGGAGGGAATGACAGGGGGGTCCGCGGAGGAAGAGGAGGGCTGCGCCGCCGGCAGGCGGGAGGCGGCAGGCGCGAGGCGGCAGGCGGCGCACGGACCCCGCCGGCGGCTCCCAGCAGCTCCCGGAGCCGCACGCAGCGGACGCGGCAGCTCCCAAGCCTCAGCGGAGCGGTTCCAAGGGCAGGGCCGACCCGCCCTGACGCCGGCGGCCCGGAGCGCCCAGCGCCCCCCCCGCCCCCCGCCCCGGGCCGCGGCCCCTTCCCCGCTCGGGCCCCTCACCTGGTCGCCGGCGACCGGGCCCGGCGCTCCGGCACCTGCCTGCCCCCGAGCGCCCCCGAGCGCCCCCGAGCGCCCCGGGCCGCCCGGCCCCCTCCGGCAGCCGCACCGGAAGCGCCGCGGCCCGGCCGCAGCGGGGAGGGGGCTCCCGCCGCCCCCCGCCCCCCGCCCCGGCAGCTCCACAGCCCGCGCCCCGGCCGCGCGGCGCCCCCTCACCTCCGGGCGCACGTACGACACGAACGAGGGTTTGGGCGCCTTGGTGCCGCCGCCACCGCCGACGACCCCTTTCCCCAGCATACCGCCGCCCTAGGAAGCAGCGCCGCGCGGGAGCAGAGGCGGCCGCTCGGGCTCGGCAGCGGCGGCGGCCACCAGCTCTGGCGGCCGGGGCTCCGCCCATCCCCAGGGCCGCGGCGGCCGCGGCGACGCCCGCATCCGGCTCCGCCGCCGACACCGCTCGCCCCGCCCACCCGCGCGCGGGCCCGGGGAGTCGGGAGCCCGCGGCCGGAGGCCACGCCCCCTCCGCTCGCCGCAGGCGCGTCGCACGGGCGGAGGTTCGCCTTCGGCGATTGGCTCCGCTCGGCCAAGCCCGCCCCCTGCGCCCTCTGATTGGGCAGGCGGCGCCGCCGGCCTCGCCCCGCGCCGAGCTACCTCTTGAATGAACCGGGCGAGGATTCCCGGGCCAATCCGGAGGGCGCTGCTTCCGGACTCCGCGGCGGTTGGGCGAGGGGCGGCGCTGCGGGCCAATGGTGCTGCGGTCGCTGAGCTGCGAGCCGCGGTGCCCGGCGGGCGTTCTGCTCTCCTCGTGGGCCGTTCGGCTTTAAAACTTTCAAAAGTGGTGCGTCGGGGCAGCCCGGTGCTCGGCGCTGTGACGCCGCCTGCGGCCCAGGGCGCGACCCTGGAGACCCGGGATCGAGGCCCGCGTCGGGCTCCCTGCGTGGGGCCTGCTGCTCCCTCTGCCTGTGTGTTTGCCTCTGTGTCTCCCATGAATAATTTTTTTTTTTTAATCTTAAAAAAAAAGTGGTGTGTCGGAATGCGCCTTGTGAGCTCCAGATCCACACCGATGACGTCCTGGTTGGCTACTTTGCATGCAGGCGGAGATGAGACCAATCCTCCTTAACAGGCACCTAGGAGTAGGTTTGAATGTTTGATCATAAAGGTCCTGTCGACCTCCTCTTTCCAGTTTTGTTGTTGCTTCTTGGCGTTTCTAACAATAGCCCTTAATTTGTTTTCTTTTATAAAATAAACTCATGATGATGTACTATATGTTGGCTCATTGAATTTATTTTTTTTAAGATTTTATTTATTCACGAGAGACCCAGAAAGAGGCAGAGACACAGGCAGAGGGAGAAGCAGGCTCCCTGCAGGGAGCCCCATGTGGGACTCGATCCCGGGATTCCGGGATCACGTCCTGAGCCAAAGGCAGATGCTCAACCACTGAGCCACCCAGGCGCCCTGGATCATTGAATTTAGATTAAAAAAAAAAAAAAAAAGTGTTAACCCACTCCCAAATTACCGATAAATTCCTCATTTTAAGTGAAAATCGCAAAGAAATTGATTCAAATTTCACATTTGGTGCCAAGTGTCACTTATTTTTTTAAATTTATTTTTTATTGGTGTTCAATTTGCCAACATATAGAATAACACCCAGTGCCATCCCATCAAGTGCCCCCCTCAGTGCCTGTCACCCAGTCGCCCCCACCCCCCGCCCACCTCCCCTTCCACCACCCCTAGTTCGTTTCCCAGAGTTAGGAGTCTCTCATGTTCTGTCTCCCTTTCTGATATTTCCCACTCGCTTTTTCTCCTTTCCCCTTTATTCCCTTTCACTATTGTTTATATTCCCCAAATGAATGAGACCATATAATGTTTGTCCTCCAATTGACTTACTTCCCAAGTGTCACTTGTGTTAGACCCAAGTGAATATGATAGTACCTTGCTCTCAGGAAATTGAGTCTAGTGTAAAAAAGTAATATTTGCGGTTAATTTTTTGCTGCCAGGCACTGTGACTAATGCCTTTTACCATCTTGATCTCCATGAGTGTGCTCCCCCCCGCCCCCCGCAGCCTCCCAAAGCCATTCCAAATAAACATAAAACCTAAGTCAAAACGAATGTGCTTACTTTTGCAGTTTCAGGACAAGTCCTGTAGCCGCACATCCAGTTAGATTCCCATCGTCAAGCCTCCCCAGTATGGTGGCCCTGGAGCCACAGTTGAATAGCATCATCACCTGGTTTTCAGATGACACAGTAGATGCAAGTAATTAGCCCAGGTTTCAAAACTAATCACTCACAGAGCTAGGATTCCAACCCAGGTTTATCTGATTCCAAAACCCAAATTTTAAAAGGTATTTATTTATTCATGAGTTACACAGAGACATAGGCAGAGGGAGACGCAGGCTCCATGTATGGAGCCCAATGTGGGACTCAATCCCAAGACCCTGGGATCATGACCTGAGCCAAAGACAGATGCTCAACCACTGAGCCACCCAGGCACCCCCCAAAACCCAAATTTTTAACATTGTGATTATGCAAATTAGGAAGGAGTGCAAGGAAAGCAGTCAACTCTATTTGAGAAGGCCAGGTCAGTCTTCATAAAGGAAGACACTCTTTAGGGAGGTGTTGAGGTGAGGAATGAAGCTATTGTTCAGACTAAAATATCACTTTCTATTTCACAACAGTTTTTATTTATTTTTTTATTTTTTTGCAGTTTTTATTTTTAAAGTGAAAAGACAGGGCAAATTTTTACTGTGGAGGCCGAGAAAATTAAGGCCATTCCACTTTAAGTTCAGCGTTAGCACAAGTACAGCCATCCCAGGCCCCTGTGAATAAGAGCTGAAATTTACCTTACTTCAGTTACAGGAAAAAAACAGTTTACAGCTTAACGTCCTAGAAAGCCCCATATTAGAATGAGAACAGAGCCCAAGCCAGTGACAGGAAGCCCCATATTAGAATAAGAACAGAGCTCAATTTAAAAAAAAAAAAAAAGAACAGAGCTCAATGCCTTTGAAAGCCCCAGATCAGAATGTAAACAGAACTTGAGAAATTCCTCCACCCCTTTGGAGGTCCCCTAGACCAGCCCATAAAAACCCAGCTGTAACCCACCTTGGGGTCCAAGTCCCTGCTCCGCTGTGTCGGGGATATTTGGACCCAAGCTCGAGCTTGTGTTTGCATCAGTGTCAGCCCCTTGGTGGTTTCTCAGATTCGCAATCTTGGGCACATTTGCTTTCTTACTTTTCAAAGGACTTTGAATTTCCATGGTCTTCGACCATTGTGTGTTAGCTTGGGTATCTATGGCCAGGGCTGGCTTCTTGGACACGCAACCAGTGCAGTTACACAGAGCTGGCACTTAGAAGTGTTTGGGGTTTAATGCTCTGCAGTCACAACCTTGAAATTCTTAATCACTTTATCTTGAATGTATGTTTTTTAAGTGAAGTTTAATGGGCCCATGGAGCAAGCCCAAGGGTCTTGGAGCCTCAGTTCCTCCACAGTCCTGCCTCCCATCCTCTCCCCACTTCCCCTCTGATGCCCACTGCCCTGGCACCTCGGCTCTCCCCAGCTAATCCCATGACTGCTGCCCACCTCTGTGGGGGCAGCAACCTCACTGCTAGGAAGAGATGAGGAAGGAATCCTGTGTTCCATCATCACCATCCACCCCTCACCCCCATGGGTGCCTGGACACTGAATAGGAGACCATTAGGGTCAGGAACTTGGTTTAACAAAGAGGTTTTGGGTTTTGCTTGCTTGTTTGTTTGTTTTTTTAATTTCTAGCTCAATCCTTGGACTAGAAATAATGGCTTTTATATCTAATTGACTGCACCAAATTTCTCTCTCTTCTAGTCATCATGTGTTACAATAATTACTTTATCCTACTCTTCAGCATCCATCGATGATCAAGTTGGTTTGCAATATGATCATTCTGGACACTTGACACAACCACTGCATTCATGCACTCTCAGGAAACTATAGCCAGTAAGTGAGGAAATTTTTTTTTTAATTTTTCAGATTTATTCATGAGAGACACACAGAGAGGCAGAGACATAGGCAGAGAGAGAAGCAGGCTCCCTGCAGGGAGCCAATTCCCTGGACCCAGACCCAGGGATCACTCCCTCAGCTCAGCCTCTGAGCCACAGAGGTGTCCCCAAGGAAATGTTTTAAAGAGTGGAAAGACTAGCTGCCTCCAGGGGCAGTTTAGACTCAATGATGAAAACCCACTTTTTTTTTTTTAAAGTAGGATCTACACACAATGTAGGGCTCGAACTCACAACCCTGAGATCAAGAGTCACATGCTGAGCCAGCCAGGTGCCCCTTAAAAAAAAGGAAAAAAATAAAACATGCTTTTTTTTTTTTTTTTAAGACCCAGTGAGGGAATGAGAACAAAATAAACTAACATCTGTTTCCATCATGCTCTTAAGGTTCTCTAGCAATCAGCATATTTTTACTTAATCTTTAGGGTGTGGGTCAGATCTCCTTGGGAGAGTCTCTCCCAATTGATTGAAGAATTCCTGTCATGCTGAGGTCGAATAATTCTCCATCTATTCATAAACACAGATGGAAGCCCTTAGACCTTGAAATATTTTAATTTACACACGGTAGTTTAAAGTCACTCTTTTCTCCTAATGCTGCCCTAAGCTTTCTTGGAGAATTATAAACAGGAACAAATCTTAGCTCACATAGAAACAAGTGGCAGACCAAAGGCAGGGCTTCCCACAGAGAAGTGAAACCTACAGCATACCCCGAAATAGGGGGAAAACGTTTTCCTCCGCAGAGTGAAGCCTAGCCGCATTTGCATTTCCTCCTCCTTGGAGCCCCTTGCAGCACCCAGGCCGGTGTGTTACCCATCTTTATCTGGTGCGGGCGCACAGTAGGAATTCAATCTTTGCTCTTAAGTGAGTGACACGCCATCAGATGAAAGCAACCCAGGCAGCAATTGATTATTAAATGGGGGAAGCAAGCATTTGAGTAGATGTCATATTTTATGTATTATATGTCACATCATGTGCACCTTAGTCTTTGAATATGTGCATGTTATGTTTTTTTAAGATTTTATTTATTTATTCATGAGACACATAGAGAGAGAGGCAGAGACACAGGCAGAGGAAAAAGCAGGCTCCGTGCAGGGAGCTGATATGGGATCCCGGGACTCAAGGATCACACCTGGGCCGAAGGCAGAGGCTCAACCGCTGAGCCACCCAGGTGACCCACATGCCCATATTATTTAATGGCCACTTGCCAAACTTCACTTTTTGCAAATGGTCTGGATCTGAAGACTTACTCTTCTTTCACTGAAAATAGAGCGTTCCTTAGCCTCTTGCTGCTGCCAGGGCTCTTTCAACCTTTCTCTTAGGATGGTGAGTAACAGATCTTGATTAAGAAGCATTTGGATTGTTCTCAATCTTGTGGCCCTCTAATATGAGGGCCTGCTGGGGAGACTCCAAAATTGTAAACACTTTCTGGTAATTTTTTCCCCCACAAAACATGCAACTTAAGATGGTCCTATGGTAGGGGGGATCTTGATGAGCCTACTCTATGATCTGTATTCTATCTTCTTCAAAACACAAGTTAAGGGCCGAGGCCCGGGGCGTGATCCTGGAGACCCGGGATAGAGTCCCACGTCGGGCTCCCTGCATGGAGCCTGCTTCTCCCTCTGCCTGTGTCTCTGCCTCTCTCTCTCTCTCTCTTTCTAGTAAATAAATAAAAAATCTTATAAAAAAAGAAGAAAAAAAAAAAAAACACAAGGTAATGGCCCGATTGATTTTTCATTAAAGATTTACTAATGGGTCACTCGGACTTGTCTCTCAGCCTTTCCCAATAAGACTGGAAGTTAAAAAAAAAAAAAAAAAAAGATGTGGCGCCTGGATGGCTCAATCCCAGCATTGGATTCCACACCCCAGGTGGAACCTACTAAAGAAATAAGTAAGACTGGAGGTTCCCCAGAGGAGGGATAGTTTCCTTTATAACTAGCACCTAACCATGAATTAGATGCTACAATATTAAGTGAGCCTTTAGTGAGGATGGGAGAAACAAAGATTCTCATCTGTTAATGGCAGGATGGGGAGGCAGAAGATGGCAGTAAATTGATGGGGCAAGACGGAGGGCAACTTTGCAATATCCATCAAAAACTGGATCAACAGGGCAGCCCAGGTGGCTCAGCGGTTTAGCGCCCCCTTCAGGCCAGGGCCTGATTCTAGAGACCTGGGATCGAGTCCCAAGTCCAGCTCCCTGCTTGGAGCCTGCTTCTCCCTCTGCCTGCAAATCTGCCTCTCTCTCTGTGTGTGTGTCTCTCATGAATAAATAAACAAAACCTTAAAAAAAAAAACTGTATCAACAGGGACGCCTGGGTGGCTCAGCGGTTGAGTATCTACCTTTGGCTCAGGCCGTGATCCTGGGATCCTGGGATCGAGTCCCACATCAGGCTCCCGGCGAGGTGCCTGCTTCTCCCTCTGTCTCTGCCTTTCTCTGTGTGTCTCTTATGAATAAATAAATAAATAAAAACTTTTTAAAAACAATTTCACTTCTGAAACCTATATAGTTTCATACATACATATCTATTTGTATCCTATAGATAAACACATACATGAGTGATATGCCATGTGTCTAAGCCTACTCATCGTAACAACTTTGTAACAGCGGAAGTTTAGAAAAGTCTAAATGTTCATCAATAGGGATAGGTTGAATAAATTATGGTACAGCCATACAGTGTGATACTATGCAACTGTAAAAAAGAATGAGAAAGTTTTTAGGTAGAGGCTGTAAAGTTTAGGGGTTAGAAGCAAATATTCTGGAGTCGGGTACTTGGTTCCAATTATTAGGTGTGTGACCTTTAATTAGGCATTTATCTTCTTAGGTCTCAATTTTCTTGCCTACAAAATGAGTGATACTATGCAACTGTAAAAAAGAATGAGAAAGTTTTTAGGTAGAGGCTGTAAAGTTTAGGGGTTAGAAGCAAATATTCTGGAGTCGGGTACTTGGTTCCAATTATTAGGTGTGTGACCTTTAATTAGGCATTTATCTTCTTAGGTCTCAATTTTCTTGCCTACAAAATGAGGGTCATAGGGGAACCTGGCTGGCTCGGTGAGGGGAACATGTGACTGTTGATCTTGGGGTCATGTGTCTGAGTCCCACATTGGGTGTAGATTGCTAAATAAATAAACTTTAAAAATATTTAAACCAAGAGTTATGAGGATTACAATGGCATCTACCTCATAGGATTGTTGTGAGGATTAAATAAGTTAATGAATATATAGTGTTTAGAGTGTTGGTACCTAAGGTGTGAAAAACACGATATATTCAATGATCAAAGCAAGGGGCATGGGGATCCCTGGGGGGCTCAGCGGTTTAGCGCAGCTTTCGGCCCAGGGCCTGATCCTGGAGACCAGAGATCGAGTCCCGCGTCGGGCTCCCTGCATGGAGCCTGCTTCTCCCTCTGCCTGTGTCTCTGCCTCTCTCTCTCTGTGTTTCTCATGAATTTTTTTTTAAACTCTGGCCTTTTTTTTTTTTTTTTTTAGATTGTATTTATTTATTCATGAGAGACACAAAGGCAGAGCAGGCCCTCCTGGCCCCAGGCTCCTGGGCTCCCCCGGGGCCGGTCGGAAAGCCTTCCATCCTGCCCGAGCACCTGAGCCTCCAGAACCTGGAAGCCTCTGGAAAGGAACCTGTGCCCTCTACAGGACCTCCTAGGAAGTGCTGAGCCAGGAAGGTTCAGGCCTCCCCCACTCTCTGCTTTACCGAAGACTCACATCAGTACCTGCTTTTGCTAAAGAAAAAAAAAAATCTGAAGACAATTTTTGCTTTTACGAAATGGGAATTGCTTGTTTGCTTACGCCATTTCGGCTTACGACAGGCTTCGTAGGAATGCTTACTTGCCCATAGCTGGAGAAACGTGTATTCACAGCACAGGCTGGGTGTTCCCTCAGCTCGGGCACCGGATCCAGGAATGTGATGAAGGAGGAGGAGGCTGGGCTCCTTCCTCCTCTGTCCTCCTAACCAGCTCTCCGCTGGGCGCACGGGCTCTACACACTCAGGCCTCATGCCCTAGAAACTCGGCCTGCGCCAGCTGGGCCCCCCCTACCTAAAGGCGGTGGGGGTGTCACAAGCCCAGAGAAGGGAAACCACTTGTCTGAGATCACACTGATCAGTGCCACCCTGGGATTTAGTTCTGTGACACAGTCTTCTTTCTGAGCATGAATTCTCAGCCAGAGGGGTCTAACGCAGGCAACTTAATCTGGTTATTTCTGAGCTTTATCTTTGTCACTTTAAGTCTTCTAAGCCAGTCACAATCCGTTTCAGAGCTCCCTTCTATGTTTTTTTCTCCTACTTTCTGGGCTAAATTAAAGGCCCCAGGATGTACAAAGCCCCAGCCAGGCCTGGGGGCAGGGGTGGGGTGGGATGGGCAGGGCAGGTTGCCTATCTCCCAGACTCAGTCCCATTGCGTGTCCTGTGTGTTCATGGGCAGGGAAGGTGTCTGCTTCAGAGGGTGCAGACTTGGGCCTGCAATCAGTCTGGCCTGCCCCTGTGCAGCTGGCTGATGTGGCGATTCCTTAGAGATGCAGCGTAGTCCTCCTCCCTGGGGTGGTTTGTGCTGTATCTGTAAATGGGCATTTCCCCTGTGAAGCAGCCTCCCAGTGGCACCTTGGCTCTCTCTCTCTCTCTTTTTTTTTTTTAGATTTTATTTATTTATTCATGAGAGACACAGAGAGAGGCAGAGACACAGGCAGAGGGAGAAGCAAGCTCCCCATGGGTAGCCTGAGACTCAGTCCCAGGACCCTGGGATCACGCCCTGAGCCAAAGGCAGATGCTCAACTGCTGAGGCACTCAGGCATCCCTCTTTTTTTTTTTTTTTTAAAGATTTTATTTGTTTATTTGAAAGAGAGAGAGAGAGCACAAGGGAGAGGGCCAAAGGGAGAAGCAAATTCCTTGCTGAGCAGGGAGCCTGATGTGGGCTTGATCCCAGGACCCGGATATCATGACCTGAGCCAAAGGCAGACGCTTAACTGCCTGAGCCACCCAGGCTCCTCATTAGCTGTTTCCTAATTACTTTCTGGGTCTCATTTGGGGGCCACCGAATACTCTGGATCATTTCCAACACCACTGGGAGACACAGAAGAGTCAAGAGGGGCTCTTGCAAGGCCTCTAGCATCTGGAAAGTCCAAGCCACAATTTCAACTACTCTATGCCTAGAGGCAGTGGAGGGAGCTTGTCATCAGGGCCACCACACTCTGAAAGTCCCCTATGGGGGTGCCAGAGTCAGGCTAACTCTTCCCTTCTCTCGGTTTCCCTGAGCGATGGGGTAACTTTGGGGCAGGGTCCTTGCAGGGATGCTATCTGCTTCTCACTCTGCTCTTTCTCTCCCAGGCTAGCTCTCTCCCCAGCTCAGAGCCCAGCACATGGGGCGCGCGCGCGTGTGTGTGTGTGTGTGTGTGTGTGTGTGTGTGTGTGTGTGTGTATAGAGGAAGCAGGAGGAAGCAGCAGGCAGAAAAACCTGTTATTTTGTTTGGCTCCTCCATTTCGGATTTCTCTTGACTCATTCCAGGATGATAGAAGTCAAGAGCTGGCATCTGACTCAAAGAGGATCTCCAGGAAAGAGGAATGAAAAATATCAAGCTTGTTGATATCTCAAAGTGTCAAGATGGACACGACTCCATGCTTTCCCTGCTGTCCGATCATGCGGAGGCTGCATATATATCACAACATAAAAATAATGTATTATTCCTCCTTCAATTTTAACTGAGACCAGGGCATTATATTTAGATCTTAAAATTTCTGGTACTCTAGCGCTGGTTGGGAAAAATCAAGGGACCTGACAATCCAGGCTGTTATGCTCTTATTTGAAGGAAGACAGCATTGAGAGAACCTTCTCCTTCCCAGTTTTGTTCAGGGCTGCTTCTGGTCTGAAAATGCAAGAAGGGTGGGAGAGCACCTCCTTTCCCACAGAGGAGGGTTACTGGTGCACGGAGCCTAATCATCTTAGAGGGAAGAAGGAAGCTGGTGCTGTCAGAGGGGCCAGGAGAACCTTCTTAAATGCAAACAGGCTGCGCGTGCCTCCCTGCTGGGATATTTGATCTCTGTTGAAAGTGCAGTCAAGCCAGTTTTGAGCTTGGCTGACCCATTCCCACTCACTGGAACCTGAAAGGCTCATTGTTCAGGTGGTTGTAAAAGAACACAGAGGTCGTGAAAGGCCTCACTGTTTCATGTCTGAACTGGTTATCTGTCCCAAGGTGAAAATGTAATCAAAATTGTTTTTTAAAAATCCTTTTTGCAAAAAAAAAAAAAAATCCTTTTTGCCCCCCCACCCCCCCTTTTTAAATCCTTTTTGTCCAAAGGCAAAAAGAGAATGCAAGGAATAGAAACGGTTGAGCTGAAAAACATCTCAGTATTTTTTACAGAGTAACTTCCCGCTGGAGCCCTGTTAATGGTTGGCCATTTCCCTGTTTCCCTCCCGAACACTGGGGTCTATTCACCATTCATTCACCTGGTCCCTGGAACAGATTCCAGGGGCAGCCAAGTAAAGCAGCAAGCAAGGCAATCTCAGATGTTGCAAATATCTTACGCAGGTTTAAGAAATCTGAAAAGAAGTTTTGTGGCTCAGCTGAAATGGGGGTGGGGGGTCCGAAGGAGGGAGGGGAACCCATTCCTTCTCCCACCTCCTGTGAGACAACATGGACTGAAGAGAAAATACTACGAGAAACTTAATCTGAAACTACACAAGGTTAGAGAAGCAACTGATTCATTCCCCCCCCCTTTTATTTCTTTTTTCTTTTTAAAATTTTTTTAAATTTTTAAAAATTTTTATTTATGTATAATAGTCACACACAGAGAGAGAGAGAGGCAGAGACACAGGCAGAGGGAGAAGCAGGCTCCATGCACCGGGAGCCCGATGTGGGATTCAATCCCAGGTCTCCAGGATTACGCCCTGGGCCAAAGGCAGGTGCTAAACCGCTGCGCCACCCAGGGATCCCTCTTTTTTCTTTTTCTTTTCTTTTTTTTAATTTTTATTTATTTATGATAGTCACAGAGAGAGAGAGAGAGGCAGAGACACAGGCAGAGGGAGAAGCAGGCTCCATGCACCGGGAGCCTGACGTGGGATTCGATCCCGGGTCTCCAGGATCGCGCCCTGGGCCAAAGGCAGGCGCCAAACCGCTACGCCACCCAGGGATCCCTCTTTTTTCTTTTTTAAAGCAATCTCTACACCCAACATGGGGCTCAAGTTCATGACCCTGAGATCAAGAGCTGCATGCTCCACCAGCTGAGCCAGTCAGGCACCCCCATTCACCCCCCTGATTTTTAAAAAGAAGTTTCTTTGCTCTACTTTCCCCTCAGTCTCCTCATGTGCCAGGGCAACACCTTCCCCATCCCCAAAGGAAAGGCTCTGTCCCCCTTGATCAGAAGGGGGGCACCCCACATAGGCCTGTGAGGATGACCTCAGAGGGAGCAGGACGTGCACCATGGGGAGAAGCAAGAGCCAGGGCTTTGCCCTGGGGTGACACTGCTGGTTCTAGCACAAGCAAGGGTGGAAGATGAGGCTGACAGGACAGACTGGAGCTAGTTTATGGGCTCCTGGGTGCCAGGCTGAGGACTTTGAAATTTACCCTTAGGTATGTGGAGCTATTGAAGACTTTTTACATCATTTTTTCTTTTTCTTTCTTTCTTTTTCTTTTTTTCTTTTTTTAAAGATTTTATTTATTCATTCACAAGAGACACACACAGAGAGGGAGGCAGAGACACAGGCAGAGGGAGAAGCAGGCTCCACGCAGGGAGCCCGACTTGGGACTCGATCCCCAGTCTCCAGGATTACACCCTGGGCTGAAGGCGGCGCTAAACCGCTGAGCCACCCGGGCTGCCCTCTTTAAAAAAAAAAAAAAGATTTTATTTATTTGAGAGAGAGAGACAGCTTGAGAGAGCACACAAGCAGGGGGAGGGGCAGAGGGAGAAGGAGGCACCCCACTGAGCAGGGAGCCTGGTGCAACTCCATCTCAGGACCCTGGATCATGACCTGAGCCCAAGGCAGCCACTTAACTGACTGAGCCACCCAAGTGCCCTCATTTTTTTCTTTCTTGTTTTAAATTGCTTTTTTTTTTTTTTTTTTTAAGATTTTATTTATTCATGAGAGACACGGAGAGTGAGGCAGAGGGACATAAATAAATTAAAAAATAAATAAATACATAATAAATTTTAAAAAAGAGATATTGAAATGTCAACTGAGTGAGTGACCCTTGCCTTTGCTATTTTTGGTATTACTAGCTCAGACTTTATTATTATTTTTTAAAGATTTTATTTATTTATCCATGAGGGACAGAGAGAGAGAGAGAGAGAGAGAGAGAGAGAGAGGCAGAGACACAGGCAGAGGGAGAAGCAGGCTCCATGCAGGGAACCCGATGTGGGACTCGATCCTGGGACTCCGGGATCACACCCTGGGCCAAAGGCAGCGCTAAACCGCTGAGCCACCCAGGCTACCCTCCACTTTCCTAAATCTATTACCTTTTTAAAAATTTGTACTTACTTTATCACTAGTAAGGTTGAAATTTTGTTTTCAGGGACTCCTGGGTGGCTCAGCAGTTGAGCGTCTGCCTTTGGTTCAGGGCGTGATCCCGGGATCCTGAATCGAGTCCTACATCGGGAGCCTGCTTCTCCCACTGCCTATGTCTCTGCCTCTCTCTCTCTGTGTCTCTCATGAATAAATAAATAAATCTTTAATAAAAACAATTTTTTTGTTTTCATATGGCTATCAGCCATTTATATTTTTTTGAGACTTGTCCACTCATGTACATTGCTCATTTACACTTTCAAACAAAGAAATTTATCTTATTATTTATTACCAAAGTATTCCATGTTCATTGTCAAATCATCTGCATCTGTCAAAAAAGTCACTGAGGATCTCATAACAGAGATAACCAATGCTAATAGTTATGAGTTAGAACATCGTCTGTATGTGTGGACATATGTAGATGCATGTTTTGCAAAAGTGGACCCTTAACACAGATACTGGTTTTACACAGATTATTTGTGAACATCTCAGCATGCCAGTAAATACCTAACTACGTCATTATATGTAATGATCCACAACATTTGTTTGATTCTTGATCATTTAGGTAATAAAACTTTATTTTTATTTATTTATTTATTTTTAAAATTTATGATAGTCACACAGAAAGAGAGAGGCAGAGACACAGACAGGGAGAAGCAGGCTCCATGCACCGGGAGCCCGACGTGGGATTCGATCCCGGGTCTCCAGGATCGCGCCCTGGGCCAAAGGCAGGCGCTAAACCGCTGCGCCACCCAGGGATCCCCGGTAATAAATCTTTATGCCTGTGTCCAATTCTTTCCTTAGTGGGATCAGCCCACTTATTTGTCTTTAAATTTTATTCTGGGATATAGTAGTTTTATATTTTTAGTAGTAAAATTTATATGCTGATTTTCATGTATTGAACCAGCCTTGCATTCCCAAGATAAACTCCACTTAGTTGTGGAATATTCTTTCTTTTCTTTTTTTTTTTTTAAGTAGGCTCCATACCCAGCATGGACCCCAACATGGGGCTTGAACTCACGACTCTGAGATCAAGACCTGAGCGGAGATCAAAGGTCAGGTGCTTAACCGAATGAGCCACCCAGGTGTCCTTATACCTCATATATATATATATATTGCTGGGTATGATTTGATAAATGTCTTGTTAAGGGTTCTTCACTCTAACTTCATCAGGTATATTGGCTTGAACTTTTTCTTTTTCTTTCTTTCTTTCTTTCTCTTTCTTTCTTTCTTTTTCTTTCTTTCTTTCTTTCTTTCTTTTTCTTTCTCTTCTCTTCTCTTCTCTTCTCTTCTCTTCTCTTCTCTTCTCTTCTCTTCTTCTTTTCTTTCTTTTTCTTTTCTTTTCTTTTCTTTTTAAATAAATTCTACATCCATCCAATGTGGAGCTTGAATTCATGACCCTGAGATCAGGAGTCATAGTTCTACTAACTGAGCCAGCCAAAGAGCCCTGTGTTTTCTTTGAACTATTTTTATTTGATTTTGATATCTTAATGTTGGTCTCCCTCATAAGGTGAGGTTGAGACCCAGAAAAAAAATTCAGAAATAACTTTATGGGGTTACTACACTAGCTCCTCCGACTCCCCAATCTGCCCAGTATGTTCCAGTTACCCGGGACTCCTCTTTTCAGTCCTTGAGCCAGAAATGTGGGGTTTAGTTACCATTACCTGCTACACACTTCTATGGTTGTACTCGCATCTGTGGCTAAGCAGGGAGTTTACCTCTCGGAGGCAGAAATACGGCAAATTGTGAAGGGAGAAGCAGACTCCCTGCTGAGCAGAGAGCCCAACATGGGACTCGATCCCAGGGCCCTAGGATCATGACCTGAGCCCAAGGCAGATGCTCAACTGACTGAGCCATTCAGGTGCCCCAAATTCCCTCTTTTTCTACTTTTCTTTAACCACTGACCTTTGAAAAAGATGTAGCTTTGGAAGTTCCTTAGACTGAAGAGGGGATGAGGGGCTGATGGGTAGGCCTTTGGAATACAGCAAAATTGAGATACTTAAAATCTATTTGTACACCATGTCTTAAGCATTAAAATTCAACAGAAAGAGTCTTAGCTGCAGGACACATCTATGGGATGTACATGGCATAAAGGTTGAATGCTTGGCTTTGAAGTCAACAGAACTCTCCAAGTATGTAGCTTTTTTGATGATCTGACCCAATTCAAGAGATTTTATCATTCAAATGATCTTTTATTACAGAAAGAACAAATTACTTAACCTCAAACCCTAGTTTATTCACATGTAATACTGAACACATAGCAATGTTGTGAGGATGAAATAATGTATGTTCAGCACAGTTATGTGGAGTTGCTTGAAGGCGTTTTGAGTAGCAGTGACATAAATAGATGCGTTAGGAGATATAATCAGGGGGCTGTCAGCTGAATAGTGCAGAGACTGGAGGCAAAAAGAAAAAAAGCAAGACTGGAGTTTGGATAAAGGCAGGATTTGGAAATAATTTTGACAAAGGGAGTATCTAAAACTTGGAAGATGGATGAGATCATCAACAGCATGTAATTATACAGAAGATGCTGATGACAGAACCACGGATGCTGCTTAGAAGCAGCAGTACAGGGATCCCTGGGTGGCGCAGCGGTTTGGCGCCTGCCTTTGGCCCAGGGCGCGATCCCGGAGACCCGGGATCGAATCCCACATCAGGCTCCCGGTGCATGGAGCCTGCTTCTCCCTCCACCTGTGTCTCTGCCTCTCTCTCTCTCTCTCTCTGTGACTATCATAAATAAAAAAAAAAAAAAAAAGAAGCAGCAGCAGCAGCAGTACAGAAGGAGTATTTGGAGAGGTAGGAGGAAAAAAAAACCCCAAACCACCTAAAAGCAACCAAAATTTCAGTGCCATGGAAAACAAGGGAAACGTTAACACGTTATATAGCAAAACCAGCATCCCTTTTGCCAAAAATCTTATTTATGCCTGCATTTTGGCTGCCATGAAGTAATTATCAACTTTGAGGCAATTGGCTATGTGAAGTCTATTCAAACCATCTTTACTACTAGGTCCATGGGCTAACAGCATAAAGGCATAACTCTAATTTTTATTGTACTTTGCTTTATTGCCCCACAGATACTGCATTTATAAATTGATGGTTTGTGGCAACTCTGCATCAAGCAAATCTACCAGTACCATTTTTCTGACAGCACTTGCTCACTTAGTGTCTCTATATCACATTTTGGTAATTCTCAAAATATTTAAGATTTCATTTATTTTTTATTTATTCATGAGAGACACAGAGAGAGGCAGAGACACAAGCAGAGGGAGAAGCAGGCTCCATTCAGGGAGCCCGATGTGGGACTCGATCTTGGGATTCCAGGATCACACCCTGGGCTGAAAGCAGATGCTCAACCGCTGAGCCACCCAGGTGTCCCTAATTCTCAACATTTTTTATTATTAGTTATGGCAATCTGTCATCAGTGATTGTGGCTCTCTGAAAGCTCAGATGATGTTTAGCATTTTTTAGCTTTAAAAAATTTTACATTTTAGGGATCCCTGGGTGGCGCAGCGGTTTGGCGCCTGCCTTTGGCCCAGGGCGTGATCCTGGAGACCCGGGATCGAATCCCACCTCGGGCTCCTGGTGCATGGAGCCTGCTTCTCCCTCTGCCTGTGTCTCTGCCTCTCTCTCTCTATCATAAATTAAAAAAAAAAAAAAAATTAAAAAAAATTTTACATTTTAAAATTTATTTTAGAAATCTTTTTTTTTTTTTAAAGGTATGTACATTGTTTTTAAAAGACATAACGGTATTGCACACTTAATAGATGAACGTGTATACGTGGGGAAACCACTTTCTTGTGACACTGTACTATGGTGCTCTGGAACTGAAACTCCAAGTACCTCTGAGGTATGACACCTTAAACTTGGGAAAGATCTGATTATCTTATATACTTTCATATGGAATGCCAGGACTTTTTTTTTTTTTTTAAGATTCTATTTATTTATTCATGAGAGACACACAGAGAGGCAGAGACACAGGCAGAGGGAGAAGCAGGCTCCATGCAGGGAGCCCAACGTGGGTGGGACTCGATCCCAGGTCTCCAGGATCACGGCCTGGGCCGGAGATGGTGCTAAACCTCTGAGCCACCCAGGCTGCCCGACTTTTCATACTTTGATACAACAGATTGCTTTTTAAGGAAGCATTCACATTGTTACTCAACTAATTAAATAGTCCTTTCCAAACTGAAGACCCTATTTCTCTAGTACCAGGTATTACTTGGGACTATATTAAGAGGTGAATATAGTAGTTTGTATTTAATATACCAGCTTCAGTATTTCTCAAAAATATTATTCAAGTTTTAAGTTGGTGACTGTTTTCTACTTCTATGTATTCTATGTATTATTACACTAAAGATAAAGGAAGACTAAAATTAACAAGACTACAGTTAAGTAAAATTGCTTAGGGAGGGAGGGCACCTGGGTGGCTCAGGCGACTAAACATCCAGCATCAGGGTGCCTGCTCAGTGGGGAGCCTGCTTCTCCTCCTCCCTGCTCCTGCTGTCTCTCAAAATCTTTAAAAAATAAAATTGATTAGGGAATGAGGATATTATGATTTGCTAAATACCCCATATAACTTACTGGTATGTATACTGTGTGACTGATAATACAGTTATGCAAGGTGCCTGGCTGGCTCAGCCAGTAGAGAATGAGACTCTTGATCTCAGGGTCATGAGTTCAAAGCTGCATGCTGGGCACAGAGCTTACTTTAAAAAAGAAATATATGTAAAAAAAAAAAAAAAAAAAAAATATATATGTAAAAATACTAGTTTTTGGATTCTAGAGGACGTGATGGTCACTGCTATAAAGCATGTTTATTCAACGTACCACTCACATCAGAATCACCTATATTTAAAGAAAAAAAAATCTAATTGGAATGACCTGTAGTGCTTGTTAAGATTGCAACTTCCCAAGGCACCTGGTTGGCTCAGTCAGTTGGTGTCCAACTCTTGGTTTTGGTTCAGGTTGAAATCTCAGGGTCATGGTTTCGAGTCCCATGTTGGGCTCTGCACTTGGTGGAGTCTACTAGAGATTCTCTCCCTCCCTTCTACCTGCACACTCTTAATAAATAAATAAAATCTAAAAAAACGCAGCCACCCCCCCCAAAAAATTTTCCTATGTGCACTGATATGGAACAATCTCCCAAACTCCATGATATTAAGTGAAAGAAAGGCAGGTACAAAATATACACAGTACACAGCCTTTTGCAAAAGAGCAACAGGGTGTGCACTTTCATGCTATGTGGAAGGACATAGAATGGATTAACACTGACTCCTGGGAAGGGGCAGTGTTAAGAGGCAGAAGACATTTTATGCCATATACTTTTTTTTTTTTAAAGATTTTATTTATTTATTCATGAGAGATACAGAGAAAGGTAGACATAGGTAGAAGGCTCCCTCCTGGGAGCCAAATGTGGGGATTCAACCCCAGGACCCTGGGATCACCCCCTGAGCTGAAGGCAGATACTCATCCACTGAGCCACCCAGACATCCCTACCATATACTTCTTTACACCTTTAAAATTTTAAACGTGTATGAACCACCTATTCAGATATTCTTAGGCTTATTCTGGCCCTTCTCAATCTTTGGAATTAGGTTTTAAAAATTTTAACATTTATAATGTTGCCCAGACAACTTTCATGGAACTAATTTGAGACCAATGCTATGAACATTATCTATGATACTATAAAACTTGCCCTTTATTTGAAAAATCTTTTTTAAGATTTTTATTTGTTTATTAATGAGAGACACAGAGAGAGAGAGAGAGAGGCAGAGACACAGGCAGAGGGAGAAGCAGGCTCCATGCAAGGCGCCCGACATGAAACTCAATCCGGGACCTCCAGGACCACACCCTGGGCTGCAGACGGCGCTAAACCACTGAGCCACCCGGGGTGCCGTATTTGAAAAATCTTAAAAATTAAATAGCTCTGTCAGATTCAGTATAAAAAGTAGTGGAGCCATTAACACAACTGTTTATAACTACAATTCATAACATATATTGACAACATAACCACACAAGACAAATTGAGCTTTTTTTTAAAGCAGGAAAAAATTTAAAATTCTCTTGACTTTAAAAAACCAGAATTCCTTTGCCGTACTGTTCATGCAATTCTGCATTTTTAATTTTAACTGAAGAAAATAGTGGTGAAGAAAAAGAAAATACTAATATGGAGTGTATTATATAATTGGGAGTGGATGAGAGGAATCAATTTGCTTTATTTGGGCATTATCATTAAATTACTATACCTTAAGAACGGGAAAGCAAGCCTGAGATGCAGATAACTGATAATTAGTTGCCAAAATAACTGGTTCAAGAATATATTGGTAGGACGATGCTGAATACTTCTCTTAACTAGAGTTTATAATTTTCTTTAAAAAAAAAAAAAATCAAATAAGGGCTCCCTGGTGGCACAGTTGGTTAAGCATCTACTGGTTTTGGCTCAGGTTGTGATCTCTGGATTGAGGGATCAAGCCCCCCACACTCAGTGCAGAGTCCGCTAGTGATTCTCTCAGCCCTTCACCCTCTCATGAGCTCATTCTTTCTCAAATAAATCTTTAAAAAAAAAAAAAAGTCAAAGCAGAAGATACTAATGAATACAAGTTACTTCACATAAAATGGTTAATGTGGGTCTAGCTACAACTATGAAAATAATTAAATCATGCAAAAAACTAGTATGGAAACAATTATTTTCATAAAAAATATAAATAGCATCAACTGTGTATCTATATGAAGACACCCAAAACAAATGTAAAATTTTTAAACCAGGCTGAAAACATGTTTAGAACATAATTGTAAGATGAAGGGAGCAGCCTGGAAAGTGATGAACATGAATTTTGAAACTTGACTCAATTTCAATCCTGTCACATAAGCTGATTTGTGATCTTGTTAGTTAGCCACTCTGGGCTTCAATTTTCTCTTCTGAAAAATAAGAAATATAGTAACTATCACTTATTGTTTAAATGGGAAAACATGAAATAACCTAGCATGGTATGCCATTGGTGCACGTTAGTTCTTGCCTTCTCTAAGACAACAGTGAGAGAGAAAATCAGAAAATTTTACTGGGCAAAATTAATTTTTCAAGAGAGTAAAATGAGACCTAGAAATATTAAACAAAAACCAGGGGGTGTGGGTGCGAGTGAAGAAGGCTTGGCCGTGTTACATAGCTAGTATAGGACAAGATTGGGAGAAAAGCCCATCTCCTGTTCTAGTTCTCCAGTGGTACAGTTACCCGGTCTAGTTGTAAGGGTATAGGGAGAGATTCTAACTTCAGAAAGACACTGAGCCAACATACTACTAAATTATAAATTCTTCTGGAAATTATGTGCTCAGGCAATAACTATTTGTCAGGAATAACAAGATATAAGTACCCAATAAATTTGAATATGCATAAGTCATTTCAAAGCAAAAGTAGTTTATGAATTAATTCTAACATATAATACATTTAAGTCATTATGTGAATTTAAGTTTTTATTTGTGTATTTCACTGTAGTGCTGTGACAACAAAATGACATCTGTGTACCAGAGCATACATACATCAACAGTAAGATGTAACTTTTCATTACACCACTGCTAGAATATTTAGCTTTTCGTAGGACACATAAGCATGTAAGATGGCCACACCAAATAATTTTCTGTTTTTTTTTTCCTTAGATAACCTTAATTTTTTTTTTTTTATCAGTAATACTTTATCAACCTCACTGTTAAGAGAACTGTAAATTATCTGGGTGATGGGGTGTGAGGGAACGGGGGAGGAATCATTCAACTGTGTTATACTGTAATAGTTTGCTACAGTAATCTCACACACACCAATAAGGAACTGTCATCATAATTAAGGGCTAGTTACTGTTGTTAGTTGCACAATGATAAAGTTCTTTTGAAAATATTGGTTAGCCCACTTATATATGAAAAATGCCCTTTCCACTTATGCAGAAGAAAAAAATATTCAGAAAGTTATTTTTGGCCTTGCTATGTCAAAAAGTCAACTGTACAAAGATCTACGTGTCAAACCTAAAATTATAATTTTAAAAGTCTATTAAAAACAAAAATGTCATGCATTTTTATTATCAATTATGCAGAGGCTTTAAAACTGTTGCAAGACCATATAGTATATATTAGCTTTTATACTGCTAATGCACAACTAACAGCAAACTTGATTAGATTAACAGAAATCTGTCTTAATTACACCTTTATATATCACACTAGAGACAAATGCCACAAGATCTGCAGAAACATTCAGTTCTGAGCACTTAAATGGCAGGATAACTTTTTGTGTTGTAATCCATCACATACAGAATAACAAAACAAAAGGAAAAAATTCTGCAGTTTCACGTTACAAAAAAACGTACTGCTGTAAAATATTAAGAAGGGGAGTAAAGGATATCATCTATAACACAAAGTAACAACTAGTGTCAAAGAGCAAACAAAACTCCTAAATAAAAATATCAAAATACACATAGCAACTGAAGCACAAATACTGCATTAAATACAGTAAAGATTTAATAAGACTAGTTAATAAAAGACACAAAAATAGGAGGAGCTAGGGCAACCAGTAAATAAAACCAAAATAATGGGGAAAACATGTGAAGCATTGTTTTTCCCCTAGTTGGAGCACAATTTTTTTGGGTGTCTTTCCATTCATATAATACCTAACACTGTACATTAAGATATTAATGTCACAGAAAAACTTGGTTCTTCCATGAAATTCTTTAAATTCTTGATAAATTTTTCAAAGTAGACATTATTATGAATGAAAAACAACCAACAAATGGGCACCTGTTGTTTTTAACACTGCAGATTTACAGGAACTTTTTAAAAGTTATCATAATCTTTTTTGTCTTTTTTCCCCTCAGCTTCAAATCCATCAACTCCATCGCTATCCCTTCTTCGTTTCCTGTTGTTGTGGATGTTAAAACGTTGGCTCATTTGGGGTAATGGATCCATGCCTAGAACTTTGTGTATCTGGCGGAATGCAAGGAGTCTCAATGCAAACTGCAACAAAAAGAACCAGAATTCAGAGTTAATTTTAAAAACCAAAATATTATTAACTAGGTTTATATTTCCATATAACAATATAAAAAAGCATGTTTAGTGAAATAAACACCTCGAATAATATTGTTTCACAACTGAAATACTCTGTATGTTCTAATATTTATACTTTCGGGCTTTTCTGTATGTATGCTGTTTTGCTTTTTAAACATAAGTTAAGGGGTTCCTGGGTGGCTCAGTCAGTTAAGTGTCTGACCCTACCTAGGTTTTGGCTCAGGTCATGATCTCAGGGTCATGAGACTGAATCAAAAGTTGGGCTTGGTGCTGGGAGTGCAGCCTGAAGATTCTCTCCCACTCCTTCTGCCCCTCCCTAACCCACTCATATGCACTTGCATTCTCTCTCTCTCAAATTAATGAAGAAAAAAAAGATGTAAGTTAAAAAATAAATCTTTAAAAAATGTAATTTTTACTACACGGTCATGTATGTGCAGGAATGTATTAGGCATCAATATTAGAAAATTTCAAGACATAATCTATCCTCAAATTTCTGGGAATATATACCCCTTAAATAAATTCAAAATATAGTCATTTAATTATATGGCAAATTTCACAATATGGTTATAATTTTCAATGTAAATGTTTAGATTATTTTTTGAGATAATATAATTAACATATCCTAGGAGTCGCCTCTTAAAGTGTACAATTCAGTTTTTTTTAGTATACTTACAAAGTTGTTCAACCATAACCATCTCTAATTTCAGAACATTTTCATTTCCCCCTGACCCCAAAACCCCATGACCCAATGTTAGTTATTCCTCAACCCCTCCACCCTTAGGTCATGACAACACTAATCTACTTTTCTATTTCTATGGGATTTGCACACTGTGGACATTTCATATAATATATGGCTTTCTGTGCTGGCTTCTTTTACTTAATGTAAGATTTTTAAGGTTGATCCATGTTGTAGCATGTATCAGTACTTCATTCCTTTCAATGGCCAAATAATATTCCACTGTGCAGATTATTCCCTATTTGTTTATTCATTCATTCATTCACCAATTGATGGGCACTTGGGATGTCTCTACTTTTTAGCAGTTATGCATAATGCTGCTACAAACATTCCTGTACAAGTTTTTTTATGGACACATTTTCAGTTCTTTTGGGCATTTAGCTAAGAATCAAACTGTTATTGAAAGTGGGTGCTGTTGAGACAATTTTTACAATTTTTATCTATTTATTTGAGAGAGAGAGAGAGCGAGCACAGGTGGGGAAGAGAGGGAGAAGCAGGCTCCCCACTGAGCAGGGAGCCAGATATGGGGCTTGATCCCAGGACCCTGAGATCATGACCTGAGCCCAAGGCAGAGAGGCTTAATGGACTGAGCCACCCAGGCACCTCAATTATTGTTTTTTGAAAGCGAGCAAGCAAGAGCAAGAGCACATGTGGGGCATGGGGAGGTAAGGTGGGGAAGCAGGAGGGACAGAGGGCGAGGGAGAGAGCGAATCTTAAACAGCTCCATGCTCAGTGCAGAGCGCAATGCAGGGCTCAATCTCATACCATGAGCCCATGACCTGAGCAGAAATCAAGAGTGAGATGCTTAACTGACTGAGCCACCTGGGTGCCCCAAGACTATTTTTAATACCTATTTATTTTCTTCAGTTGAGATTCAGTTGTTGGTTGTAATTATCTGTGTGAGAATTTACTATTCTAGAACTTTCCCTGATTATATGATTCCAATTCCTTAGGACTTTGCCTCATATATTGCCCTTTGAAATCCTGAAAGTCCCCAAATCATCTATGTTAAGGACTGATATAATATACTATTTAGTCTGTAATTCTGGATTTTTGCCAGTACTGGGTGCTTCTCTACCTCATTTAAGCTATAAGGCTGTTAACTTTCTGAAGAACTAGGAATATTTATCATAATAGATACTAATTCTTTATTGAGAGACTTATAAAAGATAAACAATGTTTTCTTCTGTATTCACAGAAAATACCCAAAGATATCTGGCATACAATAATGAATATTAGTAGGTCTCTATGGCAGGGATATTACTGCTAATCATCAGCCTATTCAAATACTAGGAGCTTCTAAATACAGGAATACTCCAGTAAGTAAAATTAAGCATCTGAGATTAGAGTGAGCATCCTATAGCCTCTTGTTATGCATGTGGCTTGTATGTATTTCTGACATTAACGAGAGAACTCTGCCACATAGTTGGCAATTATTAGCAGCAAACAAAATTTGAGGATAGTGGAATTATTCCCAAAGACACCTTGGAATTTTAAAATAACACTGAGGAAGATTTAAGGTTCACTTTACAATTTCTTTTGAGGGGTGAGGGTTAATACCTCTGGGAAGGGATCTGAATAAATGACCAAGGCTGTATCTCGCAGAAGCAACTTGAAAAGATCACTGAAGAGTAAGACTACAGAAACATTCAAAAATAAAGATAAGCATGGGGGAGAGGGATAGACTTAGAAACAAAAGGAGGAAGAAAATTATTTTATTTTATTTTATTTTTATAAACTTTTATTTATTTATGATAGTCACAGAGAGAGAGGCACAGAGACACAGGCAGAGGGAGAAGCAGGCTCCATGCACTGGGAGCCCGACGCGGGACTCGATCCCGGGTCTCCAGGATCGCGCCCTGGGCCAAAGGCAGGCGCCAAACCGCTGCACCACCCAAGGAGGAAGAAAATTATTAAACATGGGTGCTACAGGTCACCAAGAAATAAACTAAACCAAAATGGGTATAATTCGTAGAGCTTACTCAGATTTTACCAGTTACATATGCACTCCTGTGTGTTTAGCTCTAATGCAATCTTACCATATGTGTAGCCTTGCACAGCCACATTACAATTAAGATAATAAACTGTACCATCACCACAGGATTCCCTTTATAGCCATTATCAACTATCCTTACTCCCATCCCTAACTCCTAGGAACTACTGCTGTTCTCCATCCCTGTAATTATGTTATTTTGTGAATATTACATAAATGGAATAATGCAGTTAACTCCTTCACTTTCTTTTTTTAACTTCTTCACTTTTATTTCTTATTTTTTTTTAGAAAGACTTTATTCATGGAAGACACACAGAGAGGCAGAGACATAGGCAGAGGGAGAAGCAGGCTCCCTGAGGGGAACCTGATTCCTTCACTTTTAATCACTTTTTTTTTTTTAAACGATTTTATCTATTTATTCATGAGAGACACAGAGAGAGGCAGAGACACAGGCAGAGGGAGAAGTAGGCTCCTTGCAGGGAGACCGATGTGGGACCCATCACAGGACCCCGGGATCTCGCCCTGAGCCAAAGGCAGATGCTCAAAAATCACTTTTAACAAAGACATTTGTTACTACCTCCTAAACCCAGACCACTTTCTTCACAGTCAAATTAAAAAACAAAAAACTGGGCAGCCCGGGTGGGTAAGCAGTTTAGCGCAGCCTTCAGCCCAGGGTGTGATCCTGGAGACCCTGGATAGAATCCCACGTCAGGCTTCCTGTATGGAGTCTGCTTCTCCCTCTGCCTGTGTCTCTGCCCCTCTCTCTATGAATAAATAAAATCTTTAAAAAAATATTTTTTTTACCTTAATTTTGACATCTCCCAAATTCCAAATTATTGCTGCCAGATGAGGTAACAAATCAAGAACTTAAATCCAAAAATTAATGTCTTAGAATTAAATTACTACTGTTCATAACTAGCTGCCTTTTCTTCCCTTAGTACATTTTTGGAATAAAAAAGGAAAGCTATAGTAATTTTAGACTTTTTTTCCTTCCTTCATTAGATTCACGTATTTTTTCTTTTCTATAAATCTTTTCCCAATAAAATTATTAACTGATAGTGATAATAGCTAACATTTATTAGTAAGATCCTTCCCATATATCAGATACTGTTTATACACTTATATACATTAACTCATTTAATCCTCCCAATAATCCTGCCTGACAGGATATACTACTTTTATCCCTGTTTTATGTATCAGATCAGTTAGTATTCAAACCCAGGGAGTCTTCACTCTAGAGCTCACACTCCCTCACACACAAAGATTTATTTACTTGAGAGAGAAAACTTACATGTAAGCAGGCATGGGGTGGAGGGGGCGGGGGGACACACAGGATGCAGAGGGAGAGAAATCAAACACACTCCACGATGAGTGCAAGAGCCCAACATGGGGCTGGATCCCACAACCCATGAGATCATGATGTGAGCCAAAACCATTAGTTGGACACTTAACTGAGCCACTAAGGCATTCCAAGCCCACACTTTTAATTAACTACACTAGACAGCCTTTACAGTGGCAAGAGAGGCTAAATTAACAATAATTACCATAAACCACACAGCATTTCATTTACAACCAGAGTCTATGTAAATAGTTCATATACTGATCATGATATACCCAGACTTAAGAAGACACTGAAAATTCAACTGTATTTTTTTTATAATACACTTAAACATAAGCATTACAGTTAGAGTAATACAATTTAACTTTATATTAGTGATTTAATTTAACTTTAAATTATATCACCTCCAAGGGCTAACTTACTAAAGAAGAACAGAAATAATTATTACACAGTGACTTCTTCTAAAGGACAATTTAAAAAACCAAAACCTTAAGGGCAATGACCCAACAACAAAGCTTTGGGATTAGGAACACACTGCTACCTGTGCACTGGATGTGATGTCTTCACGCTGTTGGTCAGTCATTGTTGCCAAGGTATCAAATGGATCCTTCTCACAGGGATCCAGAAGTCCAGGACTACCTATAAGCAATCAACATAGGGAGAAAAACACATTAGCAATATCCATTTGAAAAGAAAGAGTTCTTATTCAACTATTAAACACACAAACATTACAAATGAAGCAAAACTTACCTTTAAGAATAATCCCTGAAGAAATGCACTCAAAAACTCTTCTCAGTGCATCTCCAGGGCTCTGAGGACTAGAAGCACTACTGATTGCTTTCTCTACTAGTAACTCCATAGCCTACAAACAAAAATATAAAAAAATGTGTTTAACAGCTTATAGCCTAAAAAAAAAAAAAAATTCATTTTCAAATACCAGAATGACAAATTATTTAAAAGTTGTCATTAAATTTTTTATTTTACTTCTTAAAGATTATTTGACAGAGAGAGAGAACACATGTGCGAGCGCACACAAGCAGGAGTGGCAAAGGGAGAGGGAGAAGCAGGTTTCCCACTGGGCAGGGAATCTGATGTGGGGCTCAATCAGGACCCTGGGATCATGACCCAAATTAAAGACAGACAGATGCTTAACTGACTGGGCCACCCAGGTGCTCTGCCATTAAACCAGAAAATAAATCACATACAAAACAATCAAAATGAAAAAATAAATCAAGTAATGAAAACAAAACTCATGAGGCAATATATATATATATTTAAAGATTTAATTTATTTATTCATCAGAGACAGAGAGAGAGAGAGAAGCAGAGACACAGGCAGGAGAAGGAGGCTCCATGCAGGGAGCCCGATGTGGGACTCAATCCCAGGTCTCCAGGATCAAGCCCTGGGCCGGAAGGCAGGCGCTAAACTGCTGAGCCACCCGGGCAGCCCTCATTTACATTTTAAAACTTGAGTTATAATTCACATAATTACCATCACATAAGATCCATTCTTTTAGTGTACAATACAGTGGTTTTTAATATACTTACAAAGTTGTTCAACCATAATCACTATCTAATTACATAATATTCTCATTACCCCCAAAGAAATTCCATATCCACTAGCAATAATAATTCATCCTCCTTTTCCTCCAACCCCTGGCAACCACTAAACCACTTTCTATTTCTACAGATTTGCCTATTCGGGACATTTCATACAAATAAAACCATATAAAAAGTGGCTTTTGCATTTGGTTTCCTACACTTAGCATAATGTTTAGGTTCACCCACGTCGTAGCTTTTACTGAAATTTTAAATATGACCATCAATATAACACTCAAAGAAACTGAATAGATTGGAACTGTAATAAAACCCTTAAAAAGATAATGAAGCTGAAAATACCTTAGTAAGAATCCATTTTTAGTTGTGTACCTATGAAGCTTATGGATATAATGTGAGGTAAAAACCATATCCACCTATTTGCCCCAAGGCCATCACACAAATCTGTTAAATAGGAATGACTCTAAAAGGTTTAGACATGTAGAGACTGCAGTTCCAAACAAATTAGGAATAAATTATAAGTGACATAAATTTAAAGAGACAGTACACATTAACAACTACAAAACATGACAGCTAAGGGCATGTGGGTGGCTCAGTGGTTGATCCTCTGCCTTTGGCTCAGGCTGTGATCCTGGAGTCCTGGGTTCCCGCAGGGGGCCTACTTCTCTCTCTGCCTATGTCTCTGCCTCTCTCTCGCTCATGAATAAATAAATAAGATCTTAAAAAAACAAAACAACAACAAAAAAGCAGACAGCTAGCAGCATGAGATTGAAAACAAAAAATGAAAGTGAACGTATAATGATAAATGCAAATCACAGTGAAAAAAATTAAGATAGTTCAGTTTACTCAGTAGAAGGATGCAGGGAAATGTTCAAGACTTTTTTTTAAAAAGGGTTTTCACTTAAGAAACTTTTAGTATTTTAAGGAATCAGCTTCAGTTACTCAGACAACTCTATGAATGTATAATGAATATTTCTCCCTTTATAGACAAACCAAGTATTATTTTAAGATGTCCAACAGACTGTGAAATCCTTAAGAATAAGATCAGGGTCATTTATTTTGAACTCTTGTGCCTAGCATAAGGGGCCAATATATAGGAAAGACTAATATGTCTAGGAAACAAAATACTTTTGAAAATAATACTGCTCACAAGGGAAATTAAGGATAATAATTATCAAAATTAATGCTGTGCTTAAAATACAAAATACAGGACAGCCCGGATGGCTTAGCGGTTTAGTGCCGCCTTCAGTCCAGGGTGTGATCTTGGAGACCTGGGATCAAGTCCCACATCAGGCTCCCTGCATGGAGCCTGCTTCATCCTCTGCATGTCTCTGCCTCTGTCTCTCTCATGAATAAATAAAATCTTAAAAAAAAAATACAAAAATTAAAAAAAAAATTTATTTATGATAGTCACACACACACAGAGAGAGAGAGAGGCAGAGACACAGGCAGAGGGAGAAGCAGGCTCCATGTACCGGGAGCCCGACGACGTGGGACTCGATCCCGGGTCTCTAGGATAGCGCCCTGGGCCAAAGGCAGGCGCCAAACCGCTGCGCCACCCATGGATCCCCATAAATACAAATTGAGCCATAAAATATGCAACTTTCATAAATAGAGTTGACCCTTGAATAACATGGGTTTGATCGGTATGGGTCCACTTACATGTGGATTTTTTTCAATAAGTGTAACAGAGAATTTTTTGGATGCCTATGACAACTTGAAAAGCCAGATGAGGGCAGCCCGGGTGGCTCAGCAGTTTAGTGCTGCCTTCAACCCAGGGCCTGATCCTGGAGACCCGGGATTGAGTCTCATGTCAAGCTCCCGGCATGGAGCCTGCTTCTCCCACCCCTGTGTCTCTCATGAATTAATAAATAAAATCTTAAAAAAAAAAAAAAAAAAAAAAAAGACAGATGAACCATGTAGCCTTGAAATATCAAAAGAATTTAAGAAAAAGGTATTACTATAATACAGGATACAGAGGTACCTGGGTAGCTCAGTTGACTAAGCATCCAAATCCTGATTTCAGTTCAGGAAATATCTCAGGGTTGTGAGATAGAGCCACATGTTGATTGGGCTCTGTGGTGGGCAAGGAAACTACTTAAAATTCTCTCTCCCTCTGCCTACCCCTCCCCGTCTTTTAGGAGGAAAAAAAGAATACAGGATATAATACATATTAACATACAAAATGTGTTAATTGTGTAATTGTTGGCAAGGCTTCCAGTAAGAGTGGGCTATTAAGAAGTTAACTTTTCGGGGGGAGTCAAAAGTTATTCATGAATTTTGAACTGTGTGGGGGTTGGTGCTCCTAACCCCTGCATTATTCAAGGGTAAACTGAATCTCAAACTTTTAATAAGTACTTTTAGAGAATGTTAAGAGGAAAGTAAGTATTATAGCTGATTGTTTAATGATATGTGAAGATATGTTCCAAGTAATTCAAAGCTTTATCAAAATCTACTAACTGATCTTATGAAAAAAAAAAAAAAAGAAATGAGAATTCATGATTTATACTTGCATATAAAGGTAGAAACTAAAAACCAAGGAAGAAATAAATTATTTATTGAAAACCAAGTCAGTATGTATACACCCACAATAAAACTAAGTCCACTATCTGCCTTCTGAGATCATTTGCTATGAAGTGAGCATTTAAAAATATTAATTTTCTTTTTTTTTAAGATTTTATTTATTTATTTATTCACGAAAGACAGAGAGAGAGAGAGAGAGAGAGAGAGAGAGAGAGGCAGAGACACACCAGAGGAAGAAGCAGGCTCCATGCAGGGAGCCTGACGTGGGACTCGATCCTGGGTCTCTAGGATCAGGCCCTGGGCTGAAGGCGGCGCTAAACCGCTGAGCCACCCGGGCTGCCCAAAAATATTAATTTTCTACAGAATACAGTTGTTTGTTAAGTAAGCAGATATCTACAGTTAGGAAAGCAACCCAAGTAGAATACACGTGGCTTATAAACTCTGAAATATATGTATTCAAGTAAAAGGACAACATCAAAGATGAACACAATTGAATCAGAGAAATAATATTTAGACTATAAGGACCTTGGTACCTTAAATTATTTAGAGAGAAAAGCTCTCCATATTAAATTTTTTGAAATCTAGGGTTTTAATATTTATTTTTTATTTATTTTTAAATATTTTATTTATTCATTCATGAGAGACACACAAAGAGAGAGACAGAGACACAGGCAGAGGAAGAAGCAGGCTCCATCAGGGAGCCTGATGTGGGACTTGATCCTGGGACTCCAGGATCACGCCCCAGGCCGAAGGCAGGTGCTAAACCACTGAGCCACCGAAGGATCCCCTAATATTTACTTTAAAAACCACTCATGGGTTCCTTTCTGGCATTTAGGATTTTTTTAAAGATTTTATTTATTTATTCATGAGAGACAGAGAGACAGAGACAGAGACACAGGTAGACGGAGTGAGAAGCAGGTTCCATGCAAGGAGTCTGATGTGGGACTCGACCCCAGGACTCTGCGATCATGCCCTAACCCAGAGGCAGATGCTCAACCACTGAGCCACATAGGTGTCCCTGGCAATTAGGATGTTGATGTGAGGACATGGTGGGCCCTCTGGTGTAAAATTCCAGATTTCCCTGGGTCTTCTGGTAGGAGCCATCGTCAACTGCTGGTAACACACAACCAAAAATTTATATTATCATCTCTATGAAGGGGACCAAGGGATGACCGAACAGACTTCCTGCCATTGGTTTGAGTGCCATGGTGATGGCTACAGTGAAGAAAGACAAGCCAGAGCTCAGAAAAGAAGATACAGGGCAGCCCCTGTAGCGCAGCGGTTTGGCGCTGCCTGCAGCCTGAGGTGTGATCCTGGAGACCCAGGATCAAGTCCCAAGTCCTGGAGACCCAGGATCAACTCCCACATCAGGCTCCCTGCATGGAGCCTGCTTCTCCCTCTGCCTGTGTCTCTGCCTCTCTCTCTCTCTGTCTCTATGAATAAATAAAATATTAAAAAAAGAAAAAAAAAAAAAAAAAGAAAAGAAGATACATCCAGCAGTGGTAATTCAATAATCAGTCATACAGGAGAGGGGCACCTGGGTGGCTCAGTGGTTGAGCATCTGCCTTTGGTTCAGGTTGTGATCCCATATCCCAGGACAGTCTCACATGAGGCTCCCCCACAGGATGCCTGCTTCTCTCTCTGCCTATGTCTCTGCCTCTCTGTGTCTCTCATGAATAAATAAATAAAATCCTAAATATAAAAAGTCATACAGGAGAAAAGATGGTGAGTTTCTCTATTCTGAAGATAATGCAAGGGTCATAGTACACAATAAAGGCAAAATGAAAGGTTCTGGTATCACAGGAGCAGCTGCAAAAGAGTGTGCATACTTGTGGCCCAGAATTTCATCCAGTGCTGGCAGGATTGCATAATTCTTTGGTGTATTTGTTTTAAAAAATTGTTCTTAAATATTTGCACCCTCCCTAACCCACCACTTATGAATTCTATTTTCCTTCCCATCTCTAGTAGCAGTAGTAATGCTTACTATGTAGCAAGTACCATGCTATAAACACTTTAACTGCACGACTTCATTTAATTCTCGTAACAAGATGCTATTATACCCCAATTTTTAAAAAAACATTTTGTGATAATAGATAAAAACTTAAAAAAAATAAAAAGCACAACAAATATTTAACACTGGAAGTTTTTATAAAGATTTTTTTTTAAAGATTTATTTATTTATTCAGAGAGAGCGAAAGAGTGGCAGAGACATAGGCAGAGAGAGCAGAGACACAGGCAGAGAGAGAAGCAGGCTCTATGCAGGGAGCCCGACGTGGGACTCGATCCGGGGTTCGCAGGATCACACCCCGGGCTGCAGGCGGTGTGCCAAACCACTGCGCCACCGGGGCTGCCCCAACACTAGGAAGTTTGATTAAATAATAGAAATAATAGTACTTATTCTCTTCATTATAGCTAATACTAAGTACTTATTATATAACACTTAGCACTGGTCTAAGTTCTCACATTAACCAATCACCTTTTGGGGATAAACAGGACTATTTTTCTTTTCTTTTTCCTTAAAAGATTTTATTTATTTATTCATGAGAGATACAGAGAGAGAGGCAGAGACATAGGCAGAGAGAAAAGCAGGCTCCCTGTGGGGAGCCCCATGCGGGACTCAATCCCAGGACCCTGGGATCACAACCTGAGCCAAAGGCAGAGACACTCAACCTCTGAGCCACCCAGGTGCACATTATTCTCATTTTACAGATGAAGATGTTTGTATTAATAATATTTTATGAATACCATTATAAGAAGCAACTGTATACACAAAAACCATTTCTATATTCCAGTTGACATAGGTTAATATTGATACATGCATGACACACTTCCATTCCTAAATCCATGTGTAGGATGTTCTATTTTTGTATTACATTTATATATAAATATTTATGCATAGCACCTTATTTCATACTCAACAATTCTTGGTAAAAAGTGTCACATCTTGTGGGAAAAAGATTCAGAGGTACATGTACTTTTAAGTAGACGTTTTCTGTTGGGGGTAGCTCAGTGTTACACTATTGTTTTTAAGCTAAAGTGAGTGAAATGATATACTTCAGGTATAATTTGTGGATTCTTTTCAAGGTAAGACAATAGTTGTTAGTTCTGAATGCCAGTGTCCAATCATTTAAAAACTCTTCACTGGTACTAAAAGCAACAGACAGGGCGCCCCTGGCTGGCTCAGTCAGTAGAGCACACAGCCCTTCATCTCAGCATCTTGAGTTCGAGCCCCATGTTGGGGTACAGAGATTATTACCACCAACAAAAAAAAGTGACAGATGGGAACTCCTTTACTACAAGCCACCATTAAAATCCAAAATACTTATATTCTTGAAAACAAAAAACCCCAACAAAATACACAGGAATACTGAATCACATATTTCAACAGCTATTTGAGCACGGAGTAGAATTAGCAGTTCTCTCAGGTACTTCTTTAAAAACTGTCCTTTTACATTTGACAGATCATTCTTTTTTTAAAAAGTGAGGTACAATTCATATAACATAAAATTAAGTACTTTAAGGTGAATAATTCAGTGGCATTCACTATATTCATTATGTTGTGCAACGACCACCTCTATCTAATTCAAAACACTGCCCTAATTCCAGAGTAAAACCCCTTAACTCATTAGGTAATTTCTCCCATTCCCTCTTTCCCCCAAGCCTCTGGCAATCCACCAATTTGCATTCTGTATGTACGAATTTGTTTATTCTGGATATTTCACACAAATGTAATCCTATAATGACCTTTTGTGCCTAGCTTTCTTTACTTAATTAAGGTTTTGGAGGTTCATCCATGTTGTGACAGATCATTCTTCTTTGTAAAATATTCCTCACCCTCATCTATATTGTTCAGAAATAAAAACATAATAGGGCAGCCTCGGTGGCGCAGCAGTTTAGCGCCGCCTGCAGCCCGGGGCGTGATTCTGGAGACCCGGGATTGAGTGCCGCGTTGGGCTCCCTGCATGGTGCCTGCTTCTCCCTCTGCCTGTGTCTCTGCCTCTCTCTCTAGCTGTGTCTCTATGAATAAATAAAAAATCTTTAAAAGAAAAAAAAAAGAAATAAAACAATAAACATTAAAGAAACTAAGTATATGCCCTTTGTAAATTATAGCAGGCATACCATTCCAAAGGAGGTTTAGATACTACATAGCAATTCTGGTGTCAGACCAATCTGACAAGAAATCTACCTGCATTTTTTTTACTCAAAGGAAATAATCTGAATGCTAAATAAAACTGAAGATAATAAAGATCATAAGACTTTCACATTTCTTTTATGAAAATCAAGAAACATTACTTTCTGCTTAAACTGACAGTATAAAGCCAAATTTCATGGTCTCTTGTCCCAACACAGGATCAAGAAATATGTTACAACACACCTAAAGCAAAAATGTAATCGTTTCAACCAATTGGAGGAAATGGTCAGTGAAAGAACCTTTCCAAGGAATTGAGTGCCTTGAGCAACTCTCCATGCACCTCCTAACCTGGTTCTCCAGAGAGATGGGGGTAGAGTTGGCAGCTGAGTGAAACAAATCCAAAAATTTTTAGCAATAATCTCCCAGCTAAGAGAGGTAGATAGATTAACTTATATTGAAGGCAGTCCCAGAAATTTTCCTAAATGTAAAAACCCCTTCTACACTCCCTTCCATTTTACCAGAGAAACGAAAAGAACAGAATTCACCATCCTAAAAAAGACTTGTAAAAAAAAAAAAAAAAAAAAAAAGACTTGTAGAAGGGAGGAAGAAAGAACAAGAGAGTCCTAATTATTCACATCTAATTATCTCTAAACAGACATCTGGCTAACATGTAGGTAAAAGAAAAATAAGTAAGGTAAAATATGCCAAAGGAGGAAGTGGTAGGGAAAATATATTATCACGGAGGACTGTGAACTCTCAACACAACTGTCCCAAAGTGGCTTCACAAATCCAAAAACTTTGTTGGCTCAGGAAAACAGAAGTTGTTCCTAAAAGTGGATGGTGGAAAAAAAAAAAAAAAAGTCGATGGTGAATTGGAAAAAAGGTAGCAGATTCTGCATAGGCAAAGGCTCTAGGTGGCCACTCTGGGTTTGAAAACCAAAGCCTGAAGGTATGCCAATGGAATCTACCGCACAGAGTAGCATAGCACATTCAATCAAGATGTAGAAGCACGGCCTATAGCTGCAACAAGGCTAAATACAGCAAATCCATACATTTTTCTAATAAACAATACTCAAAGCAGAGCTCACAAAGAAAGAAAAAGGAGAGGAATTTAAAAAGGCATGGATTGGGCAGCCTAGGTGGCTCAGCGGTTTAGCGCCACCTTAGCCCAGGGCCTGATCCTGGAGGCCCAGGATTTAGTCCTGTATGGAGCCTGCTTTTCCCTCTGCCTGTGTCTCTGCCCACCCCTCTGTGTCTCTCATGAATAAATAAACTCCTAAAAATAAAAAAAATGAAAAATCTAGAATTCTCTATGGACTTTGAGTGATAATGATATGTGATCTAGGTTCACTGCTTGTAACAAATGTACCTCTCCAGTGAGGAATGTTGATGGGAGGGTATGCATGTGAGAGAGAAGATCCAAAAATTTTTCTAAAAAATAATGTCTATTAAAAAAATAAATTAAAAAATCTGTTCTGGGGATGCCTGGGTGGCTCAGGAGTTGAGCATCTGCCTTCAGCTCAGGAAGTGATCCTGAAGTCCCAGGGTCGAGTCCCACATTGAGCTCTTTGCATGGAGCCTGATTCTCCCTCTGCCTGTGTCTCTCCTGAATAAATAAATAAAATCTTTAAAAATAAATAAAGAATAAAATGAAAAAAACTGTTCTGAAAGGATTTATTCTTTTTAATTTTTATTTATTTATTCATGAGAGACACAAAGAGAGAGCAGCAGAGACACAGGCAGAGGGAGAAGCAGGCTCCATGGAGGGAGCTCGATGTGGGACTTGATCGATCTCGGGTCTCCAGGATCACACCCCAGGCCCAAGACGGCGCTAAACTGATGAGCCACCCAGGGATCCCTAACAATGTATTTCTTATGAAAGCAATGACAGTTGGCAGAGCTTCTCAAACATGACAGAAATTCAAAAAACTTAAGCACTGATAAAAACTATTCAACAATAAAAAACTATCAGGAAATGAAAAGGAAAAGCCCCAGTGGTTGGCTCTGAACCATTTAAATATCGAACATTAGACAATCTTAGAGAATATGAATATAGAAGGTAAATATATTACTAAGCATTCAAATTCACAATGATGGAATTTATATATATGCACTTGTGGAAAATATAATTTGATGGGGGGAAAAAAGCTTTAGAAGAAACCTGAAATACAAGGAAAATTTTTATTTTTTTAAGATTTCATTTATTTATTCATGAAAGACACAGAGAGATAAGTTGAGGAGGGAAAATGAAGCTGGTGGCTGATCTTTGAAATCATGTACATAGTTTAACACTGTTTTTTGGTTTTGGTTTTGGGGTTTTTTTTGTTTTTTGTTTTTTGATTGTTTAAAACACACCAGAATGTCAGTATTTTGACATTTTAAAATGCTCCTAGTACTATCTTAGGCAGTGGGTTTGGTTTCCTTTTCATATTATTTTTTCCTTTCCCCAAAGAATCAACTCCTTGGATTTATCTGCCAGATCTACCATTTTCCTATTTAATTCTAATTTCATCTCTAATTTTCTGTTTTCCTTGAAGTTTATTCTTTCACACAATTTTTGAGTTGGATACTTGTTTCATTCGTTCTTTTTTTTCTCTCGTTATTTTAATTCCAATATAGTGATATAACAATTCCATACCTCACTCAGTGCTCATCAAGACAAGTACAGTCTTCTTTTTTGGTTTGGGGCAGGGAGGGGGTTAAATTAATTAATTAATTTTAGAGAGAGAAAGAAAGAGAGCACACGTGCGCAGAGCTGGATGTGGAGGGAGAGAGAATCTCAAACAGACCTCCCTGCTGAGCACAGAGCCCAAGGCAGGGCTAGATCCCATGACCTTGAGAACATGACCTGAGCCAAGATCCAGAGTCAGAAGCTTAACTGACTGAGCCACCCAGGCCCCCTTGAGGGAATTTTTAAATTCTTTGTGAATCAAAGCAGAGTTGCTCTTGTTTTTGTAAATAATTTCTAGTTTTAACACACTGTAATCTGATAAATGTATTCTGTTTATAATACAATTAAAGTTTCTCTTTGTAGTCTGATCTGTACAGTTTTTATAATCTTTGGGCATTTTATTTTTTTCCTGTGGGCACCTTAAAGAGGTGTTCTCAAGGTATAACACTCAACATACACCTCTTAGTTCAGCTTAATCATTTTGTTCATATCTTCGATATTTTTTCCTCACATATTTTTTGTCTACTTCATTGACCCATGGATTAAATGCATTAAAATCTGCTAATTCTGTTGTTTCCATTTCTGTTCTGTTTCCTATAATTTGTTCTTTGTTTTGTTGCAGTTTGTTGCAGTTTGTTTTGTTTTGGACATAAAACACTTAATACAGTCAGGTCATCATTGTGAATGCAGTCAGGTAGTAGACTGCAAAATTAATACCCAAAATTAATAGTTTTTATATATGCAAACAATAACCAGAAAATAGATGTGAAGGGGGAAAAAGGCTCTAGAAGATAAAATATCTAGGTACAAACAACCAAAACCAAAACTTAACATGCACAGAATATATTCATACCTAGGCAGGTACATTATATTAACTTCAGTAAGCAGGACATCCTGCTCTCTGCTAAAAAGAGTCAATACTACAAAAGTGATAATAATTCCCCAAATGAATCTATTAATTCAGTGTAGTACTATTTAAAAGCCAAAATATTCTTTGTGCAAGATGGTGCTTAAAGAGAGGCAAAGAATACAGAGGGATGAATGTGATGACTAGGACAATCAGAAATTTAAAACTGAAGCTTCATGGGCAGCCCCAGTGGCGCAGCGGTTTAGTGCCACCTGTAGCCCAGGGGATGATCCTGAAGACCCGGTATCGAGTCCCACGTCAGGCTCCCCCCGCATGGTGCCTGCTTCTCCCTTAGCCTATGTCTCTGCCTCTCTTTCTGTGTCTCTCATGAATAAATAAAATCTTTTAAAAAAGATTATACAAGTAATGTATAGATATTTTGTCCTTGTAAAAACTAAACATTACAGATCTCTAATCATAATCCTTTCTCCTACTCCTCAGAGACAAATGCTATTATAAGTTGGAATATAGCCTTCTCAAAGCTTTTTTTATGCAGAGAAAAATTTTTTTATTTTTTTAAGATTTCATTTATTTATTCATGAAAGACACAGAGAGAAAGAGGCAGAGACACAGGCAGAGGGAGAAGCAGGCTCCATGCCCAGAGCCCGACATGGGACTCAATCCAGGGGCTCCAGGATAACGCCCTAAGCTGAAGGCGGCGCTAAACCGCTGAGCCACCCAGGGATCCCCGATAATTTTTTTAAGTAGAATAGAAAACCCAGAAGTCATAAAAGATTAATAGATTAGATTTTATAAAAATATTAAAACTCTGATATAGTGAAAATCATCATATAGCTAAAAAGCAGATGAAAAACTGGAAAACATTTTTGTTACAGGTAAAGACTAATTTCTTATAAAAAGAGTTAATTAAGAAAATGTTGAGTAACAAAGGAACTGGTAGTTAAGAAAAAAATAATTCTAAATGCCAACAATTACTCAATTAAAGAAATGTAAATTAAAAAGAGACAATTTTATATTTACTATATTGGTAAGGAGTGTGATGATATTCCAGAGTTAATGAGGATGTGAAGGAAATGATCAATAGTTTTTGGACGTTTTTCAATGATCCAATTTTCTGATAAATAATTAGCACATGGTTTTTGATCTTGGAATTCCAGCCCTACCAATTTATTACATGAATTATAATACTCACAAAAGGCTGACAATAGTATAATGAAGATTTAATGGAAAAATAACTGCAAACCAAAATGTCCATCAAATGGATACCAGTAAGATAAATTATGGCCCATCCACACAAAGGGAATGCTATGTAGTCAATGCAAATAGGGTAGATTTGACTATGCCCTTCTCTAAGAACTCCAAGATGTATTTTGTTAAGGAAAATGCAAATAATCTAAATAGCTTGAACAACCCTGTGTTCAGAAAAAAATTAAAGAATTAAAGTAAAGAAAATTAAAGAATTAAAGTAACCTGGCTATTCAATTCTCACTAACCCAACTCTGAAATCAATAGGCTCAATTATATTTTTATTTTGTTTTTTTAATTTTTAAAGATTCCATTTATTTAATTCATGAGAGACAGAGGGGGAGAGAGAGAGAGAGAGAGAGAGGCAGAGGGAGAAGCAGGCTCCATGAAGGGAGGCTGATGCGGGACTCGATCCTGGGACTCTAGGATCACACCCTGAGCTGAAGGCAGACGCTTAACCACTGAGCCACCCAGGCATCACTCATTTATATTTTTATTTTTTTAAAAGATTTTATTTATTTTATTTATTTATTCATGAGACACAGAGAGGGGGCGGGGGCGGGGCAGAGACACAGGCAGAAGGAGAAGCAGACTCCATGCAGGAGGCCTGATGTAGGACTCAATCCCGGGACTCCAGGATTACGCCCTGGGCCGAAGGCAGGCACTGAACTGCTGAGCCACCCAGGGATTCCCTATTTTTAGGGAACAATTTTTTAGATTGTATTTATTTATTCATAAGAGACAGAGACAGAGAGAGAGAGAGAGAGAGAGGCAGAGACATAGGCAGAGGGAGAAGCAGGCTCCATGCAGGGAGCCCGATGTGGGACTTGATCCCAGGACTCCAGGATCATGCTCCGAGCCTAAGGCAGATGCTCAACCACTGAGCCACCCAGGTGTCCCCTCCCCTATATTTTTAAATAAACTCCTGCTCTATCTGAATTCTTGCTATTCAGGAAACAAAAGTGCTCAAACATGAAAGAGATACTAGCACATATATGCAAATAAGAACATATATGGTGTATATGAATGCACTTTTATCCTGGAAGTAATCACAACAAACTGTTAAAGATAATTTGCAATTAAATGAGAAGACTTTCACTTTTTGGTGCCTTTCTGCATTATTTGAAATTCCTAACTTTGGGGATCCCTGGGTGGCGCAGCGGTTTAGCACCTGCCTTTGGTCCAGGGCGCGATCCTGGAGACCCAGGATCGAATCCCACGTCGGGCTCCCAGTGCATGGAGCCTGCTTCTCCCTCTGCTTATGTCTCTGCCCCCCCCCCCCCCCTCTCTATCATAAATAAATAAAAATTAAAAAAAAAAAAGAAAAGAAATTCCTAACTTTGCACATTTTTTCTTCTTCATATTTTATTTCACAATCTATCTTTCTGAATTCTTGAAATTTTAAACTTTTACACATTATTTTTCTTTTCTTTTTTTTTTTTTTTTTTACACATTATTTTTCTAAAATAAATATTTATTTATTTGAGAGGGACAAAGTGCGTGCATGGGGAAAGAGAGAGAAGGAGAAGCAGACTCCCTACTCAGTGGGAAGCCCAATGAGGGACTCCTTACCAGGATCCTGAGATCATGACCTGAGCCCAAGTTAGATGCTTAATCTAACTGAGCCACCCAGGTACCCCTACACATTATTTTAAAAAATTGTCAAAAGAACCCTGGATAGGGAGATTAATAGCTTATTTTTAGTCTTTATACTTTTACATAAGTAAAAGCCAACTAATGACGGCTGTTATTTTAGAAAATAAAGACAAAAAGAAACATCAGGTGCAATTCTTTAAATAGTACAACCTCAGAAAATTAGACAAGACTATGACCCCCACTAAATGAGGAAAGAAACCGTATTTAGAAAATGAAAATAAAATTGATAATTCAATGTAAGAGGAGATTATAAAAACTGTGCAAGTATTTCCTAAATGTTTATTTTTCACTCCATAAAAATTACATACTACTTACCCAGCTTGGAAAATCAGACCATGTTGGAACTCGCTGACAGAGGTCCCGGAGAATACGTATGATAATCACACAGGACTGCAGACCATTAGCTCTAGCCTTGAGAGCAACACAAAAACCCAGGTGAATTAACCTTAGAAATATTGAAAATATCCCTTGATGAAGAAAAGTTAAAATACCACTGTTCAATGGAAGCTCAGATAAAAATAAAACAAAAATAACCACACTTAAAATTAGATTCAATGAGCTGCCATTTACAGCAGTATTTTATGCCAGGGTTAGTATTTAAAAGCTGGTATTTTAGGTCAAAGTAAACAGATTATACAAGAATAATATTTCTTGATCCCCTGTGAACCTTGACCTATGTTCATTTAAAACAGTAAACTTAAAAAAAAATCTGCCTACATTAGAAATAAAAGAAAAAGTAAAGAGCTAAAAAGTTTGTCTAGGGACTGAAAGGTTAAGGAAATCTGTTTGGTTTCCCTTCTGTGCCTTTGCATGACTGCAAAGTCACTAAACCAAACAGCTGCTTCCTCACCTTTCACTCCCTACACTTATTAACTTAGAGAAAGAGGGGAAAAAATCTTAAAACTATACACAAAGCTTTAAACACATATTCCATTATTTAAAGCAAAAGTTAATCTGCAGCCTTATGGAATATAATATATATACACAAACATGTGATGTTCCTGAACAAGTAAACTTTAAAATAGCCACTAAAAATAAAAATAAAAAAACCCAAACTACAAAACAGCCCCCCAAACCTAAGGTTATTGTCAAATTAATAGTAACTGCAATATGCAGATCTTCATAGCCAGCTTTCTATATTAACATATTTTCTGAGATTTAATTTAAAATAGTATTGCTTGGGCAATCTTTTGAAATGTTTAAACACAGTTAAACATGTTGTACTGAACTACTCTCTCATAAGGCTACAAGAAAAAAGTAAAATGATGTTCCGAACCTGGAACCACTTAGCGTGGCGTAGAGCAGCCAGAGCGTCAAGGCATTTTTGCCTGTCCAAGACGTCCGGTGGGTCTTTCACCATACCCGAGGTTACATCTAAAATGGATTGAATTGGCAAAATGCAGTGAGGAATGGGTGTTTGACCAGGTGAGCAAGACACTTCCTTAAAGTAGCATCAGTGTCACATGAGCCATTTGCAAGCTTACCAGCACTTTAATGTACCCAGTATTTTCAGCAAATTTATATACTCCAATGTGAAAATCAAAAGGAGAATTTAGACTCTTAAGAAATATAATAAATAATTTCTGCAAATAAACCCTACCCACCAAAATAAAATCAAAAGGAAGGATTACTGGACACAGCGCACCAGCACAAAGACAAGACAAGAGGGAACACAAAAATCCACCTTAATAAATAAGAGTTCATGATAAACTATTGAGTTTGTTCAGTATTCTAAATGGTCATAGGTTATTCTGGGCTCACATAGCAAAGAACTAATAATAAGTATGGAATGACTGATACAGTAATAAATCATGGAAAAAAAAAAAGAGCCCCAAATAGGCATTTCTAAGGGTCAATGCTTTCTCTTCTACAAGGAAATTTTAACTCTAAGGAAATATGAAATATTCTTTTTTTTTTTTGAAATATTCTTTTAAAACGTTCCCAGATAATACTCCAAAGGATAATTGGAGAGAAACTGGGTATAGTGGAAAAGGGAAATAAGAACCAACATGGTTAAACTGGGTAAGTATAGAAAAAAGAAGAGATGCAGTAAGCAGAATGCTTTGATGATAATTATAATAATACATATGCCCTAAAGTTATATGACTGATTTTATATTTATTTATTTATTTATTTATTCATTTATTTATTTATTTATTTAAGATTTATTTATTTATTTATTCAGAGAGAGCGAAAGAGAGGCAGAGACACAGGCAGAGAGAAGCAGGCTCCATGCGGGGAGCCCGACGTGGGATTTGATCCTGGGTCTCCAGGATCACACCCCAGGCTGCAGGCGGCGCTAAACCGCTGCGCCACGGGGGCTGCCCTATATGACTGATTTTGAATCAGATTACGTATTAAAACATAAAGGAGCTTTTTAAAAAATATTTTATTTATTTATGAGATAGAGAGAGAGAGGCAGAAACACAGGCAGAGGAAGAAGGAGGCTCCATGCAAGGAGCCTGACACGGGACTCCAGGATTACGCCCTGGGCCAAAGGCAGATGCTCAACCGCTGAGCCACCCAGGCATTCCTAAAGGAGCTATCTTTAAATGAGAAAATCTGAACTTAAACTAGGACAAGAAGTTAACTTTATATTCATGACAGATAGACGGCCAGCTATATATTCATGTAAATGTATCTGTAAAGTATGTATAAAAGTAACAGCATACTTGCTAATCAAACTATTCGAAATAGCAACTAAGTCAATCTAATTAATAGCTCTTAAAGATTGAATAGTACAAACAATTTTTAAATACAGCATAATTACATACCAGGTGAGTAATCTACTGAATTTACCAGTCTTCTGGCTAAAGTACACCAAAATTATGGGGTATTTAGGATATAATTTAATAAATCATTGAGGGTACCAAATGAATAATGCAGACAAAATAAAAAGGGAGTTAAAGACGATTTTTTTATCTTAGAGTTATTGCCACTTTCGGCAAGATATTTAATTGAATATATTTTGCATGAGCATTCAGTTATCTTAAAAGACACCTGACCTTATTTTAAGTAGATAAAACAGAAGCATATTCTAAAACTGATAAATCTATCCACTGGGCTTTCTATTCTTAGTTCTTGCTCCTCAAATAATCAGATGATGCAGACTTTTCAGAAGACACGTTAGAAGGGTAATTTACAGATAAAGAACATTATAAATTAACACGGAAACAAGAGTCTGGGTACTAAAAAAACTATCGAGGCAAAATATTAGTGATTTTTAAAAAATAGTGAACAATCTCAAAACCTGCAAGACCTACTATTAAAAGTCAGAACCATATTGAGCATAAGAGATGGGGCTATTCTGATCATGATAAGAAAAAGGAATATAGGAAAGCACAGCTACTAAGGAAGTACAAAAGAAGGAAATAAAATGAAATAAAAAAACCACTCCTCAAAGTGGGATTACAGAACTGCTGAAGGACCCTTTTTCTATGTCCCTTATTTACATTATTTGCTAAAGCTAGGATGCAAATAGGTGACAATGTGCAATCTCTTTCTAAAAAAGTTTCTGAATTTCTAATGTTATTTTCACAATGTTATAATTTCCTTCAATATATAAGAAAAATTTTCTTTTTTTGCACATAAGCATTTATAACTTTGACAATTTTAATTAATGATACAATTTCAAAGATGCCAAGACACCTATTGCAATTTAAAAACAAATTAAGAGCTAGAAGTATAGTTTCTGTTGAATTTAGAGTGTGGATTTTTGCACCCATTTTATACTTCAAGTGGATTAACCCCTTAGGTATATTGTACTAAAAACAAAACAAAACAAAAATCACACTCGTTGCCTAATACCCAGTTAACAAAACAAAAATCAGTTAATTTATTTTTTAAAAAAAGCATATTCTTACCCTACATAAATCTAATTCATAAATTTTAAGGGGTTAATCACCAGTTAGAAGACATGCTGTGTCCACACTATTTTATGATTAAAAGTTAATGGGAATATATTAATTTAAATTAACATGGTTATGTAAAATATATAATCCACCCACAACCATTTAAAAACTAGTGTGAACACTGCTCAATTCTAGAATAGACAAAGACAAAACAAACAAAACAGCCACACAAAGGACAATAAATGCCAGACTCTGCATCCAAAATCCCTCCTTAATCAAATGGCAGGTGTGACACTGAGCTTTTGAAAACCTTGGTCAAAAATCCTTCCGATGTCTTGGCAGCAACCCCTGACAGGAATCAATCCCCTCTGCTAGAAGGCTTTGGACCGGGCCTGATAAGCTACAGGTGGAAAAAAACACACACATACCTTACTTGCTGCAGAAAAGACTCTGTAGCAAGGGTTAGAGCATTTCGAACATTTCAAGCTTCAAGTCAATTAAATGTTAACTTAGCATTTAACTGTCAAACACAGTACCATAAAGTAAATCTGTCATGCGTTTAACAGTTATTTGGGCAATTTCATAATTTCCTTTAAATAATTGAAAAATAAATTTTGGTATTAAACAGGACCATTAAAAAGGCTACCACAGCGAAAGTCGCAAGTCTAAAGATTTATAATTGCTCTTCCGGCAAAGCCTTCCTTACCCCCTGTACTAACTCCCCAAAGCAAGCTATAGGCTTTAAGTGGTTTTAAGACACAGAGCATTGGGAGCTGCAGTGAGAGAGAATACATACCGTTATTCTGCAGCAAGAAAGAAGCAATCTTCATAATGAAGCTAAAGACATAGTTTACTGCAGTTATCTGCAGCAAGGAACACTCTATCAATGTTTCTACACTTTTTGCACATCCAACTTTTCAGCTCAGTGTCTTGAAGTAAAATCTTCCAATTTTGGACTGATCATTTCTCTCACCAGAGTATTTTATGAAATCCAGAACAGTAATTCTAACTCAAGTCTGGGTCAGACAAAAATATAATTTTGTTTCCTTTAGAGGGGATAGGTTATCAAAGACTCTACTACAAATGCAAAATGAACTTTAGACTTTTGCAATGTAATAACTCAATACTGCACAAATTTAACTAAGGTTAAATATAATTGGACAAAATGTGCCCTGAAATAGTTAAAAAGGTTATATGAGTATAATTTCATCCTAAGTATAACAACTTTTATTTATATCATATTAGAAGATTTATTTTTCAAATCATAAGAGTCATATGTTGCATATGAATTGACCAGATTGACTCAGGAACTGTTTTTTCCTCCGTATCCACAGCCAGACCTTGAGTGGAAATTCATGTTCATATCCTTTATACAAAACCCATTTATTTTTAAGATGCAAAGCTTATACAACATACAAGTCCTGGTAAGGTGTATATATATGATGTATGCAAGATTAGACACGTCTCCCAAGGACCACATTTTAAATAAAGTGTTATCTTGCTGGGTTGTGGAAAGCCCAGTGCCTTAAAAAAATTGCTTTGCTGTAAGAAAACAAATTTAAAGGGACAGTAACTAAGAGCCTACTGATACTATTTTAGACAAAATAATTTTAATATTCAATATACAGTATTTTGTTCTCTATCTGTATCACAAAGAAATATTAGTGTAGACTATATAACTCCAAACTCAACAAGTTAAAGATGTACAAAAACAACATGAAAGGAAACAAAGTAAATTTTATCTGACCCATAAAACAACAGAACCAACGTAAGGCAGACACTGACCATGCTTTTTGGCTTAAAAGCTTTTGAAGCTTTGAAAATGTTACAGAACAGTCCCTAAAGCAACATTGCTGGCACCAGCAGGATTTCATATTCTACAATTGTAAAATAAGTTTAAAAGTCCTGAACTATACTATAACTTACTAACTACATCTACACCATTTATTTTTTAATATCTCTAGCATAATAATGTTGGGATCAAATGCCCAAATCTACACGCATTAGGATGCTCTGCATTCATGAAAACACTCCAAACCAAAGAGCAACCTCAGAGAACTAGAAATATTTACCTCAGGACAAGCCAAATCCATGATTACACATATAACAATGCCTCTTAAAATATAAGTATTACGAGTATTTAACCAATTTTATTTCTGAAACTCTCTTGTCTTTTTTTAAGACAAGGCAAGAATAAGAACTTCTTAATAGAAGTTAAATTTGTGGCCCCTTACTACCAACATTTCTTTAATTTTTTTCATGTGTCCACTATGTCAGCAAGAATAATTTTGAACTTTTTTTCCAGAAATCTGAGGTTAGCAAGAAAAGAAAAAAATCAAGAAAGTCAATAATACTGTGCGTATTTTATATAAAAGTACATTATTAAAAAAGAGCATTTACTTTCTGGGAAATGATCTTAAGCAAAACTGGTTGCTGCATAAGTCAAATCTATCAAATTCATATGTAATGCCAGCATGTTGCCTTCTAGGGCTTAATGCCATCTTAAAGAGTAGGTAAATGGAAAAAAAAAAAAAAGGTAATAGAAAAAATAGAATGTTTAATGGCTTTCCAACCTCCTTCCCTCATGTTCTCTTCTCGAATAATTGGAGATGTCAGGGTGATAGTGACTTGCATTTTGGGTTCCACACATGAATTTAAAATTATTGCCGCTTCAGACACAGCACATTTTATGTCATACTTCTCAGGACTTATGACCTATATAATGGAAGAGTACAAAAAAATTAGTTGGACCTTTCACAGTACCAGATAAAGCAGTTTCATTATGGCTCTTTCATTTTCTCACTACCTTAAGCACTGTATTTATTTATTTTTAAAAGTTTTTTTGGAAGTAATCTTTATATTCAGCATGGGGCTCAAACTTAATATCCCAAGATCAAGATTTGCATGCTCTACCAACTGAACCAGCCAGGTGCCCCTACCTCAACCATTTTATGTGAAGTAGATAATATACTACTCCTCTAAGAAGTCTTGCAATAATGCAAAAATCATTAATCTCTTACTTTCCTTTTAGAATTCTCTGCTGAGCTACTTATTTACCATTATTTGTATCAGAGGAGTTATTTCTATATATCCCTCTTAGATTACAAATTCTTGGATAGAAGAAAACACTGCTGTATTTGTTACTGTACCTACCAAATAGCATCTAGGTAGTAAAGTATTCATACATTTGCAGAATTTGAATGAAACCAATAAATACTTGAATTCAATCATTCTCACTGTACATTGTGAAATCAACAGATCTATACTTTATAATCAGAGAGCAGAAAGTCTTGATTAACATCCAGAAAAACCAGGATTCACTACAAATTGTTGGTATTATAAGCCCTAATTTCCATGAACGAGTGAAGACTACAGAAATTACATTGAGTGTTTACGCTATAGCATCTAAGTTCAAATTTCAGCTGTTATTTACTAGTGCCATGAAGACAACTTATTTAACTCCTCTTATCCTGTTTTTGTAAAATGGGACAAATTATTGCCTAAAGAACTGCTGGAAGACTAATTGAATTAACTATATAAGCCCCTTAAAACAGCGCCTGATTAGGGTGCGTGGGTGGCTCAGTCAGTCCTTGCTCAGGGTCCTAAGGATTGAGCCCCACAATGGTGGTGGTAGGGGGGTCTGAGGTCAGCAGGGAGTCTTCTTGAGGTTCTCTCTCTCCTTCTCCCTCTGCTCCTCCCCCAGCTCATGGCTCTCTAATAAGTAAATAAAATCTTAAGAAACAAACAAAAAAACCAGTGCCTGGTACATACTATTAAATAAATGAAGAATTAAATTCTTCTTCTTTTTTTTTAACCCACTTATAGAGTTATAAGTATATTTGGAAAGAGTATTTTACTTTTAGCCTAACTGCTTGATTATTTCCTTAGGATGTATTTCCTGCCTTGTAGTTTTACTAAGCATCACAATTAAGATCGAGGTATTTCTAGCAAACTATATAATTCTCTCAAGGTCCTCAAACATTTTCCTCTCCCCCTATCTCACACCCCATTGCCCTAGCTGCCTCAAAAGAGGGATAAGAAACAGATACAACAATGCCAATTCTGCTGGCTCTTAGAACTTAAAAGACTTATCCACAATAAGAAACTTTGTATCTGGAACAATGGTAATATAAGGTAAACAACAGTATTAGAGGTGTCAGAGCTTAAGTTCAATACTGTGCTTCACCACCCTTTGTTACCAGTTGCTCTGCTGTGGTCAAGTACTATCTATTCTGACTCATTGCTGTAAAATACATATCACGTTACCAATGAAATGTCAATCCTTGGATTTAGAATACCTAATTAAACTGCAAGGTTTTATTTTTTTTTAAGATTTTTTATTTATTTATTCATGAGAGACACAGAGACAGAGACAGAGAGGCAGAGACACAGGTAGATGGAGAAGCAGGCTCCATGCAGGTAGCCTGATATGGGACTTGATCCCGGGACTCCAGGACCATGCCCTGGGCCGAAGGCAGGCACTAAACCGCTGAGCCACCCGGGGATCCCAAACTGTAAGGTTTTAAAATAAATTATATAAATTATTCAAGGAATATTTATTTTTTGAAGATTTATATTTTTTGGTGGGGGGGAGAGAGAGAGCGCACATACAAGTAAGTGCAGGGGGGCAGGTGCAAAAGAGAGGGAGAGAGACTTTTTTAAAAAAATAAATTTATTTTTTATTGGTGTTCAATTTGCCAACATATAGAATAACACCCAGTGCCATCCCATCAAGTGCCCCCCTCAGTGCCCGTCACCCAGTCACCCCCACCCCCCGCCCACCTCCCCTTCCACCACCCCTAGTTCACTGAGGGAGAGAGACTTAAGCAGACCCTGTGCTAAGGGCCAAGCCCAAAGTGGGGCTCGATCTCATGATGCAAGCCAACAGCCAGACACTTAACTGACTGTGCCACCCGGGCACTCCACAGAATATTCACTCTAAAGCCAAATCTGAGATTCTGACAAACTCACATATAAAATTTTTTAGAATTCAAACTTAAGACAAAAAAAAGTTTGCTTTTGTATGACCAAAATGGGATATTCTACTAATTGTTCATTGCTATGATTTGCTAGATGGAAACAGGAGAATTCCTATCATAAACATAGAACAAAAACAAAACAAAAAAATCACAATAAAACTAGGGAAATTCAAAATGGAAAGACTATTTCTTACTATATTTTATTAAAAACATGTATTCTAATGGGCAAGAGGTTCACAGATTTTAAAATTTTAAGTTTGCTATACAGGGCCTTTATTTTTAACAACAAAAAAAAAGAAAGACCATTTTCTGTCCTCAGTACCTTCTTTCTTATGCGTCAAATCTTGGGGGAAAAAACAGGATGAGACATGTGCTACAATTTTACATTTTAAAATAAATTAGCAAGATGGCTTCATGTCAAATACAAGCACTATAAAACCTAAAAAGACAAAGTAGAAAATAGTTCTACCAATTTGCACAACGAAACAAAAAACTCAATATGGAAAGTCAAGCCAAAAATTTAAAGGCTGGCTTAGGTTTAGGCTGAAGCACAGTTAGTCCTGCCAAAAACTTCTGAACCAGACAAGGGGTAAAAATGAACATTTCCATAATACTTACAGCAAGCTGTTTGGGTAGGTTTTCTGCAATACGGCTTAATAATGTCTTTGAAGGTTTCTCAGAGCATAGCAAAACAAGGTTGACATTTCTATCTCCTCGGAGAAGTAATCCTTTTGCCAATACTCCCACTCGCAAAACTCCTTTTAAAGCTCTGCAGTGAAATCAAATTATATTATGACATTTCTCTCCTCAACCAGAGCCATGATAATCCCTAAATATACAATAATAAATTAAATAATTTTTATACTATTAAAAGTTTCACCAACTACAGTTTAAAAATACTTAATATTTTTAAGAAGTATCCTTCATTTAGATAAGAAATACGGATAAATAAATCAAGAGCTAAGTTCTCACAGGGACAGTTTCAAAGAACATTAACATTTCTGTGTTTCATTTTACAAATCAGAGTAAGAGTCATGGCGGTGGTTCTTTTTTTTCTTTTTCCTAACTCATGACCCTGAGATTGAGACCTGAGGTGAGATCAAAAGTTGGATGCTTAACTGAGCCATCCACATGCCCCAAAAGTTATTTTTAATATAAAAATATTTCCAAATGATAAAAGGAAAATGAGAACTTATAGTTCACAATGCAAAACTTGTTATGAAAGATGTTTTTAGGGGTGCCTGCCTAAGTGGCTCAGTTGGTTAAGTGTCCAACTCTTGATCTCAGGGTCATGAGTTCAAGCCCCATGTTGGGGTCCCCCCCCAAAAAAAGGTGCTTCAAAGCTTAAGTTTCTTCATGCCTATGGTTAATGCATTAAGGAAACAAGTTGCTAAAACAAAAACTGAACATAGGACAGATGCAACAAAAACTGAAGAGCAGCAGAATGCAATTACAAAAGCTGCTTTGAAAAAAAGACTCAAAATAGTTTTATATAAATCAAAATAAAAGGAGTAAAATCAAGATTGGCGATTGTAAGGAACAGTGTATTTCTCATTTTAGCAAAAAACACCTAAATACATTAAATATCTACTCAAACAAGGTAAGACAAGATGTACACTCACACCAGTTTTTAGTCCTTGTACCTTTTTATTTCAAGTGTAAGAAGTCCATGGAAGGAAAAACAAAAATATGCAAAGTAAGTAACTCTGAAAACACACCTGTCTTTACCTCCCTCTTTCTTATCATCTCCCTCTTTGCTCTTGCTCTTCTCATGTTCAGACAAACTGTCTGAAACAAGTTTTAAAGCGCGTTCAGTGATAGAAACAATTTTCTGAACTGCCTGTAATTCCTCTTCAGTTGGATAAATGGTTGCATGTTTTGTCATTACATAACGGTCATCAGAAGAGTCAGGACGACGTAAGGGCTAGAGAAAAAAAGTTATTTCATTTAAAAACAATGTTTCCTGAGCAAAAGTAAACTATTATTTTTCAGCTATACATATGCTTGTCATAGCTTTTTGATAAGAAAGTCAACTATGCAAAATGTCCATTTAAAACTATGTTCCTCTTTTCTATCTCAGTAAAAATAAAACCGCAAACTTTGAAGTTATATACTATCAAGAGTCAGATGATTATATATGCATGCATATCTCTGTATATACACATGCTTTGCCCAACACCATTATCTAAGGTTATGATATACTTTTTTACTCAACTTTAAAGACCACTGATTGTGAAACTTTTTTTGGCTTTGATAAAAATAAAACAGGGCTTACAAATGCTTGTTCTGTGTAAAGACAAATGAGAAAGAGTAAGTTAAAGAGAAGGAATTTGCTCATTTCTGCTAAATGTTCTCTGGAAAACGGAAAAAAAAAAAATCCTCTTATTGTTTTATAGTCTGAACTTCTATGAAATGTTCCTCATCACCCGGTGTCTCTTCTTTTACATAGCTTCTATGGAACACATACTCTCAAGATACATCTTTTCTATAGTTTTCCTAGTATATCAACTGTGATGCTCATGTGGAACCATTTACCTACTCCTTATCCTGCACTCAATTCAGGAGCAGTAGCAGGTTTTAGATGGTCAGGATTTGAAACAAAAAGATTCTCATCAACTGTAATGGGAAGATAATTCTGAAGGCAAAGCAGTTGACTTTAAAATTGGTGGTTCTTATCTCAAGAAGAAAAAAGGAAAGAAAATCTCTAATGTTAAAGAACACTCGACAAAACAAGCTCTGTTCCTGTTTGGCTTATACTGAAAGTAAGAAAGGTTCAAGAAACTCTGTGAAGTCCTTACATATAAAGACATGAGTTGGGAAATTATAATAAAAGGAGGGAAAATTCTGAATCAGATAAAAAAATTACACTGAGAATGAGATTAAATCTAAGAATTAGCTCCCCCAAACTGTTATCTTCTAATGCTGAACCAATTTTACACTTTCACCCCCTTATATAAACTACATGGACACTCACTGCAGGCCCCTGTGGCTGAGGAGGCATGCCTGGTCGGACTCCTAGAAGGCCTAATGGGCCTGGAGGACCATGAGGATATCCTCCATCAGGCATTCGGCGGCGATCATCCCAATGGTGTTGTTCTTCCTCCATTCTTCTCCAGTACATGTCCTCTTCATAACGCCTGAAAATGGAGAATGATATTATAAGCCTTTAAGAAAAATACAACCCAAGAACTTACGTCAATAATGACAAAAAATGTAATTAAAAAAAAACTGCCCCAGGGATCCCTGGGTGGCGCAGCGGTTTAGCGCCTGCCTTTGGCCCAGGGCGTGATCCTGGAGACCTGGGATCAGATCCCACGTCGGGCTCCCTGCATGGAGCCTGCTTCTCCCTCTGCCCGTGTCTCTCTCTTTCTCTGTGTGATTATGATGAATAAATAAATAAAATCTTTAAAAAAAAAAAACAACTGCCTCAAATCAGCTTAGCTAACATGTTTCTTTTCCCCTACTGTATTTAAAATCCTTTATTTTCTTTCATCTGTAAGTATATGGAAGCAAATACAAGTGAAAAGAGGCGAGAAAACTAAGAGAAAAGCAACATAAAACTTCAGAGCTCCTTCCTTCTAATCTTGCCCTCTTTAAGAGAAAGACTGTAAACTTAAATGCCTACTTAGAGTGGCCAGACCAGTAACGTGTGTTGAATGAAAGGCCTGAAACACACATTCAGGAATTTTCTGTCTCCGAAGAAATGGGCTCTCTCCTATTTTCTCCTTAGAGAGAATCTCTTAAGCCTTTATTCATTCATTTCGATTTTATTTATTTATTCTGAGAGATACACAGGGAGAGGCAGAGACATAGGCAGAGGGAGAAACAGGTTCCTCGCTGGGAGCCCAATGCAGGACTCGATTCCTGGACCTTGGTATTACACCCTGAGGCAAAGGCAGATGGTCCAACTGCTGAGCCACCCAAGCATCCCTAAAGCCTACTTTTAAAGTCCTCATTTATGATACAAGCATACACAAAGACATTTGTCTACTATGAAGAAAAACAACAGTGCAAGACAATGATAAATGGCAACTCATATTCTGTCTCATTTTGGGGGACATATTAAAGGTGGAAAGGACTATGGTCAAAGAGAAAGCACATGTTCATTAGATGACTAGAATTTAAATAAAAATTTTAAGGGAAAAAAAAAGAAAGTATATGTTCTGGCTAGAGAGAACAGCTGCTACTTAGTCCCTATTAATTACTGCCATAAGGGAATACAGGTTTGCAATCCCAAGATCATCAGGATTAGAAATACCACATAGGGGTGCCTGGGTGGCTTAGTTAGTTAAGCGTCTGCCTTTGGCTCAGGGCATGATCCCAGGAACCTGGGATCTAGCCTGCATCAGGTTTCCTGTTTGGTGGGGAATCTGCTCCACCACCCCTCCCCCCGCCCACCCCCCTCGTGCTGTCTCAAATAAAAAAAATCTTTAAAAACACAAAAATAAAAATAAGTGCCATGTATATCAAATGAAACACCCACAGGCTGAACATGGACTGTGGGTAGCTACTGTATGACCTCTGCTTTAATAGTCATTTTCAGAATCTAATTTTTAACTAGCTCACTCACTCTCACTTCTGTCTTCACTTTTAGCTTCAAACTAGGATACTGATAACTTGTCCCAAGGGAAATCCTGTCTCTAAAGCAAATTGATAGCATTAAGGTTTTATAGACAAATTTGTTTAATATACAACAGAAGGATGCTCCCCCTTCCCACCCCACTCCCCCACCCCCAAAAAAAAGAGAGCGAGAAGTATGCTTCTCAAGTAGCTTTTTGCAAAACTACCAATTTCCTCAGGTTGGGAATAAGCAGTGTTTTTTAGGTCATTCTATACTACTCAGAAGTAGTATAGAAACATACTTCTCTGTTATTTAGGCCTTGAGAGAAAATGAATAAAAACAGGTTGAAGGTTCTGGAAAACCACATTCATTCCAGTTTTGAATGGTTTACTGTTATTACTGAACACAAGCATTTAAGTTACATAAAGGCACAGATTTTTATCCATTGCTTACCAATTCATACTCAGTGCCTAACACAGTATGTACCATTTTCTAGCATACCATTAGATGCTTAATATTTGATATATCAGCAAAAGAGAAAAAGCTCCATAATTTAAGTACAGAGAATTTAAAATGGATTACAAAGGCAGATTATCATAAAAATGAGACTGATATATATAAACATATTAAAAAATAAACTATCTGAAAATAACACATTAATAATAGGTTTATAACTACAATACAGTGTCTGTACAAATCAACCAGTAAGTAAAAAAATAAAAAATGAATAGGCAATTTACCAAGAAATATAAGTGGTCAAACATGAAATAAAGTTCAACTTGTGAAATAAACAAGTGGTTGACAAGGATGTGGGGGGAAAAGGAACCCTAGTACACTGCTGATGGGAATGTAAATTGGTGCAACCACTATAGAAAACAAAAATACCTTATGATCCAATAATTCCACTACTATGTACCTAACCAAAGAAAATAAAAACACTAATTTGAAAAGATATGTGCACTCCTATGTTTACTGCAGCATTTACAATAGCCAAGATATGGAAGCAACCAAAGTGTTCACTGATACACAAATAGATAAGGAATATGTGAACAGGAAAACACAGACATATATAGGAATATTATGCAGCCATAAAAAAGGATAAGATAGTGCCCATTTGGAACAACATGGATGGACATAGAAGGTATTATGCTAAGTGAAATAAGTCAGACTAAGAAAGACAAACATATGATTTCATTCACATGTGGAATCTAAAAAAAAAAAAAAAACCCAAGTGAATAAACAAACAAAAGGCAACATTAGATCTATAAATAGAATTGATGTTTGCCACAGGGGAAGGTTGTGAAGGGATGGGCAAAATGGGTGAAGAGGAAGAGGAAATACAGGCTTCAAGTTATGAAATGAGTAAATCACAGGAACAAAAGGCACAGAATAACAAATACAGAATAACTCAGTGATATTGTTAACAATGTCGTCTGAGAACAGATGGTAGCTACACTTGTGGTAAGCAAAGCATGAAGTATAAACTTACTGAATCACTATGTTGTACACCTAAAACTAATGTAGTATTGTATATCAACTATGCTCAAAAATTTTTTTGAAAATTTGCCAGTAATATAATTACAATTCAAACTGAACAGAAACAAGTATGAAAAGATTTCCCCCTCTTCCCCCAAATTTCTATTTGAAAACAAAAAAACTAAAAAAGGATTTCATATTTCACTCTCTCATTGGCAGAAGCTTTAATGTTATAACAGTAATTTTCAAAGTGTAGTCTAAGAACTTCAGATGGTCCCTGATGGCAGGTCAGAGGATCCATGTCTTGGTAACATAAGACAAAATTTACCTTTTCCATTCTCATTATCTTTTGAATTTTACAATGGAGTTATCCAGAGGCAAAATATGCTATCACAACAAACTGAACACAGAAGCACATGAGAATCATGCTGCTTTCTCTTAAGCAAGACATTAAATTGCAAAAATGTAAAAGCTGTCATTTTCATTATTCTAGTGAAGAATTAGTTATTTTATGGTTTTCACCATTTTATATTTATTAAATACATTTAATGTAATTAGTTGATATGTTTATATTTTAACAAATATAGTAAAATGTCATTTTAAACTTCAGTTTTAATTTTTAATATGGTGAAATCATGACAGCTAAAGCTCTTTGGAGTCTTCAATAATTACTGAGTAAAAAGACATTTCAAAAAGTCTGAAAACCACTGAAATTACAGTATTCAGTACAGGTCTCTTTCAAACAAGTACTTCCATTTCTGGAAATATTATTATTAGCAACTAATTATGATGTATGTAATAATACAGCCTCAAGGATGGTTAGTGCAATAATTATGTTAGAGAAACTCTGGAAAGAACCTAAATATCTAACAAGATGGGACAAGTTAAAAAGAAAATTACATGGCTACATAAAGAGAATACTATGCTGTCATGAAAAATAATCTTACCTCTATTTTTAAGTTGACATAAATGAAAAAAGTTATAAAATGTGTACATTACGCTTGTTCTTATTTTTTGAAATTGTATTTTAAAACTTGTACACAAATACTCTTAGCAGTATTCATGATAGCCCAAAAGTGGAAACACCACCAATGTCTATCCACTGATAAATGGACAATGTTACACATTCATACAGTGGAATATTATCCAGCCATGAAATGAAAAAAGTACTGATACATGCTGTAACATGCATGAAACTTGAAAACACTGTAAGTGAAAGTAGGCAGACAAAACCCCCCACACAGTATGATTCCATTTATTTTTATTTTTATTTATTTATTTTTGTATGACTCCATTTAAATGAAATCTCCAGAATAAGTCTACAGACAGAAAGTATATTGTGGTTGCCTATGGGTAGAGGTAGGGGTTGCAAGGAAAATAGAGAGGGACTGCTAATGGTTCAAAAATTGATTGTGGTGATGGCTGTACAACTCCATGAACAATACTTAAAACCACTAAACTGTGCCATTTAATTTTTTCAAGTAAGCTCTATAACCCAATATGGGGCTTGATCTCAAAACCCTGAAATCAAGCTTCACATGCTCTACTGTCTGAGCAAGCTGGGTTCCCCCGAACTGTATCATTTAAGGATATGTTGGGGTACCCGGGTGGCTCAGCCAGTTAAGTGCCTGACTCTTGATTTCAGCTCAGGTCATGATCTCGGGGTTGTGAGACTGAGCCTTGAGTGAGGCTCTACACTGGGCATGGAGCCTACTTAAGATTCTCTTTCCTTTCCCTCTGTACCCCCTTACTGGCTTGCTCTCTCTCAAAAAATATGTCAGTTGTATCAATAAAACTGAACATTTATGTATCTTTAGAAGACGTTTTTTCCTGCCCTATAGCCTTTTTTTTTTTTTTTAAAGATTTTATTTATTTATTCATGAGAGACACAGAGAGAGGAAAAGGCATAGACACAGGCAGAGGGAGAAGCAGGCTCCATGCAGGGAGCCTAATGTGGGACTCAATCCCGGGTCTCCAGGATCACACCCTGGGCTGAAGGTGGCATTAAACCACTGAGCCACATGGGCTGCCCCCTGCCCTATAGCTTCTAAAGCTTCCATAAGCTTCTTTTAAAAATAAGACACTTTGGCGTGCCTGGGTAGCTCTAAGCTGGTTAAGCAACTGTCTTCCCAGGGTTCTGGGATCAAGCTGCATGTTGGGCTCCTTGCTCAGCGGGGAGCCTGCTTCTCCCTCTCTTCTCTGCTTGTGCTATTTCAGTCGCTATCTTTGTCTCTCTTTCAAATAAAATCTTAAAAAAATAAAATTAAATAAAAAAAACCACATTATTAATGTCTATCTATGAAATCTTACACTCAGGATATATTTTTTAAAGATTTTATTTATTTATTCCTAAGAGACACACACAGAGAGAGGCAGAAACATAGGCAGAGGGAGAAGCAGGCTCCCTGCAGGGAGCCGATTGTGGGACTCGATCCCAGGGCTAAAATCACACCCTGAGCCAAAGGCAGCAGCTCAACCGCTGAGCCATTCAGGCATCCCAGGATATTTTTATCATATAACCAAATGTTCTATTTTCTTTTAAACTGGGGCATTTAATTTATAATATTATTCTGGGGCACCTGGCTAGCTCAGTCAGTAAAGCATGTGACTCCTGATCTTGGGATCGGGAGTTCAAGCCCCACACTAAGTATAGTTGAGTTTGCTTTAAAAAAACAAAAATCTATATATAAATAAGATACCACTTACCACATAATTCCTAATACCAAGGCCACGGTCAAATACTAGAATAGCCAATAACTTAATTTTAATGCATGTCTTTCCTAGACCTAGGATCTTCCTGAAAAGCGAAAATTAAAAGTACATTAAATAAATCTGGATTGCTCTGAATGGAAGTCACATACTCAGAATAGCTAAGTTTTTTAGAAAGGCTGAACCACTTTCTATCATGCTACTAAAAGTTAAAGATACTACCTCATTTCCATTCTCCAGCGTTCTTCTTCTTCTCGTCTTCGCCAATACTCTTCTTTCTGCATCTGCTTCCTCATTTTCTCTTCTTGAATCTTTCTGGCTCGAATACTGGGCTTTACTTCTACTTGCAAATCTGGATTTACTTTTTTCTGTTAATACAGACACTTAAAAAGTCAGCAGGCCCTCCAACAATTCTACATATATTATTAAATCACACAATCCTCCAGTCTTTCATCTTTCAGCTGCAAATTTATTATAAGAGTAAAATCAAATTTGTACAAGAGGGAAGATTCAGAATACATTAATAAACTTATTTATTTTCCCTTCCCACTCCCCAAATTGTCCAAGTTTATGACAACATACTTCATATGAAAAAGTACATAACTTAGTGTTAACCAACAGAAGAATTCCTTAGGGAACTAATGGATATTTAACCTTCCTTTATTTCTTTGTAAGTAATTATTCTAAATGTCTGAGTAGGGTAAAAAAAATAAAAATACACATTATTTTAATTTTCACCACCTCTGTATTTAGAAGGGAAAACATGAATCCAGTACAATAGCCTAATAAAAAACTTTAAGATTTTATTTATTATTATTATTATTTATTTATTAGATTTTATTTATTTATTCACGATAGTCACACACACAGAGAGAGAGAGAGAGTGAGAGGCAGAGACACAGGCAGAGGGAGAAGCAGGCTCCATGCAGGGAGCCCGACGTGGGATTTGATCCTGGGTCTCCAGGATCGCGCCCTGGGCCAAAGGCAGGCGCTAAACCGCTGCGCCACCCAGGAATCCCAGATTTTATTTATTTATTCATGAGAGGCACGGGGGCGGGGGCAGGCACAGGCAGAGGGAGAAGCTGGCCCCATGCAGGGAGCCCGACGTGGGGCTTGATCTGAGGACCCTAGGACCATGCCTTGGGCCGAAGGCAGGCACTAAACCACTGAGCAACCCAGGGATCCCCTAAAAAACTTTAAATGTTCTGCTTTTAATTTAACATTTGAAGTGTTTTCAATGAAGAATTCCTCATCTTAAAACTTATTTTAGCTGGAATTCTACCAAGACAGAGCAAGTAAATAAATGGAGACCTAATACTTCTTTCAAAATAGCTTATGTGAAGCAATTATCTATAATTACATGATTACCTGATCCAAGCAACGTTATAATAACTAAAAATGATAAAATATGGTTATACTGTTAACTAATCAATAAAAACCAAACATCTGAATCCAAGGGAGACAGGACATGCTAATGTTAGAATGGAGTTCATGAACTGAGTTATGTTTAGATGTTTTGTTTTCTATCGACAATGTTCCAAGCTCTGTTAAAGAAAAAGAAAAGCGGAAATTTTTTTAAGAGGGGGAGGGATAGAGGGAAAGAGATTCTTAGGCAGGCTCCACACCTGATGTGATGTGGGGCTTGATCTCACAACCCTGAGATCATGACCTAAGCCAAAATCAAGAGTTGGCCACTTAACTGACTAGCCCCCCGACAGTTAAAATTTTACTCACTTTATATTGAAGTCTGTGTCTTCGCCCTTTCAAGTGCATCTCCTTAGCATTGGGATCATTAAAACTGCATTCGCATAATTTACAATGGAATCGAATTACTTTCCCCTCATCATTTCGTACCTTGACATGGGAAAAAAAATGTAAGAATCATAACAGTAATAGTATAGTTGAAGACTTCATTCACAAACCCTCACAAATTCTGTGATGAATAAATGTAAACAATTAAGAGTTTCAAGTTGGGGGGAAAATAGACGGTATTTATTTATTTATTTATTTATTTATTTATTTATTTATTTAATTTTATTTTTTCGGTATTTATTTTTTATTTTCTTTTTTAAAATTTTTTCGATGTCTATTTTTTAAAAGGATAATCTTCAAAAACAGGCTAAATGTTAAAATTCTTAATTGCAGCATGCAATATGTGTATTTGCATGTATTTGCTTTTGATATTAACTTTAATTTCAAAACTTTTAACTATGTATAGACATATAGGCTTAAATGCAATTAGATAATAGTTCCCTAATAAATTCTCTAATAAAGAGTGAATGCCTGCTAGTGGCTAGGTAACTGCTCTTAGAAATAGAAATAAAGACGATTAAAGACATTATTTTGGTATACAAGTTTCTACAAAGTTCAAGATTTTAAACATGTAACTTTATGGAAAATCAATGTCAAGTTTTTCTAAATGTACAGTCAGGAAAAGAAGTACAGGTTAATAAAATGTCTATAATAGATACTAGGTTCAAATTATTTGTGACAGCTTTAAAGACTGGCTCCGAATGCAATTCTCTGAAGTTTATGATTACTTAATTAACCAATATCATTAAAGATTAAGGTGTCCTGGCCATGTACATTTCTACAGATAATCAAACTTTACTCTCTTAAGATCTATAATTTTTAAATTGTGAATTACTTATAAACTACACAATCTTGTTAGTTTTCTATCTGATAAAGACAACATAATATGTAATTTTTCTTGATGGGAGAAAATGAAATATTTACCAAAAATCTACTATATGCTAGGCACTGTCCTAGGTACTTTATAATCTAATCTTCGCAACTTTGGAAATATCCAAAGTTTTACAGATGTGGACACTTTTTAAAAAAAAATTATTTATCTGAGGTGGGGAGGTGCAGAGGGAGTGAATCTTCAGGTGGATTCCCTGTTGAATGTGGAGCCCACTGTAAGATCACAACCTGAGCCAAAACCAACTGATTGAGCCCTACAAGTGCCCCAAGGGCATGCTTTGTAAAAGCCCTTAACAAAGATACCTATGATATTCCTTTATAAGTAATCTTTTTTTAAACATTTTATTTTTTTTATTCATGAGACACACACACACACACACACACACACACAGAGCCAGTGACACAGGCAGAGGGAGAAGCAGGCTCCATGCAGGGAGCCCGACATGGGACTCGATCCAGGGTCCCCAGGATCACGCCCTGGGCCAAAGGTGGCGCTAAACCACTAAGCCACCAGGGCTGCCCCCTTTATAAGTAATCTAAATCTAATTTCATGCACAAAGCATTGCTACAACAAAATGACAGAGTTGGGGGGGGGGGGGGCAAGTGAGGGAGGTGGTGGTACAGAAGAGAGAGTTTTAAGCAGCCTCCACGCCCAGCACAGGGCTCAATCTCACAACCCTGAGTTCATGACCTGAGATGAAATTAAGAGTGAAACATTTAACCGACTGAGCATGAGCACCCAGGTGCCCCCAAAGTGACATATTTCCTTCCTATATCTCATAGTGACGGTATTCTCAAATCAATACCTCTTCCACATAATCATGGCCCACTGGCTGCACGTCACTCTGCAAAGCAGCAAGAGATGCAGGTGTGACTGGTTCTGACACGGTGTCTGGCTTTACTTCTGGAATCTGTACAGAGGTGACAGGAGTGCTTTTAACACATTCAGTTCCTTTTAAGTCTTCTGTTTTATTTCCTGTTGATTGCAGCTTATTCCCACCTAGAAGAGCATAAAAGAATTACAGTAATTTTAATTTCTTTTTGTAAATATATTATCTGATGCAACAGATATTTCCGATAAAGTTCTTATTTTTTCACCATTAATTAGTCCAACTCTTGCTTGACATCCATTTGAATTTTGAAGAACACATCAACGATTTGGCCTTTTTATCCGTTAATTAAATACATATCTAGATTTTTCCATTTTCCAATACCTAATGATCCTTTCCGTCCCCACCATGAGTCTTGTAACAGCAAATACCTAAAAATGAACATCAAATACCTAAAAAGGTAGGGTCTAAGCCTAATTCATGTTTGTATGCCTCCCTCCCTCCCAAGGTACTGGGTAGTGTCCTAAGTCCTGGTACTGTAAGAATAAGACAATGTAGCTGCCTCTGAGATACTATCAATTTGAGAAGATACAAATAATTATAATACAGTGTGGTAAGTGCTATATATAGTAAGAAGGAACACAGTGTGGTGGGAATGTTAAAAAAAAAAAAAAAAAAAAAGGAGCCACCACTCTCTAACATGATCCAGTTAGCAAAGGCTTCACTAAGGTTGTGTCACTTGAACTGGGCTTCCAAAAAAACAGTAACAAGTATGAACTTGGCCCAGCAGAAAGATGAGAATCATGTCTAAATAGAGTATTATACACAACAACATGAAGTTTAAAAGACTATAGTAAATTCAAGGAAGACCTCAGCATCAAGTACTACATAGGCAGACGTCATTACACATGGGGCAGGGGTCAGACTATGAAGGCCTTGGATAGCATATTTAAGGAATATAGTTTTTTTTCCCCTATCAACAAGGAGAAGACCACTGCAATTTTTAAGCAGGAGACTAACAATTTGGCATGTATTTTAACAAAATGACTTTGATAAGCATTGGAGAAACTGGATGTGGTCAGAGACGAAACTCTAAGGAAGATACTTTGAAGGCCTAAAATCAAGACAGTAGCTATTTAGAAAAATAATTTTTTTGGGGGTAGAAATAGTGTAGTGATAGAAACAAGAGAACGATGTATACAACTGAAGGAAGCAATAAACAAGCAGAAAGAATAACAGTGAAGTTTTCCATGTGAAAAAAGCTGCAATTTGACAAGATTATTGCATGACACTCTTGTGATAGAATGAGACAAGGGTCGGCCGTAGAGAACCATAGAGAAAATGACCAGGTAATTCCTACAACATAGCTCTAAAAGGTGGGAGTTTTAAGTCTGTACAAAAGATTTTAAAGTGGGGCAGCCCAGGTGGCTCAGCGGTTGGCCTCGCCTTTGGCCCAGGGCCTGATCCTGGAGACCCGGGATCGAGTCCCATGTCTGGCTCCCTGCATGGAGCCTGCCCGCCCCCTCTCTCTCATGAATAAATAAATAAAATCTTAAAAAAAAAAAAAGATTTTAAAGTTACTGCACACTGGAATGAATGAGACTACTTGTGAACATTGGGTGAGAAGAGTGAGAGGAGAACCAGAATCAGAATCTCATGAGCACCACTATTTAATGAACATGAAGCAAAAAGAATCAATATGACACCTGCGAAAGGGATTGGTAGACATATAAAAGAGACTTTAAGCTTTAAGCAGTCAACTATGTCAGATGTTAGAGAGGTCAACAGGGTCAACAGGGTGAGACTGAAAACTGGTCACTGGATTTGGCAATTAAGTCTTTGGCTACTCCTGAAAGCAGTTTCAGAACCGTAGAGTGGAAACACTGTAACAGGCAGAGGACTGGATAAGAAATATAAAAGTAGAGAAAGCAGGAATTAAACTGCAGCTTGAGAGGATTATAGTAATAAGAAAATGACTGGTTTTTAACTTTTTGTTCTTTTAATTATTTTTAAAGATTTTGTTTAAGAGAGAGTGAGCGAGAGAGGGAAGGAATAGGGGGAAAGGCATGTGGAGAGAGAGAAGCAGATTCCCTGCTGAGCAGGGAGCCCAGTATGAGGCTCAATTCCAGGATCTCAGGATCATGACCCCAGCTGAAGGCAGACACTTAACCGACTGAGCCACCCAGGTGCCCGTTTTTATTTTTTTTAAGATTTTATTTATTTATTCATGAAAGACACAGAGAGAGAGAGAGAGAGAGGCAGAGATACAGGCAGAGGGCTCCCCACAGGGAGCCTGATGCAGGACTTGATCCTTGATCCCAGGATCATGACCTGAGCCAAAGGCAGGCACTCAACCACTGAGCCACCCAGGCGTCCCCCTATTCATTTTTTTTTAAAGACTACAGAAGACACATGTAAACCTGTAGGACCAAAAGGAAGAAGGAAGAAACCATCAGAAGACAAAGGACTGATTAAAAATTCAAGAGAGAGAGAGAAAAAAAAGGTATGTGACCAAATAAGGTACCAGAGAAGAGAGATGGGTACAAGAGCATAAAACAGAGGGGTAAGTCCTGGAATGGAGGAGAAACATCACTTTGACAGAGTTAGGAGGAACACAGAATCTTAAGTACTTGCCAACAAAGTTTATTTTGGGTGTAGATGTTTTCTTGGCAGCCATATTTGTAGGCACTGCTGATACTTTAGTGTTGGATGTGCTATTAAGAGACGAGTTTCCTGTAGTTGTAAGACCTTTCACTGAAGAAGTTGCAATTGATGAAGTATTCACAGTACAATTGCTTGCTGCAATGCTTGAGGGAGAGGCAGTCGGTTTTGAAGCAGACACAGCTGTTGAAGAAGTAGCTTGGCTAACAACATTTGGTTCTGTTGAAGGAATGGGTTTACCAAGTTTTGTGTGTAATTTAACCACCTACAAAATAAAAGCACATGTTAAGAAACTCAAAAAGTATAGATTTTTTACTTCGTCTGAAAGAGTATATTTTTAGAAAACAAGGAAATGGATATTTATTTTTTCATCATTTTAAATAAAAACCTTAAAGTATACATACATTCTCTGCTTTAAACAACATACACTAAACAAAATCAGCCCTTTTTTGATAACTCTGGGAATACTCTTAGTTGTTCCAAGCTGGCAATAAAAGACTTTATAAAATAAAAATCTGAATTATGTTTTTCTTTGTTGTGTTTTCATTTGTTTTTTTTTTTGTGTGTGTTTTCATTTGTATACATAAAACTCACTGCTTTCAAAACTATCTCTGTGAAGTAGATTTTGACACATATTCCATTTACCACAGGGTGAGGAAACCAAGGCAGAAAAAGATGAAATCAACTTGGCTACATAAAGACCTAACCAGGACTTAAGCATGACAAGAAAATTAATAATCATACAAATTTCTAATTGGCAGAATAAATGATCTCATTTAATTTAAAGAAAAAAGTTCTCCAGTCTTTCCTTCTTTAAACAATGACTATTTGATGCTACCTTTATGTATATTAGCAATATAAACAAGGCTTATAATCCACTCAAAGTTTTTAAGTTTTAAAGTCACCTATATTTAAACCCTCCATTGAAAAAGTAAAAGAAAACAGAGTAAGACATACGGGTGTGTGGGAAAGAACACCTACTTTCTGATGCTTAGCACCACGAATGTGGGCAGCATATGCATCTGCTCCTGTACAAGACACATCGCAGAGCTCACAACGTAGCTGATTTTGAGTCCCACGAGTAGAATTGTTGCTGCTGCTGGTATTTTGTGAAGCTTTCAATGCGGCTTCTTTTTTTTTATGTTTTTGTCCTTCTAAATGTTCTTTATAAGTCTGTTTCAAACAAAAAGGATAAATTTTGCTTTGCTTATTTTCTATCTGTATCATTTGAAATTATTCAATTCTCAAATCTCTAATACTCACTTAAAAATGAGCACTGAACGACTGAAAAAGCAACTGAACAAGAGCACGGAGGATTCCCTATAAATGTGATATACCTGTCGTTCTCTGTACTTTATCAAGAATACATTTACCTAACACGCTGATTTACAAAGAACCTTCATATATAGCCATATTATCAATATAAGCTAACCACTTCCAGTTTTAAGAATTTGAATCTTTTATTACTTATGTATGATGGTTATGTATAATGATGGACAGAGTGATCACTGCACAAATTATTTAATTGTAGAATTAAGATGAGGGAGGCAATGTATCTATATCATGAAAAAAAAAGTGGTAACAAGATATTTTATAGGAGCAGGTATATTTATTTATATAACTTTTCTAACTCAGGATGCATTTTCATACAGAACCCATACCATCCTGAATAAAGCTTATTTAAAATATGCAATAGCCAAAATTATATATATTTTCCAGGAAAAAAAGTATTCTTGTAATACGAGCCAACAAAATAATGAAATTATATATTAAAAATTGTCTGGAATCAGATAATTAAAGAAGGCAGATTTATTAAAATGAGGAGGTTAATAAGGATTGCTATTTCTTTTTTCTTGAGTGGGGCCAAATAGTTCCATTTTCATGTTTTATTTTTATGATTGTTTTTAAGACAGACGTATCATTAGCATAAAATTGTACATTCATCACAGAATTTCAGAGCTTGATGGAACTTTACAGAGATTACCTAAAACAATGATTTTCTAATTTTTAAAAAAGAGAATGCTCTCTCCAAGTGAAATCTTATGCAGAAGGAGGGAAAGTTGCTCTGTTTTTGAAACAAAAGAGGGAGACCTAAGACCCAGTCATCTGATTCTTATGATCTGCAGTGGCCTAAAGTGGCTCCATGGAGCGGTGTGAGCCTCAATTATTTAGGGCAAGTCCTTAATAAGTGAGGAAACAAAAGCCCAAAGAAGTGAAGATCTTCAACTTGTCCAAAGCCATACAGTAATACAACTGGAACCATGGCCCCTAAGTCTGAACCTTACTCTCCCTCCTCATGTCCACAACTACCTAGATTCTAACGCACAATGTCAATGATGCTTTTCTCTAAGCTCATTAGCCCCTTAAGACACTGCCTTTCACTTGCAGAAGTATCACTGGCCTGTTCTTTCGTAAAAATCTAGACACTCCAAATCAACAGTGAGCCTCATTCTAAATGCTACTTTTCACCTATGCTCCTAGAGCCATGTTCTATCTATATGGGTACCAGATATTCAACACATCTCTTAGGTCTACATTTGCCACTAATAGCATCATCCGCTCTCAATAGCTATCACAGAGTAGGATGTACTCCCTTCCATGTTTAATCCTGTGTCCCTGCCACCATTCCCTACCTGCTCCCTCTACCCTGGCCACATAATCACAATGAAACTGTTTCCTATCACACTCAAAATAGGGAGAAAGAAGGTTTTATTTAACTAGTCCCATATTAAATAGTCCACAGTTATTCCCTAATTTGTATAACTCAGGGAATGCTGTTAATTTAAAATAATCTAAAACAAGCAGTATTAAAAAGTAGATAAAACTAATCTGGTAAATTAAAAAGAATGTACATAGGTGGGGCAAAGACAATATAACTGAAAGAAACTACTACAAAGACTGTTCCTTTCCAATAACACGCCTTTGCCAAACTGCTGGTCAATTCTTCTATAAAACATTTTTAAGGAAATTAACAAATAACATTGGGATAAGGGTTAAATACATTAGACTTTATAAAACACTCATGCCTAAATTACATATTTTACGTGTAGCAACCAGGAAAAAAACCGGGGGGGGGGGGGGGGGGGGGGGAGGAATAGAGATTTTACATGTTTCATTAGTTGATATTTTTGAAAAAGACACTTCCCACATCTTTCTTGTCCCAAAGTTTCTATTATCTCACAGAGGAGATTATACAGAAATAAATAATATTCTATAAAGTATGTATGTACAAAAAAATCAGTCTTATTAGAAATGCTATCCTGCAAACTTGATTGTTAAAAGGGCTTATTTTAAGGATTTTTAATATTCCAGAAAGATAATTTCCTTCTGCTATTTATATGCTCTAAAAAATAATACATTTGACAAACTTCTCTCATCTTTAATTCAAGTATGTAAAACTAAATTCTCTCTATGGTCATCCTTTTTCAGCTGTAAAATTCTATTCATATACTCAAAATGGACCTCGCAGAAGAGCCTTGAAGGAAATCAAGAGTCAACTATGTTAAGTTGAAGAATTTTGTATAAAGGCTTTATAAAGCAAGTTGTAGATGCTAAAAGAGAAATAAAAATTCAATCTTATCCCCAACTCCAATTAATTTGAATATTAAACTTTTAAGTTAAATTTAAGTTTTATTTAAAGAACAAAGTTATCTTTCATGAAAAAAGGTATAATTTGCCCATTTTTCATTTTCGTTCATAATCATTTTCAAAGTTTTTCTTAATAGAATTCCTGTATCTCAACACAAATACTTCTTAAAAAAGAATAGACTGTTTATTGAAATATGTGTTAGCTAACAGGAAAGAAAATGTAAACCTTCTCCATGAGTGTAAGAATTAGAATATCAACCATACTTAACTACCAAAAATAACCACTGAAGACTCGTGGTAAAACTAAAACATACAACATAAGTACCTGTGGTCCAGCACAGCTGATCTTACAAACATCACAATAGTGAATCTGGGGCGGTTTGGGAGGCTGTTTTGGTTTCAGTTGTTTATTTTGGAATGGTGCTTTTTTAGTAAAGGTGGTCCCTGTCCAGGCAGCTGTTGCAGCAGCAGCTGCTGCTGCCGCTGCCGCCTGCTTCTGTTGCTGCTGCTGCTGTTGGTAGTAGGAGGATGCAGCTGAATACACTGCTGCTTCATAACCTGAATAAGATGTACCTTACAAATAAAATCAAACAAAGATTATGTTACATAATTACAAAAGGCCAAGTTATATGCTGTAAATTTAAATTCAGTAAATTCTGTGAATAAGGCAGATTTACACGTGCATATTTACAAATAATGAGTATCTTACAAAACCTGGAAAAATCTTATTTATTTTCCTTTAAAAAAAAAAAGGTTTTACTTATTCCTGAGAGACAGAGAGGCACAGACATAGAGGGAGAAGCAGGCTCCTCACAGGGAGCCCGATGTGGGACTCAATCCCGGGACTTGCGAGCACACCCTGAGTCAAAGGCAGAAGGCAGACGCTCAACCACTGAGCCACCCAGAAGTCCTCACTTTCTTTTTATGTAAGTCAATCAACAAGTTTTTAACTCAGCACCTGCCAGATGTTGTTATAAAGGCATAAAACAGTATAAGATTTGCTCCCTAACTTTGTGAAACTTATAGTTCAGTTGGTAGGATACCACAGAGATATAAATTTACGTAGTTACAGAATCTGTTAATATTTTCCCCAAAAGAATTCTTCTGCATACAATTTGGGAAGGGTTGAATTTGAGAAAGAGTCTGAACTAGGATACCAGACAGGAAGAAAAGAAATTCATGAAAGTAAAATTTTTATCTGCTTGGTGGCTAAGAGGATAGAATATACAAAAGAAAAGAAAAACACGCCAGGATTTTGAATCCCAGTGACTGACTGATGGGTTGTGCAACTGATTAAAGCAAGTTGCTGACAGAAGCTGGTTTGGAGAAGCAAGGTGAAGAAACCTTAGCAGAAAATCTGTGATACGGAGCTCGAGTTCAGATGAATATATAGGACAACAGATAAAACATTTCGGAATTAAGGACCAAATACGTTAGGTTTCATCCTCCAAAAGAAAAAGAGCGCTGTGTTTTCTGGTTTAATGTATGGATTCTATCCATTTACACTGCTCAAAGTCTTTAATGAATAAGCAAACCTAGATAGTTACTGACAGACGTAACATATACATGTTGTGTACATTCATTCAGTGACTTATAGACTTAAATCTATATAAGTTTTAAAAGTGACAAAGCTGCTGATCTTACTTATAAGCCTATCTCAAAATTGGAAAACTACCCCTTTTCGAAACTAAGATCTCTAGAAATTTGGTGGACTCCCTATTTATCACATTCTAGTAAGACTTCTTTTTATTCTCAAGTGGAATTGAGTGGGCAAAGAGTCATGTAAGGCTTAAGAGAAATATTCCTAGTTGCCGCATGGCACAGAAAAATTACTTAAGGAAAAATGAGCTTTTTGGTCTCTCAAATGCAGACTGCTATGTTGATAAGACTTATGACCCACTAGCTTGGAGCCATCTACACAGACAGATAAGAAAACATGAATTGGAAAGGTGAGGATTTAAGATGCGTGGTTAAGTCAGAATCACAGGTATCTGAAACTAGAAATATCTAGAATGGTAGAGAGTATGGTAAGAGAAGAAAACATCTAAAAGTAAAAGTAGGGGGATCCCTGGGTGGCTCAGCGGTTTGGCGCCTGCCTTAGGCCCAGGACGTGATCCTGCAGACCCGGGATCGAGTGCCATGTCGGACTCCCTATATGGAGCCTGCTTCTCCCTCTGCCTGTGTCTCTGCCTCTCTCTCTCCCTCTGTGTATCTCATGAATAAATAAATAAAATCTTTAAAAAAATAAAAATAAAAAAGTAGGAAGAAGTAGGTAAGCTGCTTCTTATGCTTACTAAGAAGCAGATAATCAGTTTAAAGAAATTAGAAAACAACTGATGTAATTGGTCTAAGGAAAAACTCTATAGATCAATATACCCCTCTGGTCAGTCTTACCAATGTCCTATGTTACTTAAAAATGTTACAGAAGAATAATTAAATTCACACTCAGTTATAGGCAGAAATATGTACAGTTTAAACTCCACTCTTAAAACAGCATAAATTGTCTAGTTAAAACTAACAAAGCTATTCTTGAATTATAACTGGCTAGGACCATGATTTTTATGACATTTTAAAAATTTTATTATTTTTTTTAAAAAAGATTTTGTTTATTCATGAGAGAGAGAGAGAGAGAGAGAGAGAGAGAGAGAGGGAGAGACACAGGCAGAGGGAGAAGCAGGCTCCATGCAGGGAGCCTGACATGAGACTCGATCCCAGGTCTCGAGGATCACGCCCTGGACTGAAGGCGGCGCTAAACCGATAAGCCACCAGGGCTGCCCTTATGACATTTTTTAAACAGACATTTTCCAAATGACTAGCTGTTGTGTACAGAAACTGCAAAAATGCCACCTGAATGTAACCTCATGAATTAATATAGTAAGAAAACAAAAAGTAGCATTAAGGGCAATAACATCCTACAATGCTGGATGACCAGGACTTTCAGGATCTTTGTTTTTGTTTTAATTTATTTATTTTTAAAGACTTTATTCATTTATTCATGAGAGACACAGAGAGAGGCAGAGGGAGAAGGAGACTTCCCCGTGGGGAGCCCAATGCAGGACTTGATCCCAGGACCTGAGCTGGAGGCAGATGCTCATCCGCTGGGATCACCACCTGAGCCAAAGGCAGATGCTCATCCGCTGAGCCACCCAGCCATCCCTGTTTTTTTTTTTTTTTTAATTGAGGATTGACAGTATGACAGTGAAGTCTCAAATCAATAAGGCTTTATTATTCTTATTTGACAGATGAGAAAATAGGCTAAGAGACTGTGAGGTGCTTTAAACACTGAGTTATTTAAAATCACAAAAATCACCAGGCTAAGTGTAATATTTACAAAATAATCTCCATTTGCACACATGTATTTAAAACTAATAAAAGGTAAGCTTAAGTATAGTTTACTACTTAATCTCCTACAAGTACTAGCAAACAAATGTACATTTCTTGTAAAAGTATTATGGGAAAACAAATATAAGGCTGCATCTCTAAGTAAAAGCTCAATTTTTGAGGGCTAAAACAGTTTCACTTAAAAAGTACTTTTATTAGGGGTGCCTGGGTAACTTGATCGGTTAAGTATCCAATTCCTGATTTAGGCTCAGGTCCCAATCCTGAGTTTTGAGATAAAGCCCTGTGTTGGGCTACAAGCTGGGTGTGGAGCCTGCTGGGATTCTCTCTCACCCTCTCCCTCCTCCTCTAGGAAAAAAAAAAAAAAAACTTTGGGACACCTGGGTGGCTCAGTGGTTGAGCATCTACCTTTGGCTCAGGGCCTGATCCTAGATTCCCAGGAACAAGTCCCACATCAGGCTCCTTCCATGGAGCCTGTTTCTCCTTCCTCTGTCTGTGTCTCTCATGAATAAATAAAATCTTTATTAAAAAAAAAAAAAAGAAAGAAAAAAAGACTTTTATTAAAAATGCTGATCAGTTACTAAGTTACACATTAAGTTGAAATATAATTTTTAAATGTACAATATCAGAAAAACATACCATTTCTTTTTTAATTTTAATTTTTATTTATGATAGTCACACACAGAGAGAGAGAGAGAGAGAGAGAGGGGCAGAGACATAGGCAGAGGGAGAAGCAGGCTCCATGCACCGGGAGCCCGATGGGGGATTTGATCCCGGGTCTCCAGGATCATGCCCTGGGCCAAAGGCAGGCGCTAAACCGCTGCGCCACCCAGGGATCCCAAAACATACCATTTCAATAGTAAATTTAGCATGTTACAAGCCACCATTTAGCAGGTACCAATATTCTAGAACTCATTTTAATAAGATGAAAAAAAGAGCAGACATAGAACTGCACATATAGAACTCATAAGCCCTAACAATGATCTTTCTGGGATGGCAATCTCACACTGTGTATAGCACTTTTTTTTTTTTAAAGTGCATACCCTTTGATGTAACAGGAATTGCTAGAAATTTATCATACAGCAACAACTGGCAAATACAGGACTCTTTCCATAGAAAGATTATTTTATCCAATGTTATTTCTAGTTTTTTCATAATATGAAATCTAGCATCCCAAGACAGAAACTTTAAAATCTACATCCAGGAAGAGTACATCCATATAACAAAATATTATGGAGCCATTAAAAACTATTTCTAAGCATAAATTCTGATTTCTAAATACCTTATTAGAAACCACAGCTCCTTTGTGAAATGGTTGATTGTGAGACTTGGGCATGAAATGCTTGAAGTGTATCAGTAATATCTTACTGTGCCAAAAAGAAAAAAGTGCTCAGAGAATAATGATGCCAAGTTCAGAAGACTCGGGAGCTAGTCTGAAAAGGAGGATCTCATTGGCCAAATCTGGGAAAATATGCACCTCAGAAAGAAAAATGAGTAATGGTTTATACTATGCTGAATGACAACAACAAAAATGAGTCCATAGTAATACTAGAAAAGAAGGGAGGAGGGGAGCTCTTCCTTAGAGAAGAGTGCTAAGAATCAATGTAGAAAGATTTTTACATACATCACTGTACAACTTGATTCAGTTAAGAGATTTTCAAAGATCTAACACCACAGAGTGAAAAGTTGTTGGGTAATAGGCCCATAGATTACTTGGTTAATTACAAAGGGGAAAAAAAGGTATCCTTAAAATGAAGAGATCTGGTAGTTACCACTTTAAGCAGTGAGTATACTTGGCATCATCAATAAGGAATTTATAGCATTACTTTTGTGCTCTTGAGGTTATGAAATGCAGAAGTTCACTCAGGTAGTTTTAATGACTAAAAAGCTGCCAAAATCTAAGCATAAAGAAAGCAGATAAATCCACTTGTGAGATAGTCTACAGGACAAACTGGTCTGATCTCTTAAAAAATGTCAAGGTCATGAGAGTCAAGATAAAAATAGAGTATTCTACATTAAAGGAAAGTGAAACTAACAAAGATATGACAACCAAGTACAATACATGATCCTTGATTAGACCCTGAATTTAAAACATAGCACAAAGACACCAAACACATAGAAAGCTCAGCCATAAAAAACACTTGTGGACAACTAAACAAATTTGATAATAACCATGTTCAATTTCTTTTTATGATTTGCATGTGGTAATGTAAAAAAATGCCCTTATTAGGAAATACTGGCTGAAGAATTCAGGAAAAGCATCAGGTCATCTGTAACTTATAATGCTGACCCATTTGAAAATAGTTTTTAAGAGATAAAGCAAATATGGTAAAATACTAATAACCGGTAAATCTAGGTAAATGGTATACAGACATTTATACTTCTTTTTCAAGTTTTTTGCAGAATTAAAATTTTCTAAAATGAAAGGCTGGGAAAAATATAAATCAAAAGAATCATGTATCATGCACTCAGTGACATAACATTTACAATGAGAAAAAAGCAATTAATAGTATGCATTAGACAAATTCATTTTTATAAAAAACATATATATACTGCATATGTATATTCCCATGAAGAAAACTAAAGACATGCACCAAAATGTTAATGGTAATTAGTACCTAGGGGTACATGTCTAGGGATTTAATTTTTTTAATCTATAGTTTATAATTTTATTTAAAAAATTTTTATAGTTTATAATTTTATTTTATTTATTTTCATTTATTTATGATAGACACAGAGAGAGAGAGAGAGAGAGAGAGAGAGAGAGAGAGGCAGGCAGAGACACAGGCAGAGGGAGAGGGAGAAGCAGGCTCAATGCCGGGAGCCCGATGCGGGACTTGATCCCGGGACTCCAGGATCGCACCCTGGGCCAAAGGCAGACGCGAAACCGCTGAGCCACCCAGGGATCCCCCTAGTTTATAATTTTATTGCTCATGTAATATAGCAGTAAATAAAAATAATTAACTTCATTCTACATAAGATATATTCAAGTAATTGAGACAATGGAAGAGAGCTAGAAAAGAGAAAGAGGAGAACATGTATAACAGAAGCAATAATAGGAAAGGAAAATTCGTACTCCTTATTTTGTTGAATGTACATTTAAAAAAGTGTGTTCAGTCAGATTTCACCGAAATAATTCCATTTACAGTTATAACTGATTAATCAGAGATAAAGAGGGGCAGAAAAGTTGTATGGGTGCAAATCTGAATGACAGATCTAAGAATAACAACTTCTCCTCACTCCCAATTCATTTCTGCATGGTTGTCACAGTTAACTTAAAATCTGTTCCCACTGCTCCTTTTCTGAAGATCTCCTTTTTGGCACCCTTTTGGCCCACAAGATAAAGACAGACACCATAACAGAGCATTACGTGGCTTTTCACACTGACATTTCCAGCTGTATCTCCTGATATTTACCCCATATATCCTGTATTCTAGCCACAACAAACTGTTCCTAAATATTCCAAGTCTGCCTAATTCACCACTGTATCCCCAGCATCCAGCATAAGCCTTTAGCAAAGGGTAAGAAATAAAAAAAATCTCTGAAAAACAGGGCGCCTGGGTGGCTCAGTCCATTAAACATCTGACCCTTGATGTTGGCTCAGGTTGCAATCTTGGGATCACGGGAACAAGCCCTACATTGGGCAGGGTGTGAGGCCTGCTTGAGATTCTCTCTTCCCCTCTGTCCCTCCTCCCCTACTTATGCAGTGCCCACTCTCTCTTTCTAAACAAATTTTGAAAAACAACAACTAATCAATTTTAATTCAGTAGTTTGGCTCTTAACACCAAGCTGCAACGAAGAATCAAGAAGTAAGAACTAAAATTGCCCATATTGCCTTAAATCCTTCATAGAAAGAGAGGAGGACAAGGTATTGAGAAATACGATGGAGACCAAGGAAACCAACTACAAGGTAACTGTCTATAAAAAAGCAACATGTGATTTTAATCACAGAAATAATGCAAAGTACCTCAGCTAGAAATTAGCAAAAGCAGTGGACATAGTAAGAAGGTTTTAGCGATTATACCATTCTTAATATAATGATTATTTAAGGAAATAGATAATTTCCTTAAGATAATAAACATGTCTTTTTTTTTTTAAAAGATTTTATTTTAAAATCTGAGAACATGAGAGACAGAGACACAGGCAGAGGGAGAAGCAGGCTCCATGCAGGGAGCCTGACGTGGGACTTGATCCCGGGTGTCCAGGATCACTCCTGGGGCTGAAGGCGGTGCTAAACCGCTGAGCCACTGGGGCTGCCCAACGTGATTTTTTTTAAAGGAAAATAAAGCTACTCTGTCCTTCCAAAAGACATGTGTTATATAACAATCTTATAGATATTTACAAAGGCTACCCAATATTTTCACATTACTTATTCCTGATAATAAATATAAAGAAGTAGTTCCCTGTTGGCTGAAATAAACAATACAAAACAATTTGTCAGTGGTAGTCCCTGAACATTAACCTTAAGTTTTCAAATTCATTTGGAAAAGTCAGGAAAAAAATGACCCTATAAATACTAGGTGTTATTTTTCTCTAATTGCAATGTTAGGCCCAGAACTGATACTGCTTTCAAACTCTCAAAGAGCATTTTACAGGGATCCCTGGGTGGCGCAGCGGTTTGGCGCCTGCCTTTGGCCCAGGGCGCGATCCTGGAGACCCAGGATCGAGTCCCATATCGGGCTCCCGGTGCATGGAGCCTGCTTCTCCCTCTGCCTGTGTCTCTGCCTCTCTCTCTCTCTCTCTCTCTCTCTCTCTCTGTGACTATCATAAGAAAAAAAAAAAAAAAAGAGCATTTTACATTGTTACTATCTCCTGGTTTAAACAAAACAACAACATAGAACTTGCCAAAACACAACTTGAGTATGGTCCATTTGTCACATTTTATACATGTATCAACATCTATCAATGAATTCAATTCTTGCTATTAGAGTGACACCATTCCACAGAACATCAAGATAGTTTCTAAGAAGTTTCTAACTTATTTACTCATTTAAACACAGTTTGTCTTACCAGAATAAGTAACTGCCGTGGTACTATAAGTAGCACTCTGGGTATAGGATGGCACCACAGTAGCTGCAGCTGCTACTGGCTGTACGGTGGAAGATACGGGATAAATGGAGAAAGTAGTGGTAGCTGGACTTGGTGTGGCTGGTTTTATGGCTGTCACTTGTCGAGTTTGCTGGGCTTGTGTATACTGAGTTGCACCTTGGCTATAACCTGCTTTGGGGGCTAAAATAGGAAAGAGTTATCAGAAAATTAGAAAGGTGAACTTCAATAGTTGTACCAATATCCTTGAGAATTAGAAAAAGTAAGTGTAAACATCAACTGTAAATTTAATGCTAGCAATTTCTTGGTAAAAGGGTTGAAATTCTTATTACCAACTGAATAAAATCTATAACATCTACATAACATCTAAAATACAACATCTACATAAATTCTTTTACTGTCCCTTCCCAGATGCTTTATGTATTTCCCAAATAGGATTTTGTCCAAATTTACAACTAACTGAAATAGCAGTAGCACCTAAAACAGGTGTAATAAAGTCTTTAGAACAGTGTGTGTGTGTGTGTGTGTGTGTGTGTGTTTGGGCTAGTCAAACTTGAGGGTTATACTTAACATTGTGAACAGAATAAAGAGCCTCAAATATGATTTTAAATCACAGTAAAATTTCACTGTTTAACTATACTGAACTTGTTCACATGCCATTCATCACATTTTTTATAATATATCTATAATGAACTTTAGTCTAATACCAACTCATAAGGTGCCACGGACTTAATCCTTCAAACAGTTTAAATGACTACATGTTTCTGCTAAACTTTCTGCTGCCCTTGACTATATTCAAAATAAATGAATGCTTTAAGAATCTTATGAACCTTATTATCAAGCCCTAAATTAATCACTTATTAATGATCACTAAAGCATATAAATATAATTCCTGATAAAGGCCCAAATATCAGGGGGTTTAGTTTACTTTAGTTAAGGCATCTTAAATAAATAGCACTTAAGAATTTATAAAACTATTACCTACATGTAGTATAAAACTTGATCCACATAACACACAGATGAGGACATTTTACAAAAGGAAACTAATGTCCAAGAGCGAAATGACTTGCAAGTCAGATAGTCCATGTCAGAGCTAAGACTAAAAGTTCTTCTGACTCTGAAACACAATCTACCTTTGATAATTAATCAGGAAGTTCACTACAGCTCAGTGTACTCACAAATCATTAGAGAAGAAACTATAAGAAAAGTCGGTCATTATAATTAAAAATATTTTTATATCACTTTTAAGGGACTCACAGAAATCTTAGAATTAAAAGTACCCTAGAGAGATCTGGGTCAACTACCTCATTAACAAATGAGAATATTGATGAAAAGAGGTAAAAATCACTCACCAACATTAGTGGTAAAGCCAGTACCAGAAGCCAGTCCTACTCCTTCCTAATCCAAGACTCACCCACACTCTCATGATCCTTCAAAAATAACTAAAAAAGGACCTGTCTACTTTTCTGAACTCAACTTTAAATTTTCAACTTAATCTCTATCAAAAATTTCATCTCTTAAAGACTACTTGGGGTGCCTGCGTGGCTCAGCATCTGACTCCTGACTGAGATTCTTTCCCTCTGCCCCTCCCCTTGCTCCCACATTCTCTCTCTCCAAAATAAATACATCTTTAAAAAAGAAAAAGAGAAAAGGAAGACTACAAATATGTAGGCTTCTTTGAAAACAAAGTATTTCCTGTATTTAAGCCATTATATTTACTGTAATATCAGAGGCTAGAAACAGGACCAACTGTCATTACAGATCAGAGAAAGAGGAATTAAAAATATGGGCCCATAAAAGGTCTCCACTGGTTACACAAAGGCAGTCAGCAGTATGTTCTGGGCACTTCTGGGGAAGATAAGGATGTGGCCAGAAGTTATCACAACTCTTTTTGTACAACTTATTTCATAGCACCAAGAGAACTATAAGGCAGAGACCAGAAATAAAATACATTTCTGGGAGAAAAGGACATGATTATGATTTGCCCCTATAGCCCTCTCCCTCTTTGGCACTCAAAGGCATGTAGCAGAAGAAGAGAAGCACACAGTTAGAACGTCCTTCTTTAGATAACATAATACAATGAGCTTAGGTGGACTCAAAAGGGTACCTTCATTAAACACACCAAACAATATATTTCAGTAGTTTTCAATGAAACCGTGTATGCTAATAAAACCCACCTGTCTGATAGTAGGTTTCAGCAACAGAAGGCTGAGGCTGGGCAGCAGCTGCTACAGCAGCAGCAGTTGCTGTGGGTTGTTGGTAGTACTGCTTACTATCATATGCTACAGCAGGAGCAGTGGATCTTACATAGGAGTATGAGTCCTAAAGAAAGGGAATAAAAGAAAATATTACTATATAAGTGAAGTGGCAGGAAAAAACTCTAAGTCTACTATATAAAAGTGTAATAAAGGAAAATGAAAAACTAACTTACAGACCTAGGTATAAAAGTCAGACTCAAAACAAAGGGCACTTAACTCTGAACTTTGAAAATAAGGTCAAAACCATTTCAAGCAGCATGTTTAACTTTCACATCAGAAAAAAAAATATCACTAAAACACTTTAAAATAATGCATATCTTTAAAATTCTATTAAGAAAGGGACACCTGGGTAGCTCTGTCAGTTAAGCAGCAGAATCTTGATTTAGGCTCAGGTCATGATCTCAGGGTCCTGGGATCGAGCCCTGTGGGGCCCTCTGTGCTCAGTGGGGAGTCAGCTTGAGGATTCATTCTACCTCTCCCCCTCTCTCTCTCACTCAAATCTTTTTTTTTTTTAAAGATTTATTTATTTATTCATGAGAAACACACACACACAGAGAGAGAGAGAGAGGGGCAGAGACACAGGCAGAGAGAGAAGCAGGCTCCATGTAAGGATCCCGATGTGGGACTCGATCCCCGGTCTCCAAGATCACACCCTGGGCTGCAGGCGGCACTTAAACCACTGTGCCACCGGGGCTGCCCTCTCTCACTCAAATCTTAAAAAAAAAAAAAAAAAAAAATTCTATTAAGAAATTCATAGCAGTTTTGCTTTAAAAATGGATTTCATAGTAAAGACCGCCTGTAAGTCTGAAGCTTTTTAACTACTCCAGCTTTCTTTTCATTCTTATTTGCCACTATTATTTTTATTAACTTACTTTTTAAAAGTTGGCTCCATCCCCAGCACAGAGCCCAAAGAAGACCTGAGCTGAGATCAAAAGTTGGATGCTTAACTGACTGAGCCACCCAGGCACCCCTATTTACTACTATCATTAACATAATGAATAGGAGCTTCTGGGTGGAAGAGAGGAAAGGAGAATACAGGTTCCAGGGAGAAGGAACACTATATATAAATCTCCAAGGCAGTGAAGATCAAGATGAGCTGGGTGAATTCTGACACTGTACAAAGTAAGGAGGGATGAGGAGGTATGCAGGTGGAAAGGCTGAAGAAGTAGGCAGAGCCCAGAAAATGATGGGCTTCATTCACCCTATTAAAAACAACGTAATTTATTACATTCTGTTTCTGGACATAATGAAAACAATCCTAAAAGGAATTCAGAGTTTAGTAACTTGCCTAATATATAAAGATTTACTTATTTTAGAGAGACAGCTCAAGGGGAAGGGAAGAAGGAGAGAAAGAATCTCAAGCAAGACTCCCCACTGAGCATGGAGCATGGAGCCTGATGTGGGGCTCAATCCCACAACCCCAAGGATCACAACCTGAGCTGAAATCAAGAGTCAGACACTTAACCAACTGAGCCACCCAGGCACCCCATAACTTGCCAGTTATTAATAGAAAATACTAATATTATAATTCACATGTCGATTCATTACTTAACAAAATCAATTAATATATTTTAGAAGGAATATAGAAAAACTAGGCAAAGTTCGGAAGATCCTAAAGCAAACAAACAGAAAGTGGGTTATTAAAGGATTAGAACCAGGGGTGCCTGGGTAGCTCAGTTAGTTAAGTGTCTGACTCTTGATTTCGGCTCAGATCAGGATCTCAGGGCCATGAGATTGAGCCCTGCATCAGGTTCCTCCCTCAGTGGGGAGTATGCTTGACATTCTCTCCCTCTCCTCCAGCTCCTGCACATTCTCTCAGATAAATAAATAAATCTTAAAACAAAACAAAACAAAACAAAACCAAAAAGGATTAGAACCAAATTTAAGTAAGTAGTAATTCAGTACCACAATAATCATAGTACTATAAAAGGGAATTGAATTAGATCTTCATATCCCCAGTAAGACTGAACCAAAAGCAACTACAGGAATAAGAGCAGCAGCAATTTGTAAAACAAATTTACATACTAAAAAAGAATACTTTGAGGGGAAGAATGTACAGGCAACAGAACTTCTGCCCTTGTTAAGTTCCAAGAGAACACTATGAATTTGGCCCATATAGTTTAGGCTCTTGGTTCTCAAAACAGGAGACAGAATAATGCCATAGTACAAACAAGAAGCATCTTCCCTATGTCTTCATTTTTATGAAAACCTTGGCTAAAGATTTAACCAGTAATATAAAATATTTTTAATTAAAGTAAACATAGATATAAAAAGGACCCAGGAGGGATTCCTGGGTGGCGCAGCGGTTTGGCGCCTGCCTTTGGCCCAGGGCGCGATCCTGGAGACCCGGGATCGAGTCCCACGTCGGGCTCCCGGTGCATGGAGCCTGCTTCTCCCTCTGCCTGTGTCTCTGCCTCTCTCTCTCTGTGTGGCTATCATAAATAAATAAAAATAAAAAAAAAAGGACCCAGAAGAATTATTAATAAAAAACTCACTACAAGGGTTCTTAATGCTTGGACTGTGCCCCTAAATTACCTTAGAATACACATTCATTTCTATCATCAGAGGTATATTTTTGAAGATCCAAGTCTGATAAGCACTGGCTTGGATATTACATCATACACTAGGGCTGCTGAAGCCTATGTGTTAAGACTACTGAAACTAGGAGTTTTCTTACCTGGTAGTTCTGTGTAGTAGCTGGGGGTGGTGGTGGTGGTGCTTCTTGTTGTCTCTGGGTATAACCATAGTCAGTTGCTGTATGTGCAGTGGGGTAGCCTCCATAAGCAGCAGCTGTTGCAGCAGCTGCAACAGCTACTGGAGCAGGCCTGGCAACTGCAACTGTGGCGGCTGCTGGTGCATAGGCAGCAGTAACTGTGTGAGCAGCTACTGGAGCCTGATGGACAGTGTAGCTAGCAACTGTAGTTGGATGAGAGTAGGCTACACCGGAAGCTGGCTGCTGGCTATATTGTGGAGTAGAAGAATAAACATAATACAATTTAATTTTAAAATCTAAGAATTTAATAAAATAAAAAGCACATTTTCAAGAAATTTAATCAGACTACAAAACACCAAGTATCTGAACTCAGTAAGCCTAGTCAATACCATATTTATTACTGTTGTATGATTTTTAATCTTTAATCTTAATACATTAAACAGTCACACATACTATGCTTAATTAAGATTATGGACCACATCACAAAGCAGGGATGACAAACTGGGATAAAAAGCAGTATTAGGAAGAAAACTTGATGAAACTAGGAACTTAAAAAACTATTTGTTGCTCGTAAGGTTCTTTATATCTTCTACAGTTTAAAAAACATCTCTACAAAGAAATAATTCTAAAAATACTGAACTCCAACTCCAATTATAGAAAACATTTAAAGTAAAAACTATTACCCAGTTGACTTAAATACTTCTGATACTCTAGGGCAGTAGTTCTCAACTGGGGAAGATTTTGCCCTCCAGGAACATTTGGCCATGTCTAGAGATATTTTTGATGGTCAAACTGCAGAGGAGGTGTTAGTGATATGTGCTACTGGCATCTAGTGGGTAGAAGCCAGTGATGCTGTTACATATCCTACAGTGCACAGGACAGCTACCCACAACAAAGAATTATCCAAAGAATGTCAATGGTGCTGAGGTTGAGAAATCTTGCTCTAGGGCACAAAACCTACAATGAACTATCTATTTATTATTTTAGATAATTACCCAAGCAAGTTACAGGCAGCATTTCATTATTCACATTTTTTTCTTAAAAATGTAGTACATGTTGCAAAAGGAGACCTAAGTGAGATGCTTTGCAATCATTTACAACTCAAAGAGCCAAAAACATTTTCCAAACTGTAAATCAAATTTCCAGCTAAAGTTCTCAGAGTAATATTTAACTTTTTAAATTTTAACTGTAAAATTGAGAGTCTATGTCACATAAAACCAAGGCTTACAGATGTTAAGCACATTCAAGTGTATTTGTTCTAGGTTCCCTAAAACATTCACAATTAACACTTGTTAAAGCTTTATTACTAAGGCAGAAATGCCTTCTAAAAAAAGGAGAGCCCCAACCGTTATTTAGCTGACAGGTTTTAGATGACCTTAAGTCTTAATATGAGCCAACAGTTAAGAATAGCTAAGAAAAAAATACCTGACATAAGCTGAAGCTGCTCTAGTAGTGTCTGATTCATGGGTTATAGTACAGGATATTCTTCATTGCTGTGCACAACACCATACAAATATGGCATAAAATTAAAATTTGGGGCCATCACATTTTAACTCTATTCGGGAAAACACTGATAATTATAATGTATTCAAAGGGAATCAATATGAAGCTTATAAGTATGAGTAGTATCTCACATAAAAAGTGGAGGACCTGGGAACATTCAGTCTAGAAGAGGTGATTGGGGAAGATATGAGAGCTGCCTTCTAATAGAAGAGACTTACTCCATGCTGCTCCAGAGAACAGAACTAGAACCAATGGATGGAAGGGTGGCAGATTTCAGCCCAATATGAAAAAGAAAAAAAAACAAAAACTTAGAACAAAGTCCAAAGAAACTCTTATAATTTATATTTGGATGAGGTTTTCCACATTTTGATATTAAAAATAGCTAATATATTCTATATATATGACAATTAAAAGATAGGGAAAGGGAAATTTAAATCGTAATAGTGGAAAAACTGGTTTGGGATTGACATATTCTATGGATAATTCCATATCCTTAAGAAAAAAAATGCTAATAACATATTGTATTTCTTCAAAACTCCTAGGACTGAAAGAATTATATTTAAAATATAAATACACCAGTTCTGTGAAACTTGTATTTAACATTTACTGATAAAATTTCACACATTCAGACTACACTGCATAAAAGGAGTTTGGTTATATAAAAATTTAGATAATCTTGGATTCCTATACAGTTTCCATTCATCCCATTGTTCTGTATTATTTGTTCATACATCTTGGTCTCCAAAACTTGTCCTACAGGACAAAAAGCAGAGTAGAAACAAGATAGGGAACAGAATAGGAATGTCAACTAGGCAAGCAATTTGACTTATACTGCCTCTGATCCTTAAAAGCCCATGTGACTAAAAAGGGATGACAATATGCTCTGGTTTAAGCCTAATGCCTCCCCATAATTATTAACAGTACACTCTCACACCTATGTGTCTCAGTTTGAACGATGAATCTTATTATTATCTCCCTTCCCAGGAACCATATAACACGATGCCAGTACCCTTAGCCATTACCATATGCCTAGGGCTGCCTAACCTAACTCTGCTCTGTATAGCCAGATTACAGCTGGAACCATATCCTCTACCAAAAGCATCATGAAGAATAATGATCTAGGGGCGCCTGGGTGGCTCAGCTGGTCTATGCATCTGCCTTTGGCTCAGGTTCTGATTTGGGGTCCTGGGATCCGGTATGCTTCTCTCTCTCCCTCTGCACCCCCCCACCCCCAATCCTGCTCTCTCCCTCAAATAATGGATGGAATCTTAAACAAAAGAATAATGATTTAGTTCCAATTCCATGGGGTTAAGTGGTAGGGCAGTGGTCTGCTGTTCAGAATATAGATTCTCTGGCCTGTTATCTTAAACCCATCTGGGAAATTCTCTTTCAATTAGAAATATCCTTAGAAAAATTACTGCCTTTTATGTGATGTATATGACCAGCCTGGACTACACCAATTCAATAAATATCTAGTGGCTAAATCTAAAAAGTTAAGTAAATTTTTAAAAATACAGGTCACATCAAGTTCAAATTATTTTAAGCAAAATGAGTCTTGGGTTGGAATTTTTTAAACCATGGTTTTTGCCTAGTTTGTAGTGTTAGAATAAAAGGTATTAAATTATATCCCTACATAAAATTTAAAACTTAAAGGTCATTAATGATTTTTAAAATAAGACAGGGTAAGTAAATAAAAGCCCAAATCTTGTGCCATAAAAACATATTTGTGAAATATGTAAAGTCTTTCATTTTCATCCAGTAGAAAACAAGCTTCTATTTAGATAATATCTTTTGTGAATAAGTTAAATCTAATAAACTTCACTTTTAAGCTAGGAAAAATGAAATAATAAGTCACAAAACATAAAAATATGAATGAGCAAGGTTAAGAAATACTTCAAGAATCATACATAAAATGGAAGGGCATTTCTCTTGGAGGGAGAAAAAGGAAAAGAAAGTATTTATGGAGTTATTAGTATTAAAAAGTAGTAACACTTTTATATTTTTGGACTTAACCTGGAGGTTAATGGCCAGCTCTTTCCTTGCTTACCAGAAAGTGAAACAAGCCAGAATCCTTACCAAAATAGACACCTGACCCAAATCACCAGACAGTCGAAGAAAGCCTACTATAAACTGCAAAAGAAACAGGAATGATCCTGCAGGAAATTGATATCAAGGCAACAAATAAGAATTTTCACAAACTCTAATTTGTATCCATAAAATAAGAACTTAACACTAGTTAGAAAATAAAGCTAAGGGATATAGACAAGATCAGGATATGGAGACTATAAGAGAAAATAAATCTAGGAAGTTCAATATCCAACTAGAAAGAATTCTGGGAAAAAAAAAAGGAAAAAAAAAAAAGGAAGGAAGGAAGGAAGGAAGGAAAGAAAGAAAGAAAGAAAAAAAAGAAAAAGGAAGAAAGGAAGAAAGGAAGAAAGAAAGAGGCAAATAAAAGAAATAAAAAAATATTTCCCACTCTGGAAGGGAGGCACATATTTTCAAATTTAAAGGGTCTATACAGAACACAAAACAGAATGAAATAACACCAGGAGACATAGCATTTCATTAACATCTCAAGGTTAAAAAAAATATATATCCTTCAAGTCTCCTGAGAAGAAAAATAAGTCACCTGCATACAAACTAAACAAAACTCAGACTTTTACTAATAACACGAGTGGCTAGGAAACAGTAGACTAATATCTTAAAAATTCAAGAGAAAATGAATATTAATAGAGTTCTGTATCTAGCTAAACCATTAAGACAGAATAAAGTTTTTTTTTTTCTTTTGACATTCAAGAACCGAAAAGTTTACCTTCTATATATCTTTTCTTTAGAAGTGATATGAAGATGTACTTTAACAAAAAATAAACCAAGAAAGAAATCATGGGATCCTATAAATAGTGGATCCAAACCCAGGAGGGAGATGAGCCCAGGTCAGCAGCTGTGCAGCAGGCCAAAAGAGGCAATGAGCTTGGATTAGAAGTAGTAAAAAAAGGACAGAAGCCTCCAGGAGAGCCATGTCCAGGAAAATAAAGGATTGGACAATAGACAGTAGACCAGGAACCTGGAAATATATTAAGATACAATCAAGGCACCAAAAAGATTTTGGGGCAAAAAGAGAACGAAAGACTTTAGCAAATATGACATTGCTGAAGAAAGGCATGATCCTGGTAAAAGACACCACAGTCGAGCAATTAGTAGGGCATAAAAAAAAGCAAACATCCATTTGAACTTGAACCAAGGAAGATTCTTTTATTGAGTGGCACAAGGTTATAAAAATGACATACATTAGGAATGATAATCACAAACCACCACCACCACTTGGCTCCACAGTACTATTACAGTCACAATAATAAGTTTCTGCTTTAAAGTTTTAGTATCAACCTAAATTACAGAAGATAAACTATGATTACAGAATATAACGTAAATGTTAATCACAAGTTACAACTATAGCTAATTTGGGTGATGAAGTGGGGAAAGAGGGAAGGTAAAGCACCAGAGTCTGAAGATTCTTTTCCTAAAATATACCGAGAAACTGACTACCTATACTGGAAATGGAGTGTGTAAAAGTAAGAGAAATAGCCATATCACTGAATTTGAAGGAGAAATGAGAAGCATGAGAGGGTATGTACTAAATCTTAACTATGATTGTAGGAAATCAAAATATAATGCATAAAAAGTCAATAAATTAAGACACAGAAAAGCATTATTTAATGATACAGAGTTAGAAATAAAACCAGAATGTATTAAAGGTGGGGGTCTCTACAAGGTGGAATTGGGGAGAAGGGATTAGGAAAACAAGGGAATGCTGTTTTCATGAAAAGACCTTCTATGAGTGCCTGAATGGTTAAGTGTCTGACTCTTCTTGGTTTTGGCTCAGTTCATGATCTCATAAGGGTGGTGAGACTGAGACCCACATCAGGCTTCACACTCAGTGCGGAGTTGGCTTGAGATACTCTTCCTTTCCTCCCCAACTTTGCTTGCACACACGCTTGCTTGCTAAAATAAATAAATAAAATCTAAAAAAAAAAAAAAAGGCTATTCTATATTATTTTTAATTATATTATGTAATTAATATCTCCCTTACCCTGGGGGGGAGGAGCATAAATGTATTGGAACAAAATTTTCAAACTGGCAAGCTGAATGACCAATCACAAATTTAAAATACTCCTTTATAATTAATACAAGTCAATTCTAATTTCTACATTATTGGTCTCTAGCCTAACTTCTACTCAACTCTAAGCCCATTTTTAATGCTTTCAAATTCCCTTAATATGACCTGGCTTTACATTACACCAACGTTATAGTCACTACTGGGCATTAAAACAATTACGTGGGGATGCCTGGGTGGCTCAGCAGTTAAGCATCTACCTTCGGCCCAAGGCATGATCCTGGAGTCCCGGGATTGAGTTCCACATCGGGCTCCCTGCATGGAGCCTACTTCTCTCTCTATGTCTCTTCCCTTTCTGTGTCTCTCATGAATAAATAAATAAAATCTTTAAAAAGAAAACAAAAAAACCCCAACAACTATGTGTACTAATGGCTTGTCCACATAAGTGGCATCTGATAACAACGGAAAAAACATTTGTGTTTTTCAAATGTTTTTTTGCGTATGTGTGTGATTTTCAAAATGTGATCCAACTGCTAGGCTCCAGGAGGCTATCCCTTTTTCAATTACAGATTGCCTTCATATAATTTAATCCCAACAATTTATTGCAACAGACTGAATGCAGAAGCAGATCAAGAACCACTTTGAGATATTATATTAAAAAGATTTACAAAAATCTTTGTAAAGATGTAAAACAATGCTTCTTGTCTCATTACTTTTGGAAGATAGGAATATAGTTATTTTTTAGAGTTACAAAAAGAAATTTAGGCTTAACATATAGTAATCTTATTTTTAAATGATTTAATACATATTTTTAAAAATTTGAAGACAGTAAATATTAATATAACCCACATAAACAAAAGCTCTGGGGGGTCTTCAGTAGTCCCCAAACCATAAGCTTCCAGAACTACCATTTTATGATATGGAGCATTACTTTTGAGTCTATAATAATATTCATCATTCATTTTCCTGCTCTTTAAATTGTACCTTTAAACAAAAAATTTCCTTCTATTCTTTAACAGGGTAACAGTTCTCAGGAAAAATTAGTGCACATGGTCAGAGCCCCAGATCTGCTGCCTACAACTGTAATACACTTATCCAGGGCTCCAAATCTCCCCCTTTATCTAGTGTGCTGGTCAACACATATTTTTCTGTGTTAGCAGACATGAAAGACATTGGGAAGCAATGGCCCAGAACTCTGAAACTCCCACAAGAAACTAACACAGAAGGTGAATTAGAAAAAAAGTCCATTTCCCTCTTTAAGGAAAAACTGTAAAAGAAACTTTCCTAGCTTAGCCTTAGCTAGGAGTAAAGGGGAAAGATGTTTCCCCTAATAATTCTTTCTTTTTCTTTTCTTTTCTTTTTTTTTTTTTGAGCAAGAGAGCACGTGTGCAGGCATGGGTGGGGGAGATGGAGAGAGAAAATCCTAAGTGGGCTCTACACCTAGCGTGGAGCCCAACAGGGGGTTCCATCTCATGACCCTGAGAGAGGACTTGATCCAAAATCAAGAATTGGATGCTTAACCTACCGAGCCACCCAGGTGCCCCGTACAATTCTTTACAACAAAAGTCAGCCTACCCTTAGGTTTGGGCTCTAGAATTCACCTTATCTGACTAGGAAAATTCCAAGTTAAGAAGTTAGTTTAATATATCTCTGAGCTGATAATGCTTTCAGATGCCGCAAAAACACATTTTCCTTAAAATGCTACAATGTTCTAAGAAACAAGATGATCCCAATAAAAACATCACAACAAATCCCATAAGGAAACAAGTTACTAGAAGCCAGAGTTTGCAGGAAAAAAAAATTTGAAAAGAATGTATTAGAATTATTGGACCAAAAATATAAAATAAGTACACTTAAAAAAGTAAATAGGGGCAGGGTGCCTGGATGGCTCAGAACATTAAACGTCTGACTCTTGATCTCAGCTCAGGTCTTTTTTTTTTTTTTTAAAAGAACTGATTGATTGATTGGGGGGGAGGGGGAGAAAAGTAGGAAGGAAAGGAGGGATGAAGGGCAGAGGAAAAGGATCTCAAGCAGGACTCCTCAGCACGGAACCCATGTCGGGCTCAATCTCAGAACCCTGAGATAATGACCGGAGCTGAAACTAGGGAGTCAGATGCTTAACTGAGTCACTCAGGTAGGTGCTCCTTAGCTCAGGTCTTGATCTCAGGGTTTTGAGTTTAACCTCGCATTGGGCTCTAAGCTGGGCGTGGAACCTACCTAAAAACAAAACAAAACAAAACAAAAAAAAAAACAGGTAAAGGGACTATCAAAACTGAGACAGACGACTAAGAGGTTGATCAAAAACAACCAGATGAAGTCTTAAAAGATCACAACTTCCAGAAATGAAATACCGTATATAAACATAATCAGAAACTTATAAAGGCCATTACATAACTGATTAGACATGGCTGACAAAAAATTAGTGAACTAGAAGGATCTCCACAATTAGAATATACACAAAGAGATGAAAAATATTAGAGGTTAAATAATTAGGAAGGGAAAATAAAAAGTGGTAAGTTACATCTAAGTAGAATTACAAATGGAGAAATACAAACATCTAAAACAATGTCTGAGATTTCCCCAAATTAATGAAAGATAGCAACTCTCAGACTTGAGAGCCCCAAAGAAGACAAAGAGATGCACTGAAGGAAAAAAAAAGTCTCTATACTAAGTGTGACTTCTCAAGAATCAGGATGGTAAGATTAAAACAAAAACCAGAACTGTTACCAGTAGACCCATATTAAAAGACATTTTTAAAGATTTCCTTTAGGAAGGATGAAAATGACTCAGGATGAATAAATGTTATATTTAAAAAGTGGTAAATAGGGCAGCCGGGTGGCTCAGTGGTTTAGCACCGCCTTCAGCACACGGTGTGATCCTGGAGACCCGGGATCAAGTCCCACATCGGGCTCCCTGCATGGAGCCTGCTTCTCCCTCTGCCTGTGTCTCTGCCTTTCTTTCTCTCTGCGTCTCTCACGAATAAATAAATAAAATTCTTTAGTTAAAAAAAAAAAAGTAGATAAAATAAAATAAAAAGTGGTAAATATGAAGGTAAATTTAAGTAATTGCTGACGGGATACCTGGGTGGCTCTGCAACTGAACGTCTGTCTTTGGCTCAGGGTGTGATCCCAGAGTTCCAGGATTGAGTCCCGCATCAGACTCCCCATGGAGAGAGAGCCTGCTTCTCCCTCTGCCTATGTCTCTGCCTCTCTCTCTCGGTCTCTCATGAATAAATAAATAAATCTTTAAAAAGAAAATAAGTAATTGCTGACTATATATAAAATAACGGTGTTATTTAACCAACAATGACTGGTTGTGGGGTTAAGAAAATTCTAAATATTGCATAATAGCACAAAAATCAGAATTAAGATTGATCAAGGTTAAAGTATTTTAAGTGTTTGTATTATTTAGGAAGGAAAAGATAATGGATTAACTTTAGACTGATATACTCATGCTAAGTTTCTAGAGGAACTACTATAAAACAAACAGAATGTTTAACTTCGGACCTATAGAAGGAATGAGAAAAAGTCACCATCAAGAAAATGTAGATGACTTCTGTCACCCACATTACTGAATGTTTCTTCTCTCCTGGGAAACATATTTTGTGTGTGTGCATCATTTCTAATTTTGGATAAAATGGCAAAGTAATTTATAGACAAGAGACTTTCCTTTTTCATGGCATACAAAATACAATGTGATCTTCTCATTAGTCCAACTGAATGTTTAACATTGTTAGACTTTTCTGTTTTCCAGGCCAAATTATGGAATTTTATGTATCTACCAAATTACTGACAGATTTTTATCTTTTTAAAAAAATTTTTGTTTATTTATTTGAGAGCAGGAGAGCAAGAGTGGGGTGAGGGGTAGAGGGAGTAGCAGACTCCCCAAGGAGCAGGGAGCCCAACTCAGGGCTCAATCTTGGGACTCTGGGATCATGACCTGACCCCAAGGTAGATGCTTAAACGACTGAGCCACCCAGGCGATCTCTGAAGTATTTTTCTTTAAATTACATTTAATATTTTATTATGCTGAAAACAATGCAAAATTAAACTTCCTAATAGAATCACCCCAAAGACAAACCATCTTTATTCTGTACGCTTGCTATTACATGCCATGCTCCCATTACCTTTACAATGCTATCAAAACAGTAACTATCATAGAATTTTAGAAGAAACTTAACTTTTCTTCTAAAAACTGAACAGAGATCCCTGGGTGCTCAGTGGTTGAGCATCTGCCTTTGGCTCAGGGCATGGTCCTGGAGTTCTGGGATCGAGTCCCACATCAGGCTCCCTGCATGGAGCCTGCTTCTCCCTCTGCCTGGGTCTTCTCTCTCTCTCTCTCTCTCTCTCTCTCTCTCTCTCTTTCTCTCCGTCTATCATGAATGAATAAATAAATAAATCTTTAAAAAAATAAAAATAATAAATAAATTTGGAATGATCAATCTTTTCCTTTCTATACCATCGATTTCTTCCCAAATTATCTTTGAATACATACATGCCTTCAGCATCTGTCCACTAACGAATTGTATGAAGCAAATTTTGGTGCACAAACATCGCAAAAGATGAAAGAATGCTGCAACATACACTTTTAGCAAATTGAGATGTTTGAGATCTTGTCACAGAATATTACATAATAAAGTCATTCCTATTGGCTAGATAAAAATACCATATTTACTTTATCATTAGAAAAACTATCTTTCAGCCACTGATTCCTGAGTTTAAAAAAAAAAATTTCACATAGGACACTGTATCTGAAGATTTTTAGTCTGAGATTTTGCTTTTATAATCAATTTCACAGGCAGGCTAGTGGTTCAGCGGTTTAGCACCGCCTTCAGCCCAGGGCGTGATCCTGGAGACCTGGGATTAAGTCTCAAATCAGGCTCCCTGCTTGGAGCCTGCTTCTCCCTCTGCCTGTGTCTCTCATGAATAAATAAATAAAATCTTAAAAAACAAACAATATAATCAGTTTCACTACATTAGTCTAGAGTGATGCTGTTTTTTGCGTTCATGTTACTTACTAATTGTCAAACATCTTCCTGTGTTTTCTTTTTTGCCAACACGGACAGAGTATGAACAACTTGGAATCAAGTGTGTTGAAGGAAAAAGCTAAAAGCTAACTATAAAGGTAGTGTGTGCCTCTTCTTTCTTTCATACTATCTTTAAAGATGCAAAAATTTGGGCAATGCAATGTCTTCCAATTATTTCACTATTGTATCATCCTTCTGATTCCAACATTCCTCCATTTTTCTATCGTATTAGTCTTTTTCAGGGTAGTTGGCAATAAGTTATAAGACGACATAATTCCTAAGATAATGAAATAGCAAAATGTTTCAAGACTGGGAAAAATAAAACCCATTTTCCAATTATCATATGGTAAATCTTAGACTTATAAAAAGAATCCAATGGATCCATACAGTAACTGGAGGAAAAAATGAATTTTATTAACACTTTTGAAAATAAGGTTTTCTTTGGAAGACCTCAAAGAGGTTATGAAATGTCAATCCTTTTAACTATTTTGTAAATAAAACTGCTCAAAAAAGAAATTCACAAACTACAGGGCACAATAAAAGCTAATAGATACCATAAGGTAATTAAACCAAAGTGCCCCATAACTTTCTAAACTCAAGAAAAATTTTTCCAGCTAAAGATATGATACCCACACTAAAGGAGATGAAAAACAAAACAAAACTAAAAATAGCCTCCAGGCACTTAAGGTCAGTTTTTATTGTCAAATGTTTTACAAACTTTCCGGGAATATTTTCAGAAGCTTTTTGATTTTATAAATGTGAATAAGGAATTATAAATGTGTAAAATAAGGTTCTGAATTTCTTAAAGTTAGGATAACCAGATATTCTGAAAGTAATGGATAACCAATGAAGATTTTAAGCACAAGAGTGCTGAGCTGAATTCACATTTTATGAAGAGCAGTCTGATTATAGTAAAAAAATGGTTTGGGATGGGTAGGACTTAGGAGAGTGAGAAGCTATAAAGCCATCTTCATAAATCACAGCATTCTTTGCCCTCATCTATATGGTTATTGTTTAAAAGGCTATTGTATTGTTTTTCCTATCAAAAGTATTAGAGTTCTTCAAATTTCTTTTCGAAAACATTCCCATTTAAAGCTACCATATCAATGTAATGTATTTTATAGTATTTTCCCAGAAATAAAAAAAGAATATATATATATGTTTTAAAAGATTTTATTTATTCATGAAGCACACACACAAAGAGGCAGAGACACAGGCAGAGGGAGAAGCAGGGGAGGCTGACGTGGGACTCGATCCCAGGACTCCAGGATCACACTCTAGGCTGAAGGCAGGTGCCAAATCACTGAGCCACCCATGAATCCCCAAGAATTAATATTTTATTTTCATTTAATTGATCTTCAAAAACAGTACTTCCCAATACGTTAAGCCCCTAGAGATCAATCTCTAGGGCCCTCAAGAATTTATTTGAATACTAAATTAGATCACAAAAAATTTTTTTTGAGCCCCCAGTACCAAGGTATGTGGGCAGAAAAGCAGGTTTCTAGCAAGGATCTATCTATGACACAGGGAGTGAAGTTAACCCTATCTACCCCAGTGGGGCTGGAGAAGTGAGGAGAAGGCCTTTCCCTATAGGGATGCTGTGCATGCCCTACTGGAGACTACAAAACTTATTTTAAGCAAAATTTCATGCTAGTCTTTCTGTAGTTCCTAATAATTAGATTTTTCGTTTTCCTAGAATGGCCACCCATTAAAATTACGTCAATAATTTGGTAACTATCGAGTCCTTAATCTAGCTTCTCCAAAGCCCTAACATTGATTACTACCTCTCTTCCTGTGGTTTTTATGACATTCCATCTCACAGCTCTACACCTACCCTGTATTTCTTACCTGACCCTACCTGAAACACAGATGTTCCCCAAGTTTGCAACCATGGCTCTATTTTTTTTTCTTTCATTCATTCAAAGATGTTTACTAAATGACGTATGCCAGACACTGTACTTTTTTCTGGTTTCGTCCATACTCAACAGCTATAATTGGTGGGGGAGGATCACTACCATATGAATTGATACCTAGATTTATACTACCAATGCTGATTCTCCCCTCCTTTTTTAAAGATTGTATTTATTTATTCATGAGAGACACAAGGAGAGAGAGGCAGAGACATAGGCAGAGGGAGAAAAAGCAGGCTCCACGCAAGGAGCCCTATGAGGGACTCAATCCTGGGACTCCAGGACCACGTCCTGGGCCGAAGGGAGGTGCCAAACCACTAAGCCACCTAGGGATCCCTATGCAGTTCTTTTTATATATATTACATTTCAACATAAAAAAAATTAAAAACCTTAATCCTTTGAAGGTACAGTATTATCTTCAGATTAAAGATGAAGAAACTTAAGTATCCAGAGACTGTTTGCCTACTGACAAATGGCAAGTAGTATAGGGAACCAGGATTTGGCTCAGATAGTCTGATTTCAAAGCCCATCCACTCTCAATCATGTCAAGGATCATAAATTTCTGTCCTGGCTCAGCACATTCATTTCCTTTGCCTAAAATGATCTTCTCTCAGGGCACCTGGGTGGTTCAGTTAAGTGTCTGCCTTTGGCTCAGGTCATGATCCCAGGGTTCTGGGATCAAGCCCCATCAATGGGCTCCCTACTCAGTGGGAAGCCTGCTTCTCTCCCGCTCTCCCTGCTTGTGCTCTCTCATACTCTCTCTCAAATAAATAAAATCTTAAAAAAAAAAAAAAAAGGCTTAAAAAAAAAAACCACTCAATTTTCAGAAAGAAAGACCATGAAGTATACCTCAAACTCCATAGTCAGAATCCTCCAATTCCCCATTTCATTATTTCATTAAAACTCAGGTATGATCATTAATTATCATGGCATGGTTGGTTATTTTTGGGTCTCTCTCTCCTCACGCTTATCCCACAGAAATGCAAACTCCTAAGTGCAGGGACTGCACATATTGTAGATGTTCATTAAATATTTTGTGTTAGTCCCTAAAAAGGTATTTTAACATACATATATACGAGAAGACTACAGACTATTTAATAGAAGACTATTAAAACAACAAAAAAGCCCAATGTAATCTTTCACTAATTTGTCCTCTACAAGCATGAATTAAAGAGCTGTACTGTACACAGCTTTCATGCAACACTAAGAAATGCTATACTCTGAACAGTTACCCTAATTCTGATATAGGAGTGCCAAGGACAATTTATGACAGTGCACAGTTGTATTCCACATCTTTATCATGTTTTTTTTTTTTTTTTTTTAAAGATTTTATTTATTTATTCATGAGAGACAGAGAGAGAGAGAGAGAGAGAGAGGCAGAGACACAGGCAGAGGGAGAAGCAGGCTCCATGCAGGGAGCCCGACGTGGGACTTGACCCAGGAACTCCAGGATCATGCCCTGGGAGGAAGGCAGGCGTTAAATCGCTGAGCCACCCAGGCGTCCCTTTAATCATGTGTCTAATTCTAGCATACTCTGTCAATTATTGCACTTACAAGATGAAGGTATGTCTTTTGTTTAACCTGACGGAGTTCCTCTAAAAAGTAATTTGGCTGGTTTTTACAAATAGGTCTATTTAAACGGCTATTATAATCCAACTGTTCATAAGTATAATTCTATCTCTGGGATCTCTATTTTAATCCAGTGATCTATTTGTCTATCCCTGTACCAATTAACACCACATTCTCCTATTGAATAAAGTTTGGGTATGTCATAACACAAGACCTTCCCTGTCATATGTTATGACTACTTTTGGACAAAAACTACCTTCATTACCAACATTAGAATCTCTTTGTTACCCCCCCAAAACTTGTGATTTTTACTGGAATTACATTAAATATATAGATTACTTCAGAGAAAACTGGTAACTTGGCGGTATTTTTTTCACTCTACGAACCCAGCTCTTCTTACTTATGTCGTCTTTCATGGCCTTTATATCCTAATGTATTTTTTCCTTAAGTGTTCTGCATATCTCATTAGTTTATTCTACTATTAAGTGGAAGGCTTTGTAGCTGTATAAAAAAAGATTTAATTTGAAATTTTTATTAACCCAATATTGCTGAAACAGTAATGTTACCAATTTCTGCCTGATCTTAGATCCAGAAAATTTGCTGAATGCTTATTATTTCTTGTATTTTTGTCTGTAGCTTGCAAATAAAATACTCATGTTGCTTGCAAATAAATTTCCTTCCTTCCCCATTAAACTGACATGGAAATTGAGAGCCATCAATTGATATTCAAGTACCTACTTTTAAAACATTTTACTTTAAAAAAAATAAAATAAAACATTCTACTTTGAGGTTACGAAGCTCGCTATAAAAGTGTATGGAAGACATCAACTAAGAAGTTCCTTTAGAATCCTTAGAGTATTACTCAAATACCTATACTTTATAGAAAACTGACACTGGTAAAATGCCTACTGAAAATGAGGCACTAGGGCAGAAAGTTTATATAATCTTCACCTGAAGGAAAGTTAACTGAAGGGACAGTCTCAGAAACATGAAGTGATTTGGCCCAGTGACTGATGGGATAGAGCCAGAATTAAAATCCCAAGCCCCACAAGCTCCAAATTCATGTTCTTCTCATTAGAGTATACTGTAAAGCCATTTATGAAGCACAAACATACACCGTAAATACTCTATACAGGAGTATTTTGGCTCATACTACTTTTAAGGCTATTAATAACATAGGCAGGAAATATCAATATAACAGCTGCAATTCTTTTAGAAAATTTTCATTATCTTAAACTCATTCATGCAATATGAATCCTAAGATCTCTGATTCAACAATGAAAGAGCTGATATAATTAGCAGTCGCAGAATTTTTTTCCATAGAGCCAGTAAATTTCCATCACCATGATTGTTTTCAAAAACCTGTTCACCTGGTTTTTCACCTTCTCAGTTAGTGATTACTCCTTTTCTACCTTACTAGTATTACTCTTCTTTCAAGACATTCTTAACACTACACTCAAAATAAAGTAAAAAAGGAAGAGAAGGGAAAAAAAAGAAAAACTCACCAGCTAAACAGCCTACCCAAGTTACCTTAGTGATGTGAAGAAATAATTATCCTTTAGGAATGGAGGTACTAAAGATACCTTAAGAATCATGGGATGAGATGCCTTCTTTTCAACTAGCAGATGCTTAAAGTACTGTCCAAAAAACAGTCAAGATCCATTTAAACATGTACCATTTAACAATACTTTAAGGCTAAGACTCTAACAATACGAGGTAATTATTTTGCATCTTTATACAATCTCTACCCTAAAGCCTTTGAATTCAATAAATACTAGATATAAAAAAAATTTTTCTAAAAGTTGCCAAATGTTTTTTTTCAAGTGGCTACCTTTATTGAAGTTATTCAAGACACACTAAGAGTTATATAGAGGACAAAGAAAATTAGTTTAATTAAGCATAAACTAAAGATTTAGGTTACCTAGGTAACATACAAGTAGCTTGATTAGATAGAAAGATGACAAGGAATTGCTATGTCCAAGACTCTTCTAAGGAACACTTAAAGGGAAACTGCTTAAAACTCTCAAATGTTATTAATAGTGGAATATAATGGGGTTACTTTACACTTATATATGTATATATATATATATACACACACACACACACATATATATATTTGTGTATGCCACAAATCCCTCTCTAAAAGTTAAGATAAATGCCTAGGAGAACTTCTGTATCACCGCCAATGAAAGAGTTAAAAAAAAAAAAATGATTTTGAGCTTCTGAAACTATCAGAAAGCTTTTTTTCTGGATTATCTTTGAGGATTACCTTTCCCCACATTCTTTGCTACCCTAAGTCCTCCTAACTGTTGAAATACTTTTCCCCAAGATTACAAAATTAGATTTATCTGAAAGTCTATCTTCTCAAACAAAAAAGGTAACTCTACAAAAGTAGGTTACCTGTACCCAACCAAGTCCCCTTTCTGCCACGAAGCCATCCTATTTTTTTCATCATACTTGAGATCTGCTTTGTCCTGTGCCCTACAATTTAATTCTACCAGAAACACACACAAATTAATACTTTAAAATAAATATTTTGATTTATTTCTAAGGAGAAAATGCACATGAAAGGTCAGAAAATGAAAAGATTGCATTTGCAAGAATGGCTAACGGGCATAATAGATTTATTTACTTAAAAAGTACAAAAAAAAATATTCAGTAGCTGATGAAACATGAAGCACAAAGACTAAATGCTAATCACAAAAATATTTAATGTGCATTATACAAATGAAAAACTTGGGTTTTCTAGAAGTTAGCAGTTACAAGTAGCAGAATTTATAGCCTTACATAGCTATGACCAAGAAAACTAAGAACCAGAAAGCAATGTGGACTTCATCTGTATTCAATGACACATGTAGCAACCACTCACATCATCCGCGTGTAAATGCTTAAAATTTCTCCAAGTTTGCATCCTTTAAAACAAACAACAACAATAAAACTTGCAAACTAAGCCTTGGCTTCTGTCTAAAAGTTACATTATAGCGATTTCTAGACAGTAAGAAAAATAAGCATCATCACTGCATTTTTTGCATACCCTTTTAATTAATGCTACTTATCTTCCTTGAGCCAAACTATTAGTATTATTGGGCCTGATTGCTTTCCATTGAAACCAAACAACTTTCCATGTACTACACCCAAGGACAGAGCATATTAACAATTAGTTTTGCTGACATATGTATACATAAATTAGTCAAAAGATTAGTCCCTCCCTCAGAGGTATACAAAGCAAGCAATTTAGTAATTTGGATGGTTGTTACAGTTTACAGAAACTTGATGAGATTCAAAGCCAAAGAAAAAATTAAACACAGAAATTCTGTACTAGTTTTCTATGCTGGGATAAAATACATGCAACTGTTTTATCAAAATAATGATTAAGTATCTTTAAAAGTTGGCATTTCCTGCTCCATATCTATCTTTAGGTTTGGACTAGAAAAAATACTTCAAGACTGCAGAACCCACTAGACTTTCAGCAAATACTCCCAAAATCTATCACTCTGCCCATAGTAACAACAAAAAATACTGTGTGAAACAAGTCACATTTTTTAATGGTTAAATACAGCTTTGTCTAGAACACACAGTACTTGGTAGCACAGGATTTATGGCACAGATGCTGATTAGCTATCTTGTTTCCCAGAAAAAGAAAATGGCTTTTTTTTCTCTCCCCACAAACATTAGCTCTAAAAGGTTTTATTAAAGTAACTGACACTATTAGTTTATCACCACTTATAAGCAAAGAATTTGTTAATGTCTGAAAAGCCCCAAGATTTTGCCCCAATTATTTGTCATCTCAGTCCTTTTTCTGGAGTAAGTCTCAAGATAAAACAGATTTGTAAAAAATGCCACATGCGTTCAAATTAATTATAAAAATTTAATACCAATTTTGTAAACATAACACACATTTACACATTTTAACAGCTCTTAAAATCAATATGGTCTTAAGCATTGTATCATACTGGCAGCAATTTTTTTTAATGATACATAAAGTGACAAATAAATGGCATCTTAGAAGTCCACGAAATATGGCAACTTTCTTAGAATTACAAGCTTTTACGCAAGAAGGTAGCCCAATATCTCATTCTACCGATGAGGATGATGAAAGCCCAAATAAGTATGCCCCAACGTCATACAATCAAGAGCAAAAAAGACTCGGAAGCCGGGTCTTCTGATGCCCAGTGATGCCCTCCCTCCCTTTCCATTACACAACCTAACACTTGAAGCTAATGAAATGAAAAAAATTACCTGGGTTTAACCAAATAACTAACACACAGATTTCTAATATGATCTCTCTATAAAAAGCTTGGTACTCAGGGACCCTGTAGATTTATGGCCTGAATCTGAAGGTCTCAGACTGACTCAAAAAGGACAACGATCACAAAAACAAAACAAAACCCAAACCAAAAAACTAGCATCTTTTCTCTCTTTTGATAAGGTGCATAATGAGCTTCAGAAATTAGAGCTCCCCTGAAGGTAGAGATTTCATAGGATGCATCACGGTTAAGTCAGTATAATCTCACTTGCACACACCTCCGCACCCCCACCCCCGGAAAACCTCACGAGAAAGACCCGCCAAGGGGAATTATTACCGCACTCCCCCCTCCACCCCCCCCCCCCCCCCCAGCCTAAACTCAATAGTCAGAACAAGGCCATGGATTCATTTATCTGCCCTGGAAACTTCGCACATCTTTTCCGGTCTGCCAACTACAAATTCACAGGTGGTTGGTATGTTTACATCTCTCCCTGGAGGAAAAACTAAAGGAAGCCCATGAACGTAGTGACACCCGCGGTTTGTCTGCAGGCTCCGAGTGGAGGGACGGGAGGCGGCGGCGGCGGCGAAGGCACCCGAGAAAAACGACACGTTCTCTGGGCTCTGGGGGCCGCAGCACCGGGCGAGGACCGGCGGGAGAGGCCGGCGGGCAGCGCGCCTCGGCACTCCCCTTCGCCCACCCGCTCCGCCAGCGGGAGAGGATCGGGGGTGGGGGCCGGCCGGGCGGGGCGGAGACCGGGGGGCGGGGGGGATGCGAGCCGCGGCCTCCGTCCCTCCCTCGCCGGCCGGGCGGGGGTGGCGGCCGGGCTGGAGGCCGCGCGGGAGGCCATTTTAGCTGCGGGGCCGCCGAGAGCCGCGGCGGCCTCCACGTCCCACACCTCGGGCCTCGCCGGCTCCCGCGCCCAGCGGGGGCCGCTCCCCGCCGCGGGGCCGGGCGGGCCGGGCCGGGCCGCGCGGGGCGGGCGAGGCCGCGCGGGGCCGGGCCTGCGTGGGGCCGGGGGCTCGGGGCCGCCGGGCGGGGGCCGGCGCGGGGGCGTCGTGGGGCCGGGATCCGGGCGGAAGGGCGAGCAGGGGGGAGAGGGAGAGGGCGGGGAGCCGTTACCTATACTGGGCCGCAGCCGCCGCCGCCGCCGCCCCGCTGTGGGTGAATCCAAAGTAGTTGCCGGTCGCCATTTTGGCATCTTCCCCCAGCCGGCTGGGCACTGCGGCGGGCACGGAGAGTCGGGTCCCATGGCGGGAGGAGAGGCGCGGTGGGGCACAGACGCCGAGCGACGGAAAGGGAGAGAGAGAGGCGCCGTGAGAAGCCGCCCTCGCCGGGCCGGGCCGGGCCGGGGCCGCGGCCGCGCCGCCTCCCCCTCCCGCCTCGCACTCCCTCACTCACTCGCACGCCCCGGTGGCGGCCGCCGCCTCCTCCCCGGAGCCAGCCCCAACCCCCGCGCCTCCCCGCGGCCCCGGGGCGGGGAAGGGGCCGGGCAGGGACCTCGGCGGGACACATTATACTCACCATAGGTGAAAGAAACTACAGGGCATATGGGAATCATGGGCTCGGGCTGCTGCTGCTGAACTCTGAACTCTCACCCACTGCCTCCCTCCTCTGCCCCGCTCCTCCTCAGCGGAGAACAGACCGCCGCCTCCCGCCGCACTGCGCACGCGCCCCCCCGCGCTCGGCACGCTGGGAGATGTAGTCCCGGCCGCCTTCGCGGCTCGGGCGGGCGCGTGCCGGGCCTCGGCCGAGGCGGGTCCCGGGGGCCCGCTTGCGCTCCTCCAAGGTGGGGGCGTCCGGGAAGCCGCAGGCGGGGCGACGGAGGAGCGTGCGAGGAGCGCCTCGCCCTGCGGTGTGGGGCGGGGGATCCGGGAGAACGAGCAGGAGTGACGTGTGTCAGCCTTCCCTTCTCACTTGTCACTCTTTCACTTTTGCGTGTGCAAATAAATGTTCTCTACCTTGCAGTCCTCGCTTGGTCCATTCTCGTTAGAGTTTGAGCTGGACTAATGTGGATGCTTCCTCCTTGGCCTCCTCCCTTCTCGTTCCTAGCCTCAAAATTGGGGAGGGAAAGACGGGGGAGGAGAGGAAAACAATGCTAGGGGATCCCTGGGTGGCTCCGCGGTTTGGCGCCTGCCTTTGGCCCAGGGCCTGATCCTGGAGTCCCGGGATCGAGTCCCGCGCCGGGCTCCCGGCATGGAGCCTGCTTCTCCCTCTGCCTCTCTCTGTGTATCTCATAGATAAATAAATAATCTAAAAAAAAACATGCTAGCTAGTCTGTTGGGCGGGAGGCTCACCCGCCAAACACCCTCTCCCCCACCTGCACCCACTCCTTTGCGCCCCCCACAGAGTATCAGGCTAGGTCCTGGAGATGTCTCAGGGAAGAAAATCAAGTCCCGTGCACGCAGGGAATTTACGTTCTGGGGAGGAAGGAAGAGGATGTCAGACGGGTATTGACCAAATGGTAGAGCTGATGGTGATTGCAGCTTTAAGAATGAAGCCCAGCAAAGACAGAGAGGGGAGGGAGGTGTTAATTTTATATAGGGTGGGTGTAGAGCAATCACCTGAGCAGAGCCTTGAAGGGAGAGAGGAAGAGCCCGGTAGATACCTGGAGGAAGGATAGCAAATGGAAGGTCCCAAAGCTGGAGTGCTCAGGCGCTGCAAGGAAGTTAGGGTGGCTGGAGTTGAGTGATAAGGAGACGAGATCTGCAGAAAGGTCCCTGGTAAGAAGGCCAGATCTTTCATAGTAAGGACAGGAGAATACTTTCCCCCGTGAAAGCATTTCTTTCTTCCCTTTTTAAAAATTGTTTTAAAAGATTTTATTTATTTACTTATGAGAGACTCAGAGAGAGAGAGGCAGAGACACAGGCAGAGGGAGAAGCAGGCTCTATGCAGGGAGCCCGATGGGTAATTCCATCTGGGGACCCTGGGATCACAACCGAGCCACCCAGGTGCCACTCTTCCCTCTTTCTTTCTCATTGTTTTCTCTTTACTATCCCAGTTCATTTCCAAACATTCTCTTTTCTCTTACAGTCCTTCTTCTGATTGACTGTTTCCTTCCACCTTCCCTCCTCCCATCAATGCTTAAGTGCTCCATTTCATCTCTTCCTCATCTTCCCCATGCCCCAGACCCTCTGCTACTGGCCTCTCCTCAATGTTTATTTATTTATTAAAAAAAAAACCTGATTATTTTTTTAAAAGTTTATTTAAGTAATCCCTACATCCAATGTGGGGCTTGAACTCAACACCAAGATCAAGAGTCACTTGCTCCTCCAACCAAGCCAGCCATGTGCCCCTCCTCAATGTTTAATATGAGCATTAAAAAGAAACTCAAGGGGTGAATCAGAGCTCACTCATGAAGTTTAGGGCTTTATCCCACCTTCTTATGCCACAGTAGAAACAATACCTCAATTCTCATTTGCGCCAACCTGGCTCCCCCACACCTCCTACAAAGGTACGAGTTCTAAGAACTTGTGTGATTTATCCTCTTACTCATTTGAAAAAGAGAAAATGTGGAACATTGGGGGGGAAATCAATGTCATTGTTTTTGACAATACTGACGTTTCTCTAGGCAAAAGTTATTTGCAGTCCAAGTGTGTTGCTAGGAAAAAATATCTCCTAAGTAGGGTATTAGAACTGCATTTTAAAGGTAATTTGTCTTGAACTTCATGGAGCACTAAAGCTTTTAAGGCATCGACTGTAACTGTTTTGATAAACTTGTACTATTATTTACTAGGCTACTTGAATAAAACTGGAGGAGAAAAGACAGGTGTTAATCACCTGCCTAGAAAGATTATTTTTAGGCCAATTTTATGCTTGGCTGCTTGGCAGGCCTTTAGAGGATGGAAGAGGCCTGCTGGCACACCCCAGTGAGCAAGCAGGTAACTAGAAAGAGGAAGGTGTGCCTCTTCTCTTTGGTAACTGTTCTTGGAGTTCAGGGTAGGTGTGGTAGTAGTGAAAATTGCTTACAACAGTGTACTCTTTAAGGAGGGAATCTGTAGGTAGGGCTCAACTTGCCATTGGCATGGGTTTATTTAAGGAAGGAGTTTGGGGTGGACTTGGAAACCAGAAGCCTGGGGTCCTTTTCCTGGGCATTTGGTAGTGGAATTACCTGAACACGTTATTTAATATTTCTCAACCTGTATGACAGGAATAATAATAACATTTCCCTCCCAGGACTGTGGTGAGGGTTAAATGAGGCAGCATTTTTATAAAACAATGCCAAGCATAGTATATTTATGTAAAAAGAACTAGGCAGGATGATTGTGAATCTTTTCAAAATCTACCTTCTAGTAAGTGACTGTGCAACTCACTCACCCAAAACCAAAAAGTAGGTGGCTCTGGCCTAGAAAGCTTTCTGTCCCAGATGTATCTAGTCTAGCCAACATGGCAATATGCAATCCTCTAGACCAAAAACAGAAGGTGGGAGACCAATTACAACATCTGTCATCCTTCATGTCCAGAAATGGTTGGCATTGAAACAGAAAAAAATTACTCTTAGCAGTTCTTCTCCACACTTCAGCTAGAGTGAGGGGTTTATTTATTTATTTATTTATTTAATTATTTATTTATTCATTCATGAGACACACACACACACAGACCCTGATTGACTGTTTCCTTCATAAGCAGGAGACATAAGCAGAGGGAGAACAGGCTCCATGCAGGGAACCTGAGGTGGGACTCCCCAGGACTCCAGGATCACTCCCTGGGCCGAAGGCAGGGGCTAAACCACTGAGCCACCAAGGGATCCCCTAGAGTGAGGGGTTTAAAATGTAAATCTGATCAAACCCTTCTGTGCCTCCCCTCAGTCTTAAGATAAAGCAAAACTTTTACAGGGCTTCCAGGGTCCTGTGTAGTCAGGCCTATCAGCCTTTTCCAGTTACCTTGGCCTCCTATTTACCATGCTCCTCCCCCCCGCCCCCACCATAGGAGGGCTTTGTGTGTTCTCCCCGGCCAGAATGTTCTTCCTTCTCTTCAACTAGTTAATCCTCCTGCTTCAAGATCTCCACTCAGTCAATTCCTCCTCAGGCTTTCCTGACTCCCTGATCCATCAGACCCTTATTATGCTCTCAGAGCACCAGGCATCCCTCCTGAAGTTGCCTTTGTGACAGCTGCAATCTCCTGCTTACTGCATGGTTGTTTGATTAACATTATTTCTCCCATCAAACTACAGCTTGATGAAGGCAGGGTGCCAATATTGGATGCCTGGTGATAGGCACCCAGTAAGTACTTGTTGAATAAATGAACCAGGCAGGGCACAGCTTCATCTTTGATGATTCACAAGGTAGTTTCAGGAACCTGTAATGCCTCAGGGTCATCATTAAGAACTTCAATTAGCATCTGAGGGCAATGAGAAAACGTTAATTGGCAGACCCATTAACCGCAAGGTGGAGCTAGCCTGAGAGGGTCTGTCCCTAAACTCACTCCAACATATCTAGTCACCTTTAGTCACATGTTTGAGTGGAGACCTAGTATCCTGAAAGGCCTTGTTAGAATACAAACCTGTCAGCCAGGGAGGATACCCTAGGAGCTACTCTATACACCAAGAGAGTAAGGCTTGGGGGGATGAGGGCTTGGTCTCTGAAGCTGTACCCATATGGCTTCAAATCTCAGCTCTCATTACCTGCTCTGTAACCTCAGCCACAACCTGTCTGTGCTTCACTTTCTCCTCAGTAAATAGAGATGATACAGTGGTGTCTACAGCAAGGGATTGTTGGTAGGGCTTTAACAGCTTCCTAAAGATTCTAGATCAATGTTGGGTTCATTGCAAGTACTGTGAGTGTTGGCCGGTTATCCTAACCGTGACCCATTCTTGTCACTGCCAGAGAATAAGCCAAAGGGTAGGATGGGTTTTTTTTTGGTAGGGGAAGGGGAGGGTCCAGTCCACGGTGGCATAGAATGGACAGGACCAGGTTAGGGAAGAGGGCACAGAGGATCATAGAGAGGCATGCAAGAGGAGGCAAGGGACAAACTGCTGCTGCGTTGTTTCCCTGAGAACCCAGGGAGGGAGCAAGAAGGCCAGGAAACTCTTGGAACCTGTGATGGTCTCCCAGGATAATTACAGTCATTGCATTTGGGGCTAATAAAGAAAGGACAGGAAATGAGGCCCAAACTCTGGGCCTGACTTGGACAACCTGAGATTCCAGGCATTCTGGGGCAACTCAGGCAGGTGGTACTGGGAGGGGACAGCACGTGGAGAACAACAGAGTCAGGCTAGGGAGCTGACCCACTGTCAGACTGGCTCTTAAGGGCCAATTGGGATAGAACAATGTTCATAATTCAAATGGAAAGTTCTGATATTAATCAAGAAAACCTTAACTGAAGGATGCACTCCAGGTGGTGGGCATGACAGTGAAAGACCAGGAAGCCTTCCCCTCTAAATTCTTCCATCCCCACCTGTCCTCTCCCTCCTTCCTCCTTCTCTCCCTTCCCCTCTACTCTCTCCTCCCTTCTCTTGGAGGAGTAGCCCTGTGGTCTGGGAGATGTGCTATAGTAAGAATATTCTTCCGAATCCAATTGCAGTTCTTGAGTTTTTGGCCAAAGGATGGGAATGATGGATAAATGGATGGAGGCATGAAGGACTTTGAAAGAATTAAGGAAAACTGAGAACCATGGTCCCAGGTCAGACACTAGGGCCATCCACAGAGATAAAATTCATCATCCTTGATCAACACAGTGACACCTACTGGTGCAAATGGGGGGTTAGAGCAAAGATTAGGTATTTCATCTCAATAAGAGAGTTTATAATATAGTGGTTTCTTATAGGGCTAGGTTTTGTGGATTCAAATCCTACACCACATACTAGTTGTGTAGACCAAGGACAAGTTATATAACCTCTCTGAGAGATCCCCGGGTGGCACAGCGGTTTAGCGCCTGCCTTTGGCCCAGGGCGTGATCCTGGAGACCGGGGATCAAGTCCCAAGTCAGGCTCCCAGTGCATGGAGCCTGCTTCTCCCTCTGCCTATGTCTCTTCCTCTCTCTCTCTCTCTGTGTGACTATCATAAACAAATAAAAATTAAAAAAAAATTCTATTAAAAAAATAAAATAAAATAAAATAAAAAATAACCTCTCTGAGACCCAGTTCCTTCAGGAAATAATAACACTAGTTCATATGGTTGTTGTGGACATTAAATGAATTAATACATATTAAGTTCTTAGAACATTGCTTGACACATAGCAAGTGCTCAATACAATCCTTTTCATTACCGTAAAGACTAAATAGATATTACCAATGTCTTTAGGAATAAGGATCTCTTGGCACAGATAGTCTCTTATCTCTGTCACCCTGTTATACTAATTTTTTTCTATTTAATTTTTAAATTGAAATATAATTCACCTGCCGTAAGACTCACCCTTTCAAAGCATTCAATTCAGGGTTTTTTTAGTATATTCATAAAATTGTGCACCTCTCACTACTAATTTCAGAACATTTTCCTGACTCCATTACCAAATCCTGAACCTATTAGTAGTCATTCCCCATGCCCTATTCCTCCAAGTCTCTGGTAACAGCACTAACCTATTTTTTGTCTTTTTTTTTTTTAAAGTCTAGTTGTTTTTTTATTTTTATTTTTATTTATTTTATGATAGTCACAGAGAGAGAGAGAGAGAGAGAGGCAGAGATACAGGCAGAGGGAGAAGCAGGCTCCATGCACCGGGAGCCTGACGTGGGACTCGATCCCGGGTCTCCAGGATCACGCCCTGGGCCAAAGGCAGGCGCTAAACCGCTGAGCCACCCAGGGATCCCTTATTTTTTGTCTTTATGGATTTGTCTATACTGGACATTTAATATATATATTTTAAATATTTTATTTATTTTTTTCATGAGAGACACAGAGAGAGAGAGAGGAAGAGACACAGGCAGAGAAAGAAGCAGGCTCCATGCAGGAAGCCCGATGTGAAACTCGATCCTGGGACTCCAGGATCTTGGCCTGGGCTGAAGGCAGCCACTTAACCGCTGAGCCACCCAGGCATCCCATGGACATTTAATGTAAATGGAATCATATGACTTAAAGCTTTTTGCATCTGGCTCCTTTCACTTAGTTTAATGTTTTCATGTTTCCTTTATGTTACAGCATATATTGGTACTTCATCCCTTTTTTATGACTGAATAATATTCCATAGTTTGGATATACCTCATCTCATTTATCATTCATAAGTTGATGGACATTTGGGTTGTTCCTACTATTTGTCTATTAAGAATAATGCTACTATTAACATTTGTGATGATACACTTTATGTGTCAACTTGACTGAGATAAGGATAACTGGTAAAACATTATTTCTGGGTGTGTCTGTGAGGGTGTCTTTGGAGGAGATTAGCATTTGAATCAGTAGACTGAATAACGATGCCCTCACTTATAGGAGTGGGCATCACCCAATCTGTCAAGGCCCTGAATAGAACAAAAGGGCAGAGGCCTGGAGAATCTGCTCTTTCTGCCTGAGCTGAGACATTCGTCCTCCCTTGCCCTCGGACTTGGAGCTCCTGGTTCTTGGGCCTTTCAGCTCCAACAGGGGCTTACATTTTGGTTCTGATTCTCAGGCCTTCAGACTTGGACTAAATTTTGTTACCAGCTTTCCTGGTTGACTAGCTTGCAGATAGGTGACTGAGAGACTTCTTGGCCTCTATAACGATGTGAGCCAATTCTTATAATAAATATCCTCATATATATTACTGTATATCCTATTGGTTATGTTATTCTGGAGAACCCTGACTAATACAAAATTTTGCATAGACATGCTTTCAGTTCTCTTGAGTGCAATTTCTGGTGCACACTTAAAAAAACTCCAACTTTCTAAATACTTCTAACTCTCTTTCTCTGCACAGCCACTTCAAAAGCCTACTAGTTGATCTTTCTAAGGATCTAATCCTCTCAATCCCATTTTCTTTTTTTTTTTTTTTTTTTTTTTAAATCTTTTTATTTATTATAGTCAAGAGAGAGAGAGAGAGAGAGAGAGAGAGAGAGAGAGAGAGAGAGAGAGAGGCAGAGGGAGAAGCAGGCTCCATGCACCGGGAGCCCGATGTGGGACTCGATCCGGGGTCTCCGGGATCGCGCCCTGGGCCAAAGGCAGGCGCCAAACCGCTGCGCCACCCAGGGATCCCTCAATCCCATTTTCTACATAATTATCAAAGGATCTAAGATGAGAAAAATAATAATAGTAAGAACAACTATTTACATTATAATAATTCATTCTTTTAAAAAACCTGAGGTAGGGGGATCCCTGGGTGGCGCAGCGGTTTGGCGCCTGCCTTTGGCCCAGGGCGGGATCCTGGAGACCCGGGATCGAGTCCCGAGTTGGGCTCCCGGTGCATGGAGCCTGCTTCTCCCTCTGCCTATGTCTCTACCTCTCTTTCTCTCTCTCTGTGTGACTATCATTAAAAAAACAAACAAACAAACAAACAAACAAAAAACCCTGAGGTAGAGACTATTATACTTATTCCAATTAGAGATGATAAAACTGAGTTCACAAAGCTAGTAAGTGGCAGAGGCAGGATTTAAATCTAATATCACCCTGACTCCAAAATGCCTAACCTCTAAGATGTACCGCCTTCTTGAAACACCTCTGGCCAACATATCACCACCCTACTGAAGACCTTACAAAGACTACCACTTACCTAAAGTAAAAACATGACCTATTATTTATTGTACATGGCTATATCTCATTCATAAATTCCTGGAACATTTATATTATCAACTCACTATTTTATTCTGAAGCATCCCATACTTTGCATTTCCTCACATATATCAGACTTGTCATTTCTTGCTTGATGTCTTTCTTTCTCCCAGGAAAGAATGTAGTAAATTCCAGAGTCAGGAACCATGCCTGTTTTATCCACTGTTAAATTCCCAATGCCTAGGACAATGGCAAGAACATAGTAGGCACTTGATAACTATTTGTGGGACGAATGAAGTAGTTCTGTGTTTTCATCTCTTGAGGACAATGGTTTATGATATGTATCTTTGGTATCTCCCTCCACCCTCCTCCGACTACCACCTGCCACAGTACTAAGCACATAAGACATGCCAACCTGTTTTAGTCCTCCCAGCTCCCTTGATACTTGGCACAGGTTATCCGCTGCCAAGTCTCAACACCAGTGTTGTAAGGGTTTCTTTGTGTGTCAGTAACACATTCTGAGGAATCGGAAGAACATGCAGAACTCAAAGCAGCCATAAAGAATAGCTATTTAGGGGCTTGGAGAAGAGTTTAAGCCATGCTGTGATCTCATTTAGAGATTGACATGAAATTAGCGAGTGATTTTGGAAGGGCATATCAGTGACAGAAACTAAATTGTTAATGTTTAACTTATTTTTAAAATTTTTTTATTTATTCATTCATGAGAGACACAGAGAAAGAGGCAGAGACATAGGCAGAGAGAGACGCAGGCTCCTCACAGGGAGCCCGATGCGGGACGCGATCCCCGACCCTGGGATCATGCCCTGGGCCAAAGGCAGACGTTCAACCACTGAGCCACCCAGGCGTCCCATAGTTGTTGAACTTAAATGACCATACATGGCCAGTGACTATCATATTGGATAGTACAATACTAGGATCAGATGACCTGGTTCAAATCCTGGTTCTACTCTATGACTGACCAATTTGCTTAACCTCCTTGTACCTGCTCTCTTTACCTATAAAATAGGGAAAATAATAGTACTGATATCATAAATGTGGTGTGAGAATTAAGTGACTACATATACACATCAAACTAGCATGGGGGTGGCAAGAGAAAGAGGCTGACTGACATACCAAAAAATGGGTCATCTAGTCCACCTGATTAATAGAGCGCCTCCTCTGCTGGAAACACCCTGTCATGGGCATTTGCACAGAATAGTAGTTTCCTATCACTGCCATAACAAATACTACAAACTTCTTGACCTGTAACTGCACACGTCATCTTATAATTCTGTAGATAACCCAATCCATTTTTCCATTGTAAACATAAGGAAATAGGTCTAGGGAGGTAGGTGACTTGCCCAAGATCACAGAACTCCTTAGCCACAGGGGCACATCCAGACACATCTGACTTCTACTCAAAAGCCAGTTTCATTTCAACATGGAGATTTATTACTTATGATTAGTATGGATAATAGCAACCCCAACTTTGTAACATAAACTTACATTAAGTACCCTTATTCTCTTTTACACAGAAATACCAGGAAGAGGGCAGTCCAGGTGGCTCAGTGGTTTAGCGCTGCCTTCAGCCCAGGGCGTGATCCTGGAGACCCAGGATGGAGTCCCACGTCAGGTTCCCTGCATGGAGCCTGCTTCTCCCTCTCCCTCTGCCTGTGTCTCTGCCTCTCTCTCTCTCTCTCTCTTTCTGTGTCTCTCATGAATAAGTAAAATCTTAAAAAAAAAAAAAAAAAAGTAGTACCAGGAAGAGTAGAGGCTGGGTCTTTCGGGACTGTTTTCCTCACCCTTCCCTCTGCGTTTATGCTTGTGTATTCCCTCTGTGTTTATGCTTGTGTAATCAGGCTACTTCTAGAGGACTTGTCTTCTTTGGGGAAGAGGCCTGGAGGGCCAGAATTTCTAAGAGGTGAAACAGACTTTATTTCCCCTTTTGTGGTGGTTTAAAAGAAGCTTTGCCTGTATAACGAATTAATTTTTAAATTAAAAACCTAGTTCTAAGTACATCTGATTTGCACACATCTTGGAAATACAGTCATTTGTACCCTGGCTCCCCCACTCCCACCTACCTTGAATCTGCTTTCTAGCTGTCACATTGCCCCCTCATCTCCCCTTCCTCTGCCCACTCCACACTCCACCTGTGTGGTCAGCACCCCCGTCCCCTTGCTGCTGCAACCCAGCTAGGCTGGAGGCCAGGAGCATCTGAGAGACCCCTTCTCTGCCTGGAAGGCCCTTGGAGTTGTTATCCTCTTGCAGAGACTCAGTCAGAGCCCCAGAGCCCCTGGGCTTGGCTGTGACTCCACAAAGGCCTCTCTTCTGCCCTTACCAGCAAGGACCTGAAGTAGCAGTCAGCCTCCAGTACTTTCAGAAAGGACTCCAAGCCGAGGTAGCCACACCCCCACCTTCCTGGTTTCTCTTAGCCACATCTCAGAGCCCAACAGGCAAGGTTCTGTGTAAGTGGGGTAGGAACTGTACATTTAAATGTCTAAACATGTGAGTGTGGAGCAAGTGGAGCTGTCTTAACTGCAGTGGGAGTGCCAATTGTTTGAACCACTAGGGGAAGTTGTCAGACAGTATCTGTTCAAGCTCAACAAGTGCAGACTTACTGCCTAGCCATACTTCTCCTGGATATACCTACAGAAATGTGTATTTACATGTTTACTAAAAGATCTGTTCAAGAATATTCATGGGAACAGCTATTTATATCATTGAAAGTTGGATGCTCTCCAAATATTCATCAACAGTCAAATGGGTAAAATAAATTCTATTCATATAAGAGAACATTATTAGCAAAGAGAATGAATGAATGATCAATATATGCAGCAGCATAGATGGTACTCACAAAGATATGATTGAGAAAAAAAAAGACATAAATAAGTACAGGCTATATGTTATTTTCATGAAATTTTTCTTCCCTTCCCCCCAGTTTTATTGAGATATGATTGACATATTATGTAAGTTGACGATATACAATGGGATGATTTGACACACATATATATTGTGAAATGGTGACCATAATAAAATTAGTTAACACATCCATTACCTCACATGATTATAATTTTTTACATGAAGTTCTGACTAAAAACAGGCAAAATTAATCTCTAGTGTTGTAAGTCAGGATAGGATTTGAACCGAGGCATCTTATTCCAAATCTAGGTCTCTTAGTCATTATGGCATTTTGCCCCCAAGGAAGAAGAGCACCTTTTTGCCAAGAACCTGTACTATAGGCATAGAGACATGATGTGGTCTTGTATTGGCAAAATGGCCTCCAGAATTCAGCTTGCCTGCAGACAAGTCTCGTGGCCTCCAGTATTAGTGAGATTATATTCAGCTTCAAATAATTGAAAGCTGACTAGTAAATATGAACAATAAGTACATTTATTGCTTACTTAGCATGAAGTCCTAGGACTGGTTAAATGGCTCAGCATCACTAAGCACTCTTGGCTTCACCATTACCAGGGTATTAGCTATTCTTCCTCTCGTATGTTATCTCCTGGTCACAGGATGGCTGCTGATGCTCCAACTACACAGGAGGAAGGGGCAAAGGAAAAAGGATTTTTTTAATGGCCAACATTCTTTTCCATCTCATTGGCCATAACTGATCGATGTGCCCACCCCTAAGCCCATTATTGAAAAAGGGGAATAGTAGTTCAATGATTGTCTTACACAAATCATTATTCACCCCCTGGGGTTCTGTTGCTGAGGTTCCCACCCATTACAAAATAAGGGTTCTGTTAGGAAAGAGAGGGAATGGCTGCTGTATTAGTCTGTTAGGGCTCTAGCCAACTAGAGGCTGTAGAGTCCAATGTCAGGGTCCAGCAGGGGTCAGTTTCTGTTAAATATTCTCTTCCTCTTTGGAAACAGGTGTGCTGTGCTCTCATGTGCTCTACCTTTCTCGGAATGTGTGTTAGGAGTGGGAGAGAGTGAGAGAGAGAAAGAGCAAGTTCTCTGATATCTCTTCTTATAAAAGCCCTAATTCCATCATGAGAGCCCCACCCTAATGACCTCAATTAACCCTAACTGCTCCCAAAGGCCTCATCTTCAAATATTATCACAGTGGGCATAAGGACTTCAACATTTGAATGGGGGGGAGGGGGACACAAACATTCTGTTCATAACAGTTGCCAAGTAGGCAATAAATAGCATCTGCCATTCCTTCTCTGTGGGATGATTAGGTGGTCCCAGCTGATACCAACCTGGGGAATACGTTGGTTGCAGGCAACATCAAAGATGCAATCATGGTACTCTCAGCAATAGTGAAATCATGTTTCTCTAGCCACTCAGGCCTAACGCATTCTCTCACATTCTCCTTCACGGACCTCCAGAGCTTGGGACACCTTGTGAATGGGCTCTATCCTCAATGTCCTTGATGATCTTAGTCATCACAGGGCAGGCTGAGTGTGGGTGGGTATTGCTTCTGTCATAAGATCTGGTTTATCCCAAAGAGCCTAGAACCTGTGATGATGTACAGTAGCCTATTGGCAATTTCCTGAGGTCTCTGTCCATGTACTCTTTGTCTGCCTATGCCCTCTGTCTCCGCCACAACTTCATGGTTATCCACGTTGCTCAATTTTGAGGCAAGGCCTGGGGATGGGTATGTCTAGTCTCCTGGATAGAGGAAGTCAATATAACAGATTAATATTTCACCAACAGTAATCTACATACTTCTTCACTTGATATCTTCAGATGCCTTCCTTTCTACCACCTTCACCCCAGAAAGCTGGACCTGAGTCATTCACTTCTCTGTGGGTATGAAAATTAGGGATCTTTGATTACAGGCAATAGAAACCAACTCTGGCTGATGAAATCCATAGGGGACTTTTGAAGAGACTATAGAAAGCTCACCTGCTTAGCAAGAAGGCCAGAGGATCAGGCTGGGAATTGGATAGGAACAAAGTCATCTCTGGAACGTAAAGAAGCAGGAGCTGCAGAAATAGTCTGGATGAACACCACTGTCTAATGAATGAAAGCTAACCATTTTCAATTCCATTCTCTGCAGAACATTTGAACTAAAGGCAGGATCAATTTCAGATGGATTGCACATTTAATTGTGAAAGGAAAAGTCAATAAAGCCTTTAGAGGAAAACAGAGGAGAGCCCTTTTCAGCCAGAGACAGCAGGGCAGGGTATCACATACAAGCCAGGCTTGTCTAGGGGAGGACTCCTAATCTAGACCAGGCATGGGAGGTGGAGGCAGCGCCCCGGGTTTGGAGGGGGTGTGCTTGTGGCCCACCGGTTTGAGAAGCTTAAGCACAGCAGATACTAGGCCTGTGGCAGCCTGTTTCCAGGTCCCTTCCGTGGTGGTTTGGGTATTCCCAATACCCCTCCATTCTTAGGATCAGCTCAGCCTGCTGGAAAAAGGCCTCAAGGCCCACAGCTGAGCAGGGACAGATATCATGCATGTCCTCTCCCAGCAAAGGTGCTCAATTAGCTGGAGGCGAAAGATAGGAAACCAGCTTAGCAAGTGCAGAAATCCATCATTCCCAGGGAAGCTCTCTGAGACAGTGAGGCACACAGCTCTGAGATCGGAGATTGAAATTCAGGCCCACAGGTTACTTCAGCAGAGGAATAGAGCAGTGGGAGCAGAGAACACATGTTTTGCCTATGTCTTAATGAAAAACAACTATGGCTCTTGTGCCAGACCTGTTCTAAGCACTTCACATGCACCATCTTTTCAATCCTCCTGATAACTGTCGTGTAGGTTGCTATTCCTCTCCTCATTTTACAGATGAGGAAACTGAGGCTCAGAAAGTTTAAGGCACTTGCCTCAGATCACACTTCGTGTCAACTTGACTGGGCCATGGGGTGCCCAGATGTTTGGTCGAATCTTATTCTGAGCAGACTGTGAGGGTGTTTTTGGATGAAGTTAACATCCAAAATCAATCATCCTCAATTAATCATCCTCAATCAGTAGACTGAGTAAAACAGTCCGTAGCCTGAGGGAAAAGGCAGAGCTGGGATTTAAATGTTAGCAACATGGCTCCAGAGATCCTTCACCACTGTACCCTGTATTGCCTCTCGTGTAAGCCAGGCAGATAAACATAGACCCCAAAGCAGACTATTTGAGTAAGGACTGGCAACCAGAATGCATCAGCGGTCAAGGAGACACAGACACAGATGCATTCCAAGGTTGAGAACTAGAGAGCCAGAGGGGGTGGAGAGCAGGAGGGAGCGTCACAGAGCCAGGGTGTGAGAGTGTGGCCATGCTGAGGCACGATTCCGTGCAGCTCTCGTTCACCTTGTACCTCTCCTTGGAGGGCTCCCAAATGTGCTTCTTGATTTTTTTAAAAAAGATTTTATGTATTTGAGAGAGAGAGATACAGAATGCGAGCAGGGGGAAGTGGGGAGGGGCAGAAGAGAGAGAGAGAGAGAATCTCAAGTAGATTCCATGCTGAGCCCAGAGCCTGGCGTGGGGCTTGATCTCACAACCCTGAGGTCATCACCTGAGTTGGAATCGAGAGTCAAATTAACTGATTTAACTATCCAGGCACCCCTTCCTTCTTTTCTTTCTTTCTTTCTTTCTTCCTTCCTTCTTTCCTTTCTTTCTTTCTTTCTTTTTTATTTTTTACTTTTTATTTATGATAGTCACACAGAGAGAGAGAGATAGAGAGGCAGAGACATAGGCAGAGGGAGAAGCAGGCTCCATGCACTGGGAGCCCAATGTGGGATTCGATCCCAGGTCTCCAGGATCGCGCCCTGGGCCAAAGGCAGGCGCCAAACCACTGGGCCACCCAGGGATCCCTCTTTCTTTCTTTCTTTCTTTCTTTCTTTCTTTCTTTCTTTCTTTCTTTCTTTCTTTCTTTTTTTTCTTTCTTCTTTCTTTCTTTCTTCTCTCTCTCTCTCTTTCTCTCTTCTTTCTTTCTTTCTTGATTTTATTTTTTAAGTAATCTCTACACTCAACGTGAGGCTCAAACTGACACCCCAAGATCAAGAATTCAGTGTTCTACTGACTGAACCAGCCAGGTGCCCCTGCCCTCCAAATGTGTTTCTTAACATCTCTGTGAGACTTCTAACGCTAAGTTGATAAAGAGAATCTTGGGTTCCCTCATAATTCCACGGTGGAACTTGCCCAGCAAATCCTACTGCTTTGAGGATTTTTGCATACATCGGACTTCTTCAATACCTTCATATATATATATATATATATATATATATATATATATATATCATACATGGATAATATGTGGTATACATGTTTATTGCAAGGAATTGGCTCATGCAGTTATGGAGAGTGAGAAGTCTCAAGATGTGCAGTTGGCAAGTACGAGGGCCAGGAGAGTTTATATGTAATTTCAGACCAAGTCCAAAGGCCTAGGAACAAGGAGAGTGATGGTGTAAGTTTCAGTAAAAAAAAAAAAAAAAAAAAAAAAAGACACAGGCTCAAGATCAATGTTCTAGTTTGAGTCCAAAGGCTGGAAAAAGACCAATGTCCCAGCTCAAGCTGTTAGGCAAGAAGAGCTCCTTTTTACTTGAAGGAGGGTCAGTTTATTTTGTTCTATTGTTGATTTGTTGAAGGCCATCTATGTGAAGGAGGGCAATCTGCTTCAACCAGTCTCCTGATTCGAATGTGAATCTCATCCAAAACCACACAGCAGACCCAGAATAAGGTTTGATCAAGTGTCTGGGCACTCCAAGGTCCAGTCAAGTTGATGCATAAAATTAACCATCAAGGGGTGCCTGGATGGCTCAGTTGGTTGAACCTCTGACTCTTGGTTTTGGCTCAGGTCATGATCTCATGGGTTGTGGGATCAAGTGGTGCATAGGGCTCCACACTCAGCAGGGAGTCTGCTTAAGGATTCTCTCCCTCTGCCCCTCCCCCCTCACTCTCTCCTCCAAATGAACAAATAACTAAATCTTTAAAAAAAATTTTAACTATCATTGGGATGCCAGGGTGGCTCAACGGTTGAGCGTCTGCCTTTGGCTCAGGGCGTGATCCCTGGGTCCTGGGATCAAGTCCTGTATCAGGTTCCCCAAGGGGAGCCTGCTTCTCCCTCTGCCTGTGTCTCTGCCTCTCTCTGTGTGTCTCTCATGCATAAATAAATAAAATCTTAAGAAAAAAATTTAACCATAACACTGTCCTTCATTTTTTAATTGGAATTAAATGCTCCAAGTCCCAAACTGTTATCCTGGTTACTTTTATTTTTTTTTTTTTTATTTTTTTTTTTTTTTCCTGGTTACTTTTAAAGGGTGTGATTCCGGGAGGGGAAGAAGAACTTTAGTGTTTAAAAAGAGGATTAAGAGCAGCCCGGGTGGCTCAGGGGTTTAGCGCTGCCTTCAGCCCAGGGTGAGATCCTGGAGACCCGGGATTGAGTCCCGTGTTGGGCTCCCTGCATGGAGCCTGCTTCTCCCTCTGCCTGTGTCTCTGCCTCTCTCTCTGTCTCTCTGTGTGTCTCTCATGAATAAATCTTTTAAAAAAATAAAAATAAACAGAGTATTAAAAATAAATAGTGGAACTTTGAGTAAATGGTGCTTTTGGAGGGTACTTTTCTATATTTTTTGGTGCATCTCCAAATTAAAAAATGTTACATTAAAAATAATGATCCAACTGCCAGTTATAGAAAATGCAGAGGACAAAGGAATATGTTTAATAAACCATGTGATACAATAAGCAAAATCCATAACTATTGGAAGTTATTCAGGATAAACAACCTAGTTTCTTCAATAGATAAATTGCAAGTGTTATAAAAAGAAGTAGAAGGAAAATCTATGATTAAATGAGATTTTAAAAACATAGAAATCATTTGCAAGATGTGGACATTATTTGGAATCTCGGTTTTTAAAAACCCCCAAAAATTAAAAATTCATAGCATTTATGAGACAATTGGAAATTTAAACAGTGACAGGACATTTGACACTAGTAAGTCTTTTTTTTAAAAAAGTGTGATGATTGTATTGTGGCTATGTTTTAAAAACTTATCTTTTAAAGAAACATACTCACATTTTTTTAAAAGATTTTATTTATTTATTTATGAGAGACCTAGAAAGACAGAGACACAGGCAGAGGGAGGAGAAGCAGGCTCCATGCAAGGAGCCTGATGTGGGATTTGATCCTGGGTCTCTGGGATCACGCCCAGAGCCAAAGGCAGACACACTCAACCACTGAGCCACCCAGGCATCCCAGCATACTCAACATTTTAAGGATAAAAGAATATTATGTCTGAGATTTGCTTCAAAATAATTTGGACTCTACATGTTGGCAAATTGAACACCAATAAAAAATAAAAATAAAAATAAATAATTTGGACAGGGGCAGCCCGGGTGGCTCAGCGGTTTAGCACTGCCTTCAGCCCAGAGCCTGATCCTGGAGACCCGGGATCAAGTTCCACATCGGGCTCCCTCCACGGAGCCTGCTTTTCCCTCTGCCTGTGTCTCTGCCTCTTTCTGTGTGTCTCATGAATAAATAAATAAAATCTTTAAAAACAAAACAAAACAAAAAACCCTAAAAGGGAGGAGGAAAACTTAAAAAAAAATTTTGGACAAGGGTGTGGATAGGGCAGGGTTGATAGTTTAGGGGATTAAGTGATACATAGAGGGTTCATAATACTATTTGGTCTACTTTTGTGTAAGTTGGATATTCTTCATAGATAGATTTAGGGACGCCTGGGTGGCTCAGTAGTTGAGCATCTGCCTTCCGCTCAGGGCATGATCCTGGAGTCCCGGGATCGAGTCCCGCATTGGGCTCCCTGCAGGGAGCCTACTTCTCTCTCTGCCTATGTCTCTGCCTCTCTCTGTGTCTCTCATGAATAAATAAATAAAATCTAAAAAAAAAAAAAATTAAAGAAATTTATATGTCCAGCACAATTTAATTGTCGGTAATTATTTCTGCCCCTGCAACTGCAAAAGACTTATTTAAAAACTTACAGGTTCACTCAAAAGTTGAAAGTTTCAGATGCTAAGAAAATTTCATCTCCGTTTTCCTCCTCCTACACAACATAATTGTCATTCCGGCTGCAGAACCAAACTCATGTGAAACCACATACAACACAAAGTAAATTGTCAGCTCACTTCTGGTTTCTGGCTGCAACTCAGCCTGGAGTTGGCTGTGTTCCTTCAGGTTCCCAGGCGAAGCCTTTGTTGAGACTCTTCCTGCTACAGAGACGGCACCAGATGCCAGGGCTTATGCAAAACCCAGAGGGGTCACCAAAATGATTAAGACAGGGGCCCTGCTCTCAAGAATGTGAATCCACCGTTCCACACAAATGGAGAACCATCCCCATTTCCCAGAGCATCTTCAAGAGTGTGAGATTCCAGATACATTGGACTCTCCTCAGCTCCTTTCTCTCACTACACTTCCTAGAGTTCATCCTGTTTCACAGCTTTATATTCATCTAAAAGGTGATAATTCCTAGGTTCACATCTCCAGCCCTGCCTTCTCTCCTGATTGCCACTCAGATGTTCACTTGTTTTCAAGACATTCCCATCTCAACGACGAAGATGATTCTAGAACTACTAAGTAACAGGGTTCCTGTTGCTGACTCAAGGTGCACTCCCACCCCTCTCTGCCCCTACCAGGAAGTCATTTTGATGCTTCTCTTTTCTTCATTTTCCATATGTTTCCATATGTTCCAGCTGTTTACTAAATTCTCTGGACTCTACCTTCAAACTATTCCCCAAATCTGTCTCCTGCTCACCACTTTACCACTGCCATTTTGGTCCAAATCACTAGTATCTCTCATTTGGGTTACTGTAGTAACCTTCCAACTAGTTTTGCTGCTTCTTGACTTATCACTGGTATCAATGAAGAGTAGGCTTTAAAGATACTAATCAGATTGCAAGTCACCCTCCTACTTCCCTCTGAAGTCTCTCTAGTGGCTTCCTTTCCTACTTAAAATGAAATTCAAATTCCTTGCTTGGCTGACAGGCTCCTTAGCCATCTGAACCCTGCCCACCCACTGTTTCCCACTCACCTTGGCTCATTCTCCCGTAGCCACTGGACTTTATGATGCTCTTTGAATGTTTGCTCCAGCCTCAGGTCCTGATATCTGCTCTTCCTATTCTAATTTATTCTTCCTTAAAACTTCTAATGGCTTGTTCCGTCCCTTGGTTCAAGTGCTAACTTAGATGTTAGGTTCTAAAAATGCCTTCTCAAAAAAAAAAAAAAAAATGCCTTCTCTCTGCCCTATACCAAAGAGCCTTACCTCTGCTTCGCATTTACCCTCCTATTTACCTTATTTTTTGTATAGCACTTATCACCACTTAAAATGATATATTTATGTTTATTTTTTTATTTTCTGTTTCCTTCCCTTCCTCTTCCTAGGAATATAGGCTTCATGAAGTCAAGGAAGGGATTGTGTGTTTCACTGTTGTATCTCTAGGGCCTTTACTCAGTGATTGAATAAATATTTGTTGAGTGAATTGAATGAGTGAATCTTCCAGGACTAGCTTGATATGGATTTATCTTTTCTAGAGAATGGGAAAATGAAAATGCCAGTTTGTTATCCTGCTTAGAATCTCAAAGATGCAGGCATGAGCTATGAGGTTCATGTGCATTTCCCCACAGGCTACCGGATTCTTTCCTCAAAAGAGCCTGGTGCCTGGTACATTGGGACTGACATGTGACCCCCAGAGCTGTACCCACATTCAACTAGAGATCACTAACTTTACCTTAACCTTCCTGGTGGTGTTCTAGAAGCAAAGCAACTCACCAACAGGAACACTCATACTTGGCCCATGAGCCCTGTTTAGGTTGCTGAGGAGAGAGGGTTTGAATGCAGCCTTGATAAGAGTCTCAAATGATCTTTAGGCTCAGCTGTCTTGTAACTATGTCCTGGGGAGAAAAGTCTTGGGCTAAAATGAAAACATTACTTTAGCTTCAGAGCTGTGGAGAGCAGTACAGGGTGGCTCTGTTTTGTGGCTTATAAAGTGTAACCCAGGTTGGAAGAAAGGGTTTCACTTCAGCAGGAACTGAGAGGAGTTGTACCTCACCTGTGACTCCAGAGACATGAGAGGTTTTCTAGGGGATGGTGGGGGCACCAGCCATAGGGGGGAGGGTGAAGACTTGTGTAGCCAGTCACGGCATGTGTCTGGTGAGTAGTGACTATTGGAATGATAGGCAAGGTACATGGTAAACACTGGGGATGTGACCAACGGGGCTGGATTAAATTATGTTTAGAGCCCTTTGATTTTTTTTTTTAAAGATTTTATTTATTTATTTTTTTGTTGAGAGAGAGAGAGAGAGAAAGCATGAGCAGAGGGGAGAGGCAGAGGGAGAGGGAAAAGCAGACTCTGCTGAGCAGGGAGCCCAACACAGGGCTCGATCCCAGGATCCTGAGATCATGACCTGAGCTGAAGGCAGGCACTTAACCAACTGAGCCACCCAGGGACCCCTATGGCCCTTTGATTTTTTGCAATTAATTAATTAATTGCCCTTTGATTTTTAAAAGATTTATTTATTTTAGAGAGAGAAAGAGAGTGTGCAAGTGGGGGGAGGGGCAGAGAGAGAGAGAGAATCTTAAGCAGACTCCCCACTGAGCGGGGAGCCCGGTGCAGGGCTTGATCCCCCAACCCTGAGGACCAAAATCAGGAGTTGGATGCTCAACTGACCAAGCCAGCCAGGTGCCCCTATGGCCCTTTGATTTTTAAAACAGGTAGTTATATATTTTAGAACAATTTCTATTTTTAAAAAGTGGGAGCTGGATCAGTTAGGTTTTACTGCAATGGTTTTGTGTAAAACAAACTGAAATTTCAGAGGCTTCTATCAATATCAACACCACATTTTTGTTTCTCACTCTAGGTTACTGGAGTGGTTCTGCTTCAGGCTATGAGTCTGGTTCAGGTCAACTCCCCGTGTCTCTCACGCTGGGACCAGCAGCTTCTCATGGGAGATGGCTGGGGTCCAAGAAACCAAGCCAGATCTTGCAAGCACGTTTAAAGCCTCTGCTTAGGTGACGTTCACTAATATTCCACTGACAAACCAACCACAGGGTCAAGCTCGACATCAATGGGGCATGAAAAGGTACTGCCCTGGGAGACCCTACAAAGCCGCACCGCAAAGGCTGTGGATGTTTCTTTTTTTGCTGAGAAGTGAAGGAGCAGTAACCCAATATCCTACAGGGCCCATCAAGGCTGTTTAGAGGCACAAGTGAGTTACCATGGAAACATCTTGAGTGAGAAGAGTAAAATCTCAACGATTGGGGCATGCAGCCAAGATTGTTCCTTTGTTCCTGTGACTTTGATATATATTCCTTGATTTTTACCCTCCAGGCTAAAATTTGAGCCTTCTTGATTTTTACCTCCAGGCAAAAATATGAGCCTGTGGAAGTTTGGATTACAGGGCCATGAATTTCTGTCTCTGGCAGGAAGTAGCAAAGCTGGAAGCTTGAGTACATAGAGTTTGCAATTTGTAATCTCAAGGGCTGTATGCTTAGGTGGTGAAATGCAGCAACCAGGCCTGGCATGGAAAAATAAAGCTCTTGGGTCTTTTTTCAGGTTTGCCTAAAATTACAGGTAAGATCTTCCTTGCTCTGCATTTATGAGCTTGGTTCAGCCATGACTTCTTTTCACATCTAAGAACTATAGCAACACTCAGTGTATTGACATCGTGAGAGAATCAAGGTCTCATGCAACTGATGTTTCCATGTAATGGAAACTTGTCTCTTCAAGTGCCAAAATGGTGTTTATTTTAACCATTAAAGTAGAAATTGTCTTAAAATTTGTAATTTGTTAACTGTCTTAAAAATTGAAGAGGCCTAAACATAATTCATTCTTTTCTTAAAGACTCAAGATATTTGGGGTGCTTGGGTGGCTCAGTGGGTTAAGCGCCTGACTCTTGATTTTTGGCTTAGGTCATGATCTCAGGATCCTGGGATTGAGCCCCATGTCAGGCTCCCCACTCAGCAGAGAGTCTGCTTTTCTTCTCCCTGGGCCCTTTCCCCTACTCTCTCTCTCTCTCTCTCTTTTTTTTTTTTTTTTAAGATTTTATTTATTTATTCATGAGAGAGAGAGAGAGAGAGAGGCAGAGACACAGGCAGAGGGAGAAGCAGGCTCCATGCAGGGAGTCCGACATGGGACTTGATCCCAGGACTCCAGGTTCACGCCCTGGGCCAAAGGTGCTTAACCACTGAGCCACCCAGGGATCCCCCTTTCCCCTACTCTTTTTTTTTTTAATATATATTTTTTAAGATTTTATTTATTTATTCATGATAGTCACACACACACAGAGAGAGAGAGAGAGAGAGAGAGAGAGAGAGGCAGAGACATAGGCAGAGGGAGAAGCAGGCTCCATGCAGGGAGCCTGATGTGGGATTCGATCCCGGGTCTCCAGGATCACGCCCTGGGCCAAAGGCAGGTGCTAAACCACTGCGCCACCCAGGGATCCCCCCTTTTTTTTATATATATATATATTTTTAAGATTTTATTTATTCCTTTCCCCTACTCTTACACTTTCTGTCTCACACACAAAAAAGTAAATTACGGGGGTACCTGGCTGGCTCAGTTGGAGGAACATGTGAGTCCTGATTTTGGGGTTGGGGTTGTGAGTTCAAGCCCCCATTGGGTGTAGACATTACTTCAAATAAATAAAATTAAAAAAAAGTAAATTATAACAACCTGATAAAAATAAAATTTCTGTACTACCAAAGATACATACTCAACTTACAAAGCATGCAAAAGACTAGAAAGAATAACTATCACAAATATAAAAGGCAAAACATTAGCATTCCAAATGTAGAAAGAATGACTACAAATTAATAAGGAAAAGATAACCTAGGGATACCTGGATGGCACAGTTGGTTAAGTGTCTGCCTTTGGCTCGGGTTATGATCTCAGGGCCCTAGGATTGAGCCCCATGTACACTGGGCTCCCTGCTCAGCAGTGAGTCTGCTTCTCCCTCTCCCTCTACCCTTCCTCCCCACTCACACTCTGTCTCTCTCAGAAATTAATAAACAAAATCCTTTTTTTAAAGGAAAAAATAATAGAAGTATGGGCAAAGGAAATGAACAGACAATTCTGTGAAGAAGAAATACAAATGGCCAAAAACATAAAAAGATGTTCAGTCTCCCCAGTGATAGAATAATATATAGTAAGCCATAACAAAGATATCCTTTTTACCTATCATATTGGCAAAAATTTTAAAAATCACTTCTAGAAAAAATGAGTGGGAAATATCAGAAAGGGAGACAGAACATGAAAGACTCCTAACTCTGGGAAACGAACTAGGGGTGGTGGAAGGGTAGGTGGGCGGGGGGTGGGGGTGACTGGGTGATGGGCACTGAGGGGGGCACTTGACGGGATGAGCGCTGGGTGTTATTCTATATGTTGGCAAATTGAACACCAATAAAAATAAATTTATAATAAAAAATCACTTCTAAAAAAATCACTTCTAACCAACATTGATGAAGATGTGGGAAAACAGTTATCTGCACACGTCCTTAAATGCAAATCATGACTAGCCCTTTTGGAAAGCAAATTATCAGTATTTATTAAAATTTTAAATGTTTATACATTCAACCTAGATATTCACTTCCAGATGGCTTGCCTAAGGAAACATGCATGTGTGCACTGTGAAACATATAGGATTTTCCCTGACACATGTTCATGAAACCATCTAAATATCCATCAATGGGGGAAGTGTTAAATAAACTGGTAAGCCCATCCTATATATTGGGGGAACATCCATTTCTTTTCTGGTTTCCTATTTCCAATGAGAGGAAATTAACTTAGAGTGACATATCTGTCCCCTTATTCACACCTCTCTATGGGAAGAAGGTACATCTGTGGTTAGTGAATTTGGAAGAAAGAAGTAGATATGCTTAGCCAAGTTCTTTCCTTTTTCTCTTTTTTGATGACCATCAGGAACACTGCATTTTGACCTGTTTTCCACTGCATGACACATTAGTAAATAAATGAGGAGCCTATTTCCACCCCATCTACCTAATTATAGGCTGAGCTACTTGTAGCCAAAGATTTGAATCCATGTTCTATCCAATGTTTAGCAGTAAAAAAGCAGACACTGTGGGCTACTATCTATTTTTCAGTTGCTTCTGTTTGGGGATGGGAATAAACTGCAAATAGCTTCCTAAAAACCCAACAACTCAGAACCTTGAGCAGGAGACAAAGACTGGCCCCCAGAAAAGAAAAAAACACACAGAGAGATCATGCTCCTGACACACCCAGGGCTGCTGGCATTATACTTTGTTACTGTTGTAGGAAGGACAGAGCCAGGGTTTCTTTTGCCCTTGACTATTTGAAATATGGTTTGAACTGTGACTACATTTTATATCAGCTTTTAGAGTCGAGCAGGAAACTAACCTCTTAGATTCATTTGGCTTGTCTACAGGTTAGAGTCATATCCACCATGCTGACCAATTATATAACCTCTGACCATGACTTCAGAATTTAGAGGCTCAAAAAATACAGCTCCATCATGAGAATGGATGCATGCGTGCATATGTATTTAATAAACTTAAAAAAATTAAAGTATAACATACATGCAAAAAAGTGCTCAAATCCCTTCAATGAATGATTACAAAGTGAGCACTACTGATATCCACCACTCAGATCAAAAAACAGAAAATTATCTTATTAGTAAGCAACTATGCCAACCTCTTGGGATGAAACAACTCATTAGAATTGTTGTAAAGGCAAAGGCTAAGAAAGTGATTAAAAGACCTATATCTAGGAGTCAGAGTCAAGGAAAAACTAACTGGATGATGGGCATTAGGAGGGCACGTGATGTGATGAGCACTGCAGGTTATACACAACTGATATATTATTGAACACATCTGAGACTAATGATATACTATATATTGGCTAACAGAATTTTAAATAAAGGAACTGGGGCACCTGGGTGGCTCAGTGGTTGAGCATCTGCCTTTGGCTCAGAGCCTGACCCCAGGGTCCTGGGATTGAGTTCTGTGTCAGGCTCCCTGGAGGGAGCCTGCTTCTCCCTCTGCCTATGTCTCTGCCTCTTAAAAATCTTAAAAAAAAAAAGAACTAATTTTTTTCTAACTGGGTTTGAAAAATCTGCTTTAAGGGGCACCTGGGTGGCTCTGTGGTTTAAGTGTCTGACTCTTGACCTCAGCTCAGGTCTTGAGTTCTAGCTCTGTGTTGGGCTCCATGCTGGGCATAGAGCCTACTTTTAAAAAAATCTACTTTAGGATAGAACAGTGGAAGAATGCAAGCAAAATAAAGATAGAGATTCCCTTCAGAAAAGATTGAGATCTGAGAGCCTTGACATCAATATGTGGTCCCCAGGGTAGCAGCATGAACATCACGAGGAACTTGATAGAAATGCAAATACGCTGGCCCTTCCCCAGACCTATTTCGCAAAAGTTCCGCAGGTAGGGCTCAGTAGCAAAACTTCTAGGAGATTCTGGTGCCTGCTAGAAGATTGAGAACCATCTCAGAGCATAGGCTAGGTGGAATTGAAAGAGAAAATGATGAATTTTGTCATGAGCTATCATATCTCTTGCATCTGTTCTCCTAAGGGCCCATTCATCTTTCCCCACAATCATTAACTCTCCCTGGGAGGCCTACATCCCTGCCCCTTTCTCTTTAAGATAGCACTTAATCTTGAGTTCTAAAGCCGCTTCTGGGAGTTCCTCGTTTTTTTCCTGGGTATTTCCCATGTACACATAAGGTATACATGTTAATAAACTTCTGTCTTTCTCTTGTTATTCAGTCTTTTATTACAGAGGTCTCAGCTAAGAACTTAGAAAGGGTAGAGGGAATTTTTTTCAATACCTACCCCCCAGAATGGAATTGTCTGAGTCAGGAAAATGATATTAGAATTTGTTTGCTGTTGTCATTTGTTTGTTTGTTTGAAAACAAATGCTTTCAGGAAACCCAGAACTCACTGATTTAATGTCTCTCTTTCTCAGAGACCCCACAAGATGAGTTGCAGATAATTATGCTAGAAAAGCATTATCTGGGCCAGAAAGCAAAAGGCTGGTGGGGATGAAGGCACTCAGGCCTAGGGAGCAATATCAGCCATGCAGGAGTTAGAGAGTCAATGGACAAAAATAGCTGGCTAAACTGCTTAGAATCTTCCTGAAGGAGGATGGGGATATGGAACCCCAGGTTCCATATTACTACATTACTTACTACATTACTTATCCCATTACTACAGAAAAAACCTGGCAGAAGAAAAGTAATTCAAGACCTGAAATTCAAATACAGGACCTCAAAAATATGAAAAGCTAAAGAAAGCCTAGCATTTGAGGAAGAACAGATGGCAGATGTGTGGGCCCTCTGCAGGCCTCCAGGAGAATCTACTCCAGGTGACTCCAGCTGAAACAAAAGTGAGGACTCAGGAAATTAGGCCCTGGAATCCCAAGGAGTGCTGGGCTGGTGCTCAACAATGGCAACAACTTTCCTGGACCACCTCTGCTGAATCTCAGCTGTGCATAGACCTGAATATTCACAGTAAGAGGAGCACAGGACCAAAATGTTTGTTCAGGAGAGAGTGTGAAGGCTTTGTCACAGAGTACTGAGTGGCCAGGAATACAGGGGAGATGTGAACGAAGAGGTTTGAAATCAGCTGGGTGGCTAAGAAAAGAACCTCAGGTAAAACCTGGTGCCTTTGCAAGAATGTCTCAAATGCTATCCTCCAAAGAAGGAGACATTTTTCTTCTATGTCTATTAAATTCATGGTTCTCTAATTCACCTTTTTTAAAAAATATAGTTTGTTTTCAGGCTATGGTCTCCAGATAACTGACATGGATGATTTGCTTTCTGGGAGGGCTGGAAACAAAGGTTTCTCCAGCTAATCTCCTTTTCTTAGATTCCATGGCCTTGGTCTTTGGTAATCATAAGTTTCTAGATCAAGCTTTTTTACTTAAGAGCTATCATGAGGGATTGGGAGTTGTTTGAGTTCCCAAGATATGATAGCTTTGTGGCTGGTGCCAAGACAATTTTGTGAATCCTATTTACTCTTTGGACTCATTAAAAGGGAGGTACATTAGAGTCTTACCATTGAATGGATTCAAAGTATGAGGGCTTAAAAGAACTATACTCATTCCAGTGGACATCAATGGGAAGGTATTTTGCTGAAGCAAACTTCACTCTACTGGGCATTAGTGTGAGAAACTTCAGGCAGAAACTGAGCATAATAAGAAGTCAATCAGAGAGGAAAAGTTTTGGATTTTAACCTCTTCAAACCTTAACTTACAAGGTTAAGGGAATTCCATCTTTGGACTTTAATTTTTCTATGAGATAGCCATAGTAGGAGGGAGAATGTATTCAAATCTCTATGTTACAGATATTATGCTTGTGGTTATTGTGGCAAAATATACAGAACATACAAGAAAATTTACTATTTTAACTATTTGTAAGGACAGGGCATCCAAAAGAACTCACTTATCATCAATCCCTTCCCCTGGAGTTTCAACAACCAGAGAGGACAGACTCTTATCACAGGAGAGCAGATTAGAAGTTGACATCACCCCCAGACAAACTATGTTACGAACGATCATATTTACTATCTATTCTTCTAAAGAAAAGCCCATTCATCTTTCCTAAAAATCATTTACTCTCCCCTAAGAGGCCTGCATCTTCCCTCCTCTTTCCCTAGTAAGATGGTATTTAATCTTGAATTCTAATGCCACCTTGGAGAGTTATTCATTTTTCCTTAATTATTTCCTGTATACATATGAAGTATACTTTTTAACAAACGTGTTTGGTTTTCTTATGCTAAACTGTCATTTATTACAGAAGTCTCAGCAAAGAACTCAGAAGAGTAGACGGAAAATTATTTTTTCTCTTCTACAACATAATGTCTTCAAGTGTCAGTCATGTGGTAGCATGTGTAAGAATTTATTTGCTTTTGAAAGTTGAATAATACTCTATTGTGTGTTTATGCATGTGTTCTGCTCATCCATTAGCGGACATTAGGGTTGTTTCTACCTTTTGGCTCTTATAAATCGTGCTGCTGTGAATTTGGGTGTACAAATCTGAGTTCCTGCTTTCAGTTCTTTTGGACATATACCCGGAAGTGAAATTGCTGGGACATCTGATAATTCTATTTTTAATAGGAGCCCCACACTGTTTTCCACAGTGGCTACACCATTTTATATTCCCATCAGCAATGTGAAAGAGTTCCATGTTTTCCCACATACTCACCAATATTTATTTTCTGGCTTTTTGATAATAGCTATCTTAATGTTATAATGGTAACTCATTGTGGCTTTTGATCTGTAGTTCCCTAATGATTAGTAATGCTGAACATCTTTTCATTTGTTTATTGCCCTTTTATATATCTTTGGAGAAATATCTATTCAAGTCTGTATATTATTTCATTTACCATAATGCCTTCAAAGTCCATCCATGTTGTCACAGATGGCAGGATTTCCTTCTTTCTCATGACCAAATAACATTTTATATATATAATTATAAATATATAATGTATGTATATATATGTATCTGTATCTGTATATGTGTGTGTGTAGAAAGGTGATAGATTGTTTGATCCGCATTCATCCGTTGACAGATACTTTAGTTGTTTCCACATCTGGCTATTATGAATAATTCTGCAATGAACTTAAGAGAGCAGCTATCTCTTAAATATTCTGTTTTCATTTCCTTTGCATATATACCAAAAGTGGCATTGCTGGATCAAATGATAGTTCTATTTTTTTTAAGATTTTATTTACTTATTTGACAAAAAGATAGCACAAGCAGGGGGAGTGGCAGGCAGAGAGAGAGGGAGAAGCAGGTTCCCCGCTGAGCAAGGAGCCCAAAGTGGGGCTTGATTCCAGGACCCTGGGACCATGACCTGAGCCAAAGGCAGATGCTTAACTGTCTGAGTCACCCAAGCACCCCTTGTAGTTTTATTTTTAATTTTTGAGGAACTTTCACACTATTTTCCATGGTGGCTGTACCAATTTACATTCCCACCAAAGGTGCACAAGGAATCCTTTTTCTCCACATCCTTTTCAACACTTGTTATTTCTTGTCTTTTTGATAATAGCTATTCTGACTAGTATGAGGTGATATCTCATTTCAATTTGCGTTTTCCTGATGATTATGAGGCTGAGGGTCTTTTCATGTATCTGTTGGCCATTTGTATGTCTTTAGAAAAATGTCTATTCAGTTTCTCTGACCATTTTTTAAATTGGATTTGTTGTTGTTATAGAGTTGTATGAGTTCTTTATATATTTGGGTATTACTTTCTTATTAATATATAAGTTGCAAATATTTTCTCCCATCAGGTAAGAGTTGCCTTGGTTTCATTTGCTGTACAGAAGATTTTTAGTTTGACATAGTTCCACTTGTTTATTTTTGCTTTTGTTGCCTTTGATTTCTGTGTCAAATCCAAAATATCTCTGCCAAGGAGGACATCAAAGATCTTACTGCATGCTGTTTTCTTCTAGGTCTTACATTCAAGTCTTTAATCCATTTTGAGCAGCTTTCTGTGTACGATGTGAGATAGTGGTCCAGTTTCACTCTTTCTTATTTGGCAGTCCAATTTTCCCAACACCATTTCCTGAAGAGACTGTCCTTTCTCCAGTGTATATTCTTGGCTCCTTTGTTGTAAATTAATTGACCATATGTATGTGGGGTTTTTTTTCCTGAGCTTTTTATTCTGTTCAGTTCATCTACGTGTCTGTTTTTGTGCCATTATCATACCGTTTTGATTACTATGGCTTTTTAATACTATAGGTTTGTAATATAGTTTGAAAACAGGAAGTGTGATGTCTCCAGCTCTGTTCTTCTTAAGATTGTTTTGGCTGTTTGGGGTCTGTTGTGATTGCATACAAACTTTAGATTGTTGTATTTCTGTGAAAAATGCCACTGGAATTTTCATAGGGATCGCATTGAATCTGTAGATCACTTTGGTAGTATGGGCATTTTTTTTTTTAATGGACTTTGCGAAGCCTTACAATTACATGCTTGAGCTAGAATGCCAGGCTCCCCAGGGCTCAAAGATTTTATTTCTTTATTCATGAGAGACACACACACAGAGAGGCAGAGACACAGGCAGAGGGAGAAGCAGGCTCCATGCAGGGAGCCCGACGTGGGATTCGATCCTGGGTCTCCTGGATCAGGCCCTGGGCCGAAGGCAGAACTAAACCTCTGAGCCACCTGGGCTGCCCAGTATGGGCATTTTCATAGTATTAATTATTTCAATCCATGAACATGGAATATCGATCTATGCATGTCTTCTTCAGTTTCTTTAATCAATATCTTATAGTTTTCAGTGTACAGGGTTATCACGTTTTTGGTTAAATTTTTCTGAGGTATTTTATTCTTTTTGCTACAACTGTAAATGGGATTTTTTAAATTTCTCTTTCTGATAGTTCATTATTAGTATATAAAAATGCAACATATTTTTATATATCGATTTTATATCCTGCTACTTTACTGAATTTGCTTATTAGTTCAAACAATTTTTTGGTGGCGTCTTTAGCCTTTAAGACTATTATATATGACATATATAATATCATGTGATCTGAAAATAGTGGCAATTGTACTTCTTCGTCTCCCATTTGGATGCCTTTTATTTCTTTTGCTTGCCTAATTATTCTGCCTAGGACTTTAAATACTATGTTGAACAGAAGTGGTGAAAGCACATGTATCCTCATCTTGTTCTTGATCTTCCAGAAAAATTTTCAGTCTTTCACTGTTCAGTATGATGTTAGCTGTAAGTTTCTAATATATGACCTTAATTGTGTTAGATATTACACTTTTGAAAAGATACCTTTTTTTGCTGTATAACCTTTGGTGAGTTATGGACAATATGACTGGGCATGTTTATGATGGGAAGCAAAACATGGATCACGTTTTCGTTTAGATAACATCAAGGTCTAAGTAGGTTTAATAAATGCACTCTCCTAACCCATATTAGAGTCTGCTGAGGTTAAAATGCAAACTTAACAATGTAAAATGCAATGTTCACAAGATAGATCTATAAAGGAATAATTATTGCTATTGAGGGAATGGATTCATGAAGGCAGAAGCCAGGGACATTCTGATAGAAAGGGGGTATCAACCATGCCTCTGCATTTTGATCTAAAAGAGTTACAGGAACAAAAAGCTGGAAAATGATCAGGGCAGTCTCCATTTCCCTGGCCTCAGTTAGATTCTAGATTATATTCCTGTCCTCCTTCCTTTCCTCATCCACTCACTCATTCCTATGAGAAGAGACTGGTTTGTCTGATTGATGAGTTGGGTAGAGGAGCTGGGCACCTTAGCTCAGCCCTTTTGCTCCCATTTTCCAAAGTGTCTGCCTGGAGGGCGTTCTAGCCTGTGCCCTGCTCTGTGGTCAGCTCTGAAGCCTGAGGACATGTGGATATCTAAGGATGCCTGTGACCCCACAGGTAAGCCCATGGTCATTCAGGGGTGAAATGCACCCCTACCCCTAAAGGTAGATGTACCTTTAAGCCATGTTTTCTAATCAGCATATTAACAACATAGACATTTTGATTTCTGTAAGTTTTTGTTTTGTTTTGTTTTTTAAATATTTTATTTATTTATTCATGAGAGACACACACACACAGAGAGAGAGAGAGAGAGAGAGAGAGAGAGGCAGAAACATAGGAGGAGGGAGAAGCGGGCTCCATGCAGGGAGCCCAACGTGGGACTCCATCCCGGGACTCCAGGATCACGCCCTGGGCTGAAGGCAGGTGCTAAACCACTGAGCCACCCAGGGATCCCCAAGTTTTTGATTTATATCTGTCTTTCTTCATTGATCACAGACTGAGGAGAATTATTTTGGCTTCCTAAATTCTCAATACTGCGGAATAGTATGTAGCAGTTAAAAAGAATTAAATGGCTCCATATATATACAAATGGAAAGATGTATTGATAAAAGAAGTCTTTTAAAAAGTTTTTAAATTTTTATCTTGATTTATTTAATTTTTTAAAATATTTTTATTTATTTATTCATGAGAGACACAGAGAGAGAGGCAGAGACACAGGCAGAGGGAGAAGCAGGCTCCATGCAGGGAGCCCGATGTGGGACTTGATCCCGGAACTCTGGGATCACGCCCTGGGCTGAAGGCAGACGCTTAACTGCTGAGCCACCCAGGCGTCCCTGATTTTTTTAATTTTTAAAATATTTTATTTTTAAGTAATCTCTATAACCCAGTGTGGGGCTCAAACACACAACCCTGTGATCAAGAATCACATGTGCATCTGGTTGAGCCAGCCAAGCACCCTTAAAGATTTTTTTAAAAGATTTTATTTATTTACTTCAGAGAGAAGGGCTCCTGGTCAATTAAGCATCTGTCTTCAGCTAGATAGTGATCCCAGGGTCCTGGGATCAAGCCCCACGTCGGGCTCCCTGCTCAATTGGCAACCTGCTTCTCCCTCTCCCCACTCCCCATGCTCTCTCTTGCCATCTTTCTATCTCTCTCTCAAATAAATAAAATCTTTTAAAAGAAAGAGAGAGAGAGAGGATGAGCAGGGAGAAGGACAGAGGGAGAGCAGACTTTCTGCTGAGCAGGGAGCCCATGATCTGAGCTGAAGGCAGCTGCTTAACAGACTGAGCCACCCAGGCACCTCACCCCTAAAGATTTTTTTTAAGATTTAATTTATTTATTCATGAGAGACACAGAGAGAGGCAGAGCTGTAGACAGAGGGAGAAGCAGGCTCCATGCAGGGAGCCTGATGTAGGACTTGATCCCCGGACCTGGGCTCATACCCTAAGCTGAAGGCAGACGCTCGACTGTTGAGCCACCCAGGCATCCCACCCCTAAAGATTTTTTATTTATTTATTTATTTATTTTATTTTATTTTATTTTAATTTTTTATTTATTTATTTATGATAGTCACAGAGAGAGAGAGAGAGAGGCAGAGACATAGGCAGAGGAAGAAGCAGGCTCCATGCACCGGGAGCGCGGCGTGGGATTCGATCCCGGGTCTCCAGGATCACGCCCTGGGCCAAAGGCAGGCGCTAAACCGCTGCGCCACCCAGGGATCCCAGATTTTTTATTTTTAAGTAATCTCTAGACCCAATGCAGGGCTCAAACTCATAACCCTGAGATCAAGAGTTGCACACTCCACTGACTGAGCCAGCCAAGTGTCCCAATAAAAGAGTCTTATTTCAATAAAAAAAAACTAAGCTGCAAAAGAAGATAGGTACAATATGACCCTATTTATTATTTTGGAAAAGCTCTACTGGCTCACAAATATCTGTATTTCTCCATGTACATTTATATATGTAAATATATATATATATATAGAAAGTTCTGGAAGGACATACTCCAAACTAATAAAAATGGCTTATATGTGGTCTACTTGATTTTTTTTTTTACAGTAGAATATATCTATGTAATTAATAGTTAAAAAAAATCTTGCATTTGAGTAGAATGTCTGGCTAAAGGCCAGCTTGTTTTGTAGGTTCAAAGGCCTTTTTTCTATTACTTTCTGGTTAAGAGTTGTAAGATTTTCCCTAATTAGGGTGTTGGGGATGGAGTGGGTCTGTAAGCCAGATGGAATCCAGGGGCCACAAAGTGAATGCAAGCTCTTTCCTGAAGAGCAGATTCTGGGGTCCGTAAAGAGGGGTCCAGACACTACAAAGAAGGGGGAACCTGAAGGGGCAGGCCTGGAATTGAAGTGGGTGCTGGTGGAGCCAAAGACCCACACTGAATTTGGGACTTGATTTTTATTGGGTGCTTTCTGTGACCTACAGTTGTAGGTTGGCCCGGTTCCATGCATGGAGTTGGGCTAGGCAAGAAGCGCACGTTGAAGGGCTGCTAAATGCCTGTGTAAAGTCTCCAAGTATCCAAATATTTTAGGTGGGTGCAATAAATTGTGTGGCTATTTTGAGAGCTGATAGATATCCTTTCCTACAAAACAGTCCTGATGTATCTTTGAAAAGGACTCTGAACCTGCAGATCTGTCCTTGCAAAGCTCTGCGTGGGTGTTGAGTGGTGAGACGCCAGAACACTAAAACTGATTTTCTAGGGCACCTGGGTGGTTCAGTGGTTGAGCATCGGCCTTTGGCTCAGGTCGTGATCCTGGAATCGAGTCCTGCATCTGGCTCCCCACAGGGAGCCTGCTACGCCCTCTGCTCTATGTCTCTGCCTCTCTCTGTGTGTCTCTCATGGGTTAAAAAATAAAATCTTAAAAGAATAGTAAAAACAAAACTGATTTTCTGCTAACGTAAATTGTAGTTTACCTTTTAACCACCAGGGGGCGAACGCATTTCGGTCAGAGACCTGGTTTGGGGCTGGGCTGGAGCCAAGGGGGATAATTACCTCCAGGTGTAGGGGACTCCAGCAGCCTCTTCCTGGAGGCCATAAAAATTAACCCTTCAATTGTCCAAATGGATTGTGTCTTTTTGATTATTGGTTCTGCCCTATGGTTATTGGCTCTAAACCAGGTTTAGGAAGACACTGTGTTAACAATTTCACTTAACTCTCGCTTATCCCAGCATTTGTTTGAGAACTCTTTCAGCTGGTTGCTTCTCCTGTCTTATATATTTGACAAAGGGGCCTAAACACATAAGACAAAATGACAAAAATCGACATAAATTGAATGGAAATATGACAAAATATGACAAAGATATGACAACAATTGAATGGAAAAGGATACGACCCGTGGTCTTCGTTTTTGTCATCAAAGACTAAATCACAAAAAAAGACCCATTCCCGTGTGAACAGAAAGAAAAGAGAAAAACAGCATAGAATTCCAAGAAACAACATTCCATCTTTTGTTTACTTGTCTCTTTGTTTAGTTTTAAGGTCGTGAGCAGATGGTCTGGCTACATCAATAACACATGAAGTCAGAACTTACTAGAACTGAGTTAGCTGGAGATTCTGGAGGGCAGGCTGTGCTAATAGCACAACCCATCTCCCTGGGGCACTATTTTTCTAAGTATAGCCTTGCCTAGTGCATTTGAACCACCTGGGGGAAGGAGGTTCATAAAAATGCAGCTTTCTGGGCTGCATCCCAACCAACTGAATCAGAATCTGGATCTCGGAATCCGCCTTTTAAATGAGTTGCCTGGTTGGTTTCTTATGAATGAATATGCATTACTTTTGAGATATGAGGTAAGCTTCCTGGGGTGAAGTAAGAGGGGAGATGTGGCAGCAGGGATAGTCCTGTGTCAGGTTTCAAAGACCTTACCCTGAGGTAAGGGTCACACGTCTCAGGAAGCTGCCCTGTGGAAAGCATAAATGGCGGAAAGCTGGGCCTGAGGATGGACAAGAAAGGCTGTGGGGCTATAGGAGATAGACTGATGTGTCACTGGGAGGAGACATCTGAAAGGAGACTGGGGATTACTGGATATGACAGGAAGTCCCTCTAAAGCATCCCTGAGGACTCCTTGTTGGACACCACTCAGAAGCCCCCAGCCATCCCAAGCACAATATCCAACAATATCGGTATCATCTGCAGAGCACCTGAGAAAAGTTCCTCTTGCCCCCACGTATCCCCCCTTCAGAAAGTCTCCTCACTTAATCACACTTCCTGGAATTTCACCAAGTATAGCTCCATTTGTGTGGGATTGTGTTTTGTTTTCAAATCTTCTTTTCAAGTGCAAATCCTCTTGGGGGAAATGAAGCTTCTATTCACACGCTGGAGGGAATTTTCTTCTTGCTTCTTGTTGCATCCTTGTGATCTCTCACACTGAGAAGAAAAAGAAACATTTTTGTTGAGTTGAGAGGAAGAGGGAATTTTAGAGCTGGGGAAATCTGAACGAAGGAAGGAAGAATGGGAACAGAATGTTGATTCCAGGGATGTTCTAAGCAGGGAAAACCTCCAGAGCTGCTTCTGGTCTTGCAGGGCTTTCAGCCCTAAGCATAATTCTGGCTGGAAGAAATAAGAAATCGAGAGTACTGGTAGCTGGAATGAAATCTTAGTCTGCGAGCTCCGGAATGGAAGACCTAGAACTTTCAGCATGTTTTTATATCACCCTCATTTCTACTTTGCCTTCCTGTACCTGTCTCTTGACTAGGTTAAGACACCAACCTCCAAATCTCAGTGGCTTACCTCAGCGGAGGCTTATTTCTTGTTTATGTCGCCTGTCTGGGCCAGCAGAGGGGCTCTACTTGTTCTTCTCACTTAGGGATCCAGGCTGAAGGACTCACCTCCACGAGCGCTCCCACCGTTACATCCTAGGTGCCTGCACATAGTAGGCAGTCACAGAGCAGATAGTAATTGAATGGACGAGTCTGTGAGTAAACAAGTAAATAAGATGGAAATTTCTCATGTGGGTCTCAGGCATTCGATTCAGCCCTGTGTTTGATACCCTGCACATCCTTAAATCAATGCTTACAGAACTGGGAAGAAGTTTAATTTACAAGTCTTCCCAAGAAAAGAAACAGCTGAGGAAACATTTGATGCATGGAACCATTCAGGAGGAGAAGGGAGACAAGCCTAATTCCATCTGTATTTCTTTAAATTATTTAACTATTAAACAAAGTAATATAGATAGGCACATGTTTTTTTAAATTTATTTTTTATTTATTTATGACAGTCACACAGAGAGAGAGAGAGGCAGAGACACAGGCAGAGGGAGAAGCAGGCTCCATGCACCGGGAGCCCGATGTGGGATTCGATTCCGGGTCTCCAGGATCGCGCCCTGGGCCAAAGGCAGGCGCCAAACCGCTGCGCCACCCAGGGATCCCTAGGCACATGTTTTTTAAAAATTAAATTCTACAGTGTTATTTACCTACTCTTGTGCACCAGGGATGGACCCTGCTACCCCGAGGCAGCCTCTCAGGTTCAGTTTTTAGGTAATTACTTCTGTGTGTCCATTGTCCTCACGCTGCTGTTTCTTGGTTTATCAGCTTTAGACACTATCTCTTGATTTCCTGTTTTAGGCTGCTCACACTCCTCTCCCAGTAGAAATAGACTGGCATTTTTAGTTCTTCTAGTGGTTACTGTTTTAACATTAAGTAATGGACATGCATGTCTCTTTCTTGTTCCAATGATTTTAGGCAATATCTTTGTGATTTTATTAAAAGTCAGAAAAGCTTGCCTTTCCCTTGAACTCCTCTCTCCGTGCTCTCCTTCCCAAGTCCTGACATCTGTCATTTTGTTTTCACGTTATCCAGGCTGGTAAGGTTTACATTCCATTTTTTTTAAAGTGTATTTTCATTTATTTATTAATGAGACACACACACATAGAGAGAGAGAGAGGCAGAGACACAGGCAGAGGGAGAGGCAGGCTCCACGCAGGGAGCCCGATGTGGGACTCGATCCCGGGTCTCCAGGATCACACCCTGGGCTGAAGGTGGCGCTTAACCGCTGAGCCCCCCGGGCTGCCCTACATTCCATTTTGTAACCATAACTTGTTGCTCCAGACTTTGTCCAGTTTGATTCTAAAAGGTCAAAGTCTCTGGGGGAGGAGAGAGATTTGGCAGGTCCCCTGAGACAAAGCCTGACCTGAAAGGGCCACCTAGATGGGCTAAGGGACTTTATTCGAGGCCTCAGAAGTGAGTGGGAGCTGAGTTGTCACCTGTCATTACCTGTGCTCAGGGGCTAGGGCAGCTGTGCTTTGAGAACTTCCCAACAGTAGCCAGCACCTCACCCAGTGTCACCGCAAATGGCGACTCCCTAAACCTTTGCTCAGCCCCTATTTGTCTTACCATATATATGTAGCTAACCCCCAAAACGTAATATCCTGAGACATCAATAAATTCCCCCAAAAGGAGCCCTAACACTCATCAGAGGCAATTCTCTACGCTGGTCCTGAGATCTGAGGGCCTGCAAAGGTACCCAGCTTAAGACTCTGCATCCAGCACCCCGGGGCTGGAGCAGTGGTTACACTTCATGGCTCCTGTAGACCTTTCGTAGACACCTTGGTTTCCTCCTCACTTCTCCATCTGCCTCTGTCATACCCACAGAACTTTGGGAGGCAATTTCCATCCATGGCATTTCTACACATTTTATGGCGGCCTTTTTCCAGATAAACTTCAAGATTGTTTGCATAGCAAACATCCTTGGTAGCTAGAGATAATGTGTCTCTCTGGGTCAGAAGAGGTTCCTGACTAATATAATGAAGATACCGTCTTCCTCAGGGACATGGGGGTGAGGGAAAGGTTTGCTAGCAGTTCCCTTATAAGACTGGGAGTTTCCTCTGGTACAATATGGACCTCTGTGTGGGCAGTGCTCACCCCAGCAGGCTCCGCATCACCCTATTAGACTTGGAGGGAAGCTTCGTCCTGGGAGTTAGACCTTCCCTCTGTATTTAAGGCAGTGGTTTCCTCGATTCTCTGCCTTTAAAATCCCTCCTCTGCTCTCTTCTGTTCTCTTCCTTTACTGTCATTTGAATGAGGTGTCAGGTGTGGCCAGAGATAGATTATTAATGTGTGTGCTCTGATTACCTAGTTGGACCAGAAACTCCATTTGCAATTCAATATAAACTGAAGAAATAATACAGAGAGATCTTTTTGAGATTTCCAGGAGGCTCATATCACGCAACATTCAATAGTAAATTGCAAGGCATATTGCATGATAAAAAGGGATATTTTTGCTGATTCCCAAATCTTTCTTTTTTGCATGACTCCACAGATTTTCACCATAGGGATCAGCAGAACCTCCCTCCACCCCCTCCCAGCAGAATCTTTTAAAGATCAGAGGCTGGGTGGAATTTTTTTAGCAGCATGAAGAAGGGGAGACAGGGGAGACATGATGCCCTCCACTGCAAATCGTAGAGGTTGCCTCTGTGGATTGTTTTCCAGAACACTGTTCACACATTCCTGTTCACAGCCTACGGTTACCAGACTCCTGTGCAGCTAGGGCTCCTCAAAACACTCATCCAGTGAGACCTCGAGGCAGGAATGAGACCCTGGCTGAGGGCTAGGAGACTGTTTCCTGGAAAGCACCATAGTGGAAGTTTTGATTCTTCTGGAGCAATGGTGGTGGGTTTCTGTTGTTTAATATCAGATGTCATGGGCATGATTACTGCTAATTTATACAGCATCTTGTATTAACTAGAAAAAAATACCTAATGCAGCCTAAAGCACTTTCATTCCAACTGTAAAAAAAATTGTCATTAAGGGGCACCTGGGTGGCTCAGTCAGTTAAGTGTCTGCCTTCTGCTCAGGTTGTGACCCCAGGGTCCTGGAATGGAGCCCCTCTCCCCCTTAACAGGCTCCCTGCTCAGCAGGGAGTCTGCTTCCCCCTCCCTCTGCCCCCCTTCCCATCGTTCCTTCTCTCTCTCTCTCTCTCTCTCTCTCTCATGCATGGACTCTAAGTAAATAAATAAAATCTTTTTAAAAAATTGTCATTAGGGCACTGATATCTTAGAATAAGACACCATCTGCTGGAATTGTAATAAATAATGTAAGATGCCTACCATGTGAATAGCACACCTTGGGATTATAAAGAGAATCCTAATCCGAGATGCTAAATGGCCTGCAGTGGCAATAGTGAGGTCATTGTTAGTTTGCTAGGATCCTTCCCTAATCCAAGGCCAGTTCCCTTCATAGTCTTCTCAGAAATGCATAAGGAGGGGCGCCTGGGTGGCTCAGCTGTTGAGCCTCTGCCTTTGGCTCAGGTCTTGATCTCAGAGCCCTGGGATGGAGTCCCACCTCAGCTCCCTGCGTGGAGCCTGCTTCTCCCTCGGCCTGTGTCTCTGCCTCTCTCTGTGTGTCTTTCATGAATAGATAAATAAAATCTTTAGAAACAAATGCATAAGGCCACTTGATACCTTTAATTAATCCCTTTCTGCATAAACTAACTACAGGGGTTCTTGTCAGCCACTCCCAACTCTGATGGATACAGACAGAAAACACAGAGAAAGTAGCAGCAGTGAGGAGGAGAGGGGGAAAACCAAATGAGTCTTTTTTATTTTTTTTAAGATTTTATTTATTTATTCATGAGAGACACAGAGAGTAGAGAGAGACTGACACAGGCAGAGGGAGAAGCAGGCTCCATGCAGGGAGCCCAATGTAGGACTCAATCCTGGGTCCCCAAGATCATGTCCTGGGCTGAAGGCGGCGCTAAACCACTGAGCCACCTGGGCTGCCCACAAATGAGTCTTTGAGGTCTGTAGGAAGGACAAAAGTTCTCAGGAAGAGAGATGTGATCTTCCACTTAGCTGCTAGGAAGACAGAGTGAGTTCCTTGAAAAGACTCACAATCTGGTTATAGGTTCGAGAGAGGAGAAAAAATATATTTATGTGAAAAATGAATGCACTAGATATTTTTAAATCAGCAAAATATCCCTTTATATGCTGTGTTACAATTTGCAATGTACTAGTTGAGTGATTTTGACATAAATAAACGTGCGATTCCTTTGGTTGTACCTCCGTGTTGGAAAGGAAGTAGCTGTCTTGTCCATGCCACAAATTGATATGCTGATGGAGCCCAGACACCACGTCTGGAAGGATGTCCATTGGAAGGTTCCCGCGGCTGACAGTGGGGGGTGCTGGAGGCCTGGGGGTGGCCTGTGTCCTCCTGTTTCATCAGCTTCCCTCCTGGTTTTCCTCACTGGTGTGGAAAACAGATTTTCACAGTTTTGAGCCAGATTGCCTCCTCTTCCCTTGCTACCCACCTTTTAGTTATCTTACTTCTGGTGAAAGCTAGGTGGGGGAAGGGCCGGGTCCTTGATTTTGTCATCAGTATAGAGACTGTATCTCCACTTATAGCTGCATCTTCTGCTTGCAGGCGGAAAACATACAGGCCCATAAGAGATAGCATAGAGACCTCCTGCCCTCATTTTCTACCACCTTGGATTTCTTTCTTCCTTTTTAAATATTTATTTATGTATTTGAGAGCATGCACACCCACGAGTGGGGGAGGGGCAGGGAGCCTCCTCAAGCAGACTCCCCACTGAGCCTGGAGCTGCTGCAGGGCTTCATTCCACGACCCATGAGATGGTGACCTGAGCCCAAACCAAGAGAGGCTCAACCAACTAGCCACCCAGGCACCCCTACCCCCTCAGATTTCTTATCCCCTCTGCCTCTCCATGGAGGCGCTTCCTTCCCTTACCCTTTTGCCCTCTTCCTCAGTTTGAATTCAATCTTCCAGCCACATCTGGTTCTTTCCCAATAGATCCAGGGCTTGGGGCCTGGAGGATGCTGGACCAGAGGGCAAGAGAGGCCTCTGGGAGGAACTGCCCTTGAGGAGTGGCAGAGGGAGGTACCCAAACCGTTGACACTTTCCAGTCTAACAGATCTTTGGGTTATGATGTTAAGAGGCATGGCTGCCTCCTCCTGTTATTCCAATCCATTTTGTGTTCAACCCTGGAGGAGGAACGGTAAGGGAGGCGGGAAATCCCTTTCCTGCCACATATAAAATATTGCAGATGTTAGCTGATGATTACAAAGACCGTAAGGCAGGCCAAGAAACTGGGGGGGGGGGGGGGGGGGGGGCGGGGAGGAGAGTTTGCGGAACTGACTGCTCAGGGCAGATGCTCTGGAGGATTAAATTACTGAGAGTGAGGTTGTCGATGCCATTCCTCGGCCCTGCCATTCCTCGGCCCTGCTCCTGCTCAGTACGGCTGGCAGCTATTTCAAGCCTGTGGGCAAGAGAGAGTAGACACTATTTGTCTTGAGGAGGCACTTTATTTTATTCCTTGTTCTGGAAAATGATACCCACCCCTGCATGTATGTGGGTGCCTTTTTTATGATGTGTTACTCAGAGATTCAGAGTAAGGAACAGTGGTAGACTGGGCATTTTCTTTCTTTCTTTCTTTCTTTCTTTCTTTCTTTCTTTCTTTCTTTCTTTCTTTCTTTCCTTCTTTCTTTCTTTCTCTCTTTCTGATTTCACTTATCTAGAGAGAGAGAGTGTGTGAGTGGGGGGCAGAGGGAGAGAGAGAATCCCAAGCAGGCTCTATGCTCAGCACAGAGTCCCACATGGGGCTAGATCCCAGGACCCTGAGATCATGACCCGAGCTGAAATCAAGAGTTGGATGCTTGGGCAGCCTCGGTGGCTCAGCGGTTTAGCGCCGCCTACAGTCTGGGGCGTGATCCTGGAGACCTGGGATCGAGTCCTGCATTGGTCTCCCTGCATGGAGCCTGCTCCTCCCTCTGCCTGTGTCTCTGCCTCTCTCTCTCTCTCTCTCTCTCTCTCTCTCTCTCTCTCCTCTCTGTGTATTCTCATGAATATATAAATAAAAATAAAATCTAAAAAAAAAAAAAGAGTCGGATGCTTAATTGACTGAGCCACCCAGGCGTCCCATGGATTTAGCTTCTTCTCCAGCCATTTCCCCCTCCTCTGGGAACAGCCCTATGGTTTTGTGCAGGGAACACCTTTTTTCACTCTCAGTTTACCGAGTCGGTGAGACTGAACCCCATCTGACCCACCCCTATTCCAAGCTGGTGCTTATGTCAGCCTAAGCCATCTGTCACAGTGAATGTATGGGGGTGTCCATGTGACTTAAGTTGGGATGATGAGAGTCAGCCCCAGAACTTTGCTGTCACTTTGTGAAAGTGGGGCTTGCCCTCTGCTGTGGGTGCTAAGTGGATGGAATAGAAGTCTGCAGTGGCTCCTGGCTTTCTTGGTGAAAGCCTGATGGAGGATGTTGTGTGATGACGAGAGAAGGTTCCTGAGAATGTTGTCTGAGGGTCTGCATCCAGCTGCAGCTGAAGCTGATACTGCCCCAGGACTTCGCATTACTCGTGCCTCTAAGTCTTCCTTCCCTCTGTCCTTTATTTGCACCATTTTGCATTTGGATTCCTGTCACTTGCAACAGGAAGGGTCCACGTGGCTCCAGAAAGCTCAGCAGGTCCCTCCACGGTTGCTCTACTGGGCAGAACAAAATGAGTCCCGCTGAGCCTTTGCCTCTGACACTGCGCTTGCAGTGGATGGAGCTTGCAGGCTTCTTTCCAGGTCATGTTTAACTCGGAGCACACAGCTGCCTCTGAGAAAGATTGCCAGCCGGGAGTCGGCAGCCAGAACTCAGCTAAACAACCAACGCACTCAGTTCTTTGCTATTGTATGCCAGAGCTCACCGAGGACGCCCAAGAACAAAAATGAAACATAATAAAGGTCTGTCATGAGTTCGGAAAGTCCGAGTTCCACTTGCACCCATGTGAAAAAAAAATTGTTCTCAGACCCCCTGGAAGAGATAGCTCTTGGCTCACTGACATGAGCTGATGTGAAAATGTTCCTTGAGTGGAAGGCAGCAGCTGTGAAGGGGTGGGCAATTGGAAAGGAGAGGCCACTTTAATATTTGTTTGTCTAGCAAACATTGCTTGGGCGCCTTCTATTGTGCTAATGACAGAAACACTAATAAAAGACAAGGTTCATGCTTTCAAGAAGCTCGCAGGTAGGTCAGGGAGTCGGGCCAGGAAATTGATGGATACATGCAATTAGTGATACTTCCTATGGAGATAATAGAAACTAATAGAAAGGTGTTGCCCCTCCAGTGGTGCCCATCGCTTCTTCCTTCATTCATAGAATCCTGATTTTATTCGAGGAGGCAAGATGCTCAGGTGGGCGGGCCCCACTCGAGGCTCTGGATGAACCATGATAGGTGCAAGCTAGTGATTCACATTTTGGGATGCATCAGAATCACCCTGGGAGGGGCTTTTAAAATCCGGAATCCCAAGCCTCACCCTGAGTTTCTGATTCACTAGGTCTAGGTGAGGCCCAAGAATTTGTATTTCCAGCAAATTCTAGGTGATGCTGCTGCTGCTGGCCTGAGTAGGGGTCATCTAAATCAAACGTGGTGGCCTAGTTCAGCAGGTCTGGTGTTTGGGTTTGGGATGGGGAGGGGTACATGACCAAGTTCTGGCCAATGAAGTTTTGGGATTTTTCTGACTTTAGTGGCTGCGGTTCATGGTCACACTGCTCAGAAGAATGAAGAGGTAGGAGCAGACAAAGAGTGGTGGGCAGCAAAGCAAAGTCTATTGAGCAGTAGTATAAAGCTCCTGGAGAGAGAGGGAGCCCGAGAGGGTTGCTCTCAGAGTTTCCATGTTTAGGCGTTTTTATGAGCTCTTTTGCACTGAGGGTGTGCAGAGTTGTGCCAATCAGGGCTTCGGCCATGTGTCTGTCTACCTATGAGGTAAACATCTATGTGCTGATGGGCTTTTTTGCTGACATCTGGGGGCTTATGTCTTCACTGCCCCTTGCCTGTGACAGTGACAGATGCTTTGTAGGTTATTGTCTTATTTTAGGACATTTTGCAGAAGTCGTTTCTATAAAGGCTGCAAAGGAGAATGCTGGTGTGGTTCCGTCTAAGCTGTGAAACAAGGTGTCAGTGCTGTTTTCTCTTAGCTGTCCTGACTCCGTAATTTCTAGTTGGGGACCCTGGCCCTGACTACCTAACTGTCCAACTAACTCGTAACAAAGTGAAAGGGAAAGCCTATGGAGAATTTCCAAGAAGAATGTTTACTTCCCAAGAAAAAGTGAGTTGAAAAGAGGCCTTCCCTTTCATCCAGCTTTGGGTGGATGAGGAGACACAATTGACTTGTTCTGACTCTTGGATGCGGCCAGGAGACTTGCAAAAATCCTGACATTGGTGAGGAACTAAGCAAACTCCAGAACCCCGCACCTTCAGACTCTGCTGTGTGAAATAATTAAATGTTATTCCCACTTTCATTTAGAGCAGGAAATATTCCAGCTGATTCTGAGGGCCACTGATCTGAGATTGAGTGGGATGGAGTATCAGGAAAGGCTTCCAAGAGGAGGTGACTCACTCTTGTTTCCTGGCTCTTCAGGGAGAATGGTTCCCACTTGTGCTTTGGCAAAATGACAAATGATGACACCTTATAGACTCATTATATTACAGAGTCACTTTTGAACTGGCTAAAGGAGGAAGTTAAATTTATCAATACCAAGGGTTTATTTCACATATAAAAAACTGTGTAGGAACAGAGAGTGAAGAAAGCATTCAGTCTACCTGTGGTAGAGTCGAGGAACAATTTGTGTAGGAGGTGACATTTGGTCCAGGCCACTTATAGCTGATGCCAGGTGGAGGGAAAGCATAGGGCTAGAGCCTAATTGTAGTATGTACCCATATGTTTGTAAGGCATAAGTGATCTTTTTTTTATAAATTTTTTTTAAATTTTTTATTTATTTATGATAGTCACAGAGAGAGAAAGAGAGAGAGGCAGAGACATAGGCAGAGGGAGAAGCAGGCTCCATGCCCTGGGAGCCCGATGTGGGATTCGATCCCGGGTCTCCAGGATCGCGCCCTGGGCCAAAGGCAGGTGCCAAACCGCTGCGCCACCCAGGGATCCCCGGCATAAGTGATTTTAAGAACATGTCATCCAGGGGAAATGGCATAGACAATAGTCCAAAGACCCAACAGAGCTTGGTGTCTCTGGGTAAAAGCACACTATGACATGATGACCTAGCGGCAGGATGGGTTGGACTGTGCCATGATATGAAAAAGTTGGAGAGCATTGGATTAGATAAAATTAGGAAGCAAATTCAAGAACATCAGTTAAGTCAACAAAAAAAAAAAAAAAAAAAAAAAAAAAAGGACTATCCCAATCCTCAAAAGCTTCTGAAACCCAATCCCTTCTCTTATGGAGGCAGTCTTTGCCTTGGAGAGGGAATCGTTTCTCATTGTTCCATGCTCTGCTTGTCATTTTACAATGCCTGGTAACCAAAATCTTAATACAACATGGCCTGGGGTGGAGTGGAGCAGGAAATGATAGAAAATGATCATTTAGATTATTTTGGGTTAAACGATGAGATTGCTCACAGCTGGGGGTTTCCAGTCCCAGGGCTCCATTCACTCGCCCCACCCAACCACCACAAGGATGAGGGGACCAGTAGCTCCACACATCTGTAACCCATTGCTTTTTTACTTATGAAAGTCCTGATGACGTATCTGAGAATGAATTTGAGGATCCTTAAACAAAGATGATGGGATATGATTTTAGTTTGGGCTGAATTTAGGGGAAAGAGTGCAAGTTATATGCTAGTGCGGACGGAAGAGTCTGGCTTTTCTCTTTTTCAACAATGGAAAATAGCTTTTGAAATGATGTATAATAATGTTCATTAAAACAAATCAGAAACTTGTAAATCAGATTTCACCTTTGGTCCCAGGAAAGATGCACCTTAGACCCACTGCCTGGGGAGGGCAGCTACTTCCTTTTGATCTTTCAGTGACAGCTTTTTTTGAGATACGATGCACCTATAAAATTCACCTTTTTAAAGTGTACAGTTCAATGGTTTCAGTATATTCACAAGATTATGGAACTATCCTCTCCATCCAAGAGGACTGCCTGAGGGAACAGTAGGACCCAATGGAAACAGTCCGGGGGGGGGGGGTCGGGGGGAGGTCAAGTGTTGACAGGTCGCATCCCCATCTTCCAGAGTGGCATGGGGTGTTGGAGGGAGCAGAGAGTAGGCTAGTGTAGAAGGGCAGTCAGAGGACTTCCTGAGCAGCTCCCCAGAGCTAATTGGGACAGAAGCATCATCTTGATCATTTAATTTGTTCAGAGAAACTGCCCAGCTGGAGTGGTCAGAAGTCACAGAGAGAGGGAGGGGCTGGCAGAAGGAAAAGAAAAAGAAGCATCAGGACACCCTTCCTCTAGCTGAGGGAAGAAATATGTTTCAAGTTCACTCCAAGCTAACAGTTCTGATGATTACACCTGACAAGACATTAATTTCTTTTTCTTTTTTTAAGATTTAAAATGTTTATTTATTTGAGAGAGAGTGAGGGCACATAAGTACAGAGGGAGAGAAAGAAGTGGACTCTCCATGGAGCAGAGAGCAGGACTTGGGGCTTGATCCCAGGATTCTGGGATCAGGACTTGAGCTGAAGGCAGATGCTTAACCGACTGAGCCACCCAGGTGCTCCAAGATATTAATTTCTAAAATTCAATTTTTGTTGTGGCTGAAAGCAATGAGAAAATATTTTTCTTTTCTTAGAATAAGTGGTAAACTGTGGGGTTGTCCCAGGTTTCATTCTGGACAATTCTTAGCAAGAATTAACCCCACAGGGCATGTAGTTCTTGTTCAACATAGAAGTTACCCTTATTAATAAATGACTTCAAGAAGTGATAAGTGGTATGAGGAATAAAAATTGTTCAGGTGAGGGACCCCTGGGTGACTCAGCGGTTGGCCACCTGCCTTCTACCCAGGGCGTGATCCTGGAGTGCTGGGATCGAGTCCCACATCCGGCTCCCTGCATGGGGCCTGCTTCTCCCTCTGCCTGTGTCTCTGCCTCTCTCTCTGTGTGTCTTTCATGAATGAATAAATAAAATCTTTAAAAAAAATTGTTCAGGTGAGAGATGAAGATAAGGGGTTTGGCTCAGGGGTTTAGCACCTGCCTTTGGCCCAGGGCATGATCCTGGAGTCCCGGGATCAAGTCCCACATCCGGCTCCCCGTATGGAGCCTGCTTCTCCCTCCTCCTGTGTCTCTGCCTCTCTCTCTCTCTCTCTGTGTTTCTCATGAATAAATAAATAAAATCTTAAAAAAAAAAAGAAATAAGGTATTTGGGACAAATGGAGAAAATTGCTTTAAAAATGGACATGATTTGGGGTGCTGGGGTGGCGCAGTCCATTAAGTTGTCCAACTCTTGACTTTGGCTCAAGTCATGACCTCAGAGTGGTGGGATCAAGCCCTGCCTTGGGCTCTGCACTCTGTAGACAGTCAGCTTGAGATTCTCTCTTCCTCTGTCCCTCCCCCAACATGTATATGCATGCGTGTGCTCTCTCTCTCTCTCTGATAGATAACTAAATCTTTTTAAAAAGGGACATGATTTAGTAGAAGATTAGATATGAGAAGTAACGAAGAAGGATGAGTCAAAAAGAAAAAAAGAAAAAAGAAGAAGGATGAGTCAAAGATGGCTCTAAGTTTTCTAGTTTAGGGAATTAGGTGGATGATGGTCCCAAAACTAGAAAAGAGGAACACAAAGGAAGGGGCAGAACTGGATGGGGGAGAGGAAGACAGAGTTTTGTTTTGGACTGAGTTCGAGGTGCACGTACGTGTCCCAGGAAGGTCAGAGTCCAGGAAAGAGTTAGAAATACACCCAGGAGCTCAGGAGACAATTCAGATGGTATGGATTTTGGAGTTTTCGGGACATGGAATGCAGGGGATACAAGGCTAGATAAAACCCTGCAGAGAAAAAGAGCTCAGGGTGAGAGAAGACTTGAGAAGGAGCCAACATTTAATGGTTAGCAGAAGGTACCAAAGCGACTGCAAAGGAGCGGTAGAAAGAGCTAAAAGAAAGAGAGGGGTCCTGGCTGGCGCAGTCAGGAGAGCTTGTGACTCTTGATCTTGAGATTGTGGGTTCGAGCCTCACAGTGGGTGAGAGATTACTTGAAAATAAAATCTTTAAGAAAAAGGGAAAGAGAACATGGTAACCACACTCCTAACATAGGGAGTGAGGGAGGATGTTGGAGCCACACAACCACTCCTTTCAATAGGACAAACAAATTAAATCTTGGTGATGGCTGATCTAACAGTAATACTACACTATTCTTCACGGCACATCAGCTAACATTCTTGGCCCAATGATAAGATGTGGCATTTGAGCAGCAGATAAACTTGCAGAATCTCGCCTGCTCTTTTGCCTGGTGACTCCTTAAAATCAGTGACTTGACCCTGCAAGATAATTGGATAGAGTTGGGTTTTGGACCAAGGTCCAGAATGAAGTCAACTGTTGACTTCTGGATCATTGATCAGATCCACACCCCTTAACATGGGATAAAAGGCCCTTCGTGCTCTGACTACTGATTCCTTTTCAACCTTATCTTTCACAGTTCCCTTCTGTTTACCTTACCCTCCATGCAATCCATTTACTCCAATGTGCCAAGTGCTCCCTCACCCCTCATGCCTCTCCCTACGTTGCTTTCTCAGCTTGGAATACCAGTCTCCAGCCTAAAACCCCTGTCAGCTTCCCCTTGGTCTTGGAATAAAATTCAAATATGATGATATGGACAAACAGTGTATGTTCTCATTCATTTGGGGAATATAAATAATAGTGAAAGGGAATATAAAGGAAGGGAAAAGAAATGTTGGGAAATATCAGGAAGGGAGACAGAACATAAAGACTCCTAACTCTGGGAAACGAACTAGGGGTGGTGGAAGGGGAGGAGGGCGGGTGTTGGAGGGGAATGGGTGACGGGCACTGAGGGGGACACTTGACGGGATGAGCACTGGGTGTTATTCTGTATGTTGGTAAATTGAACACCAATAAAAATTAATTTTTAAAAAAACAAATATGATGATATATGACCATATCTTTGCCTCTTGATAAAGAAAAACCAACCCCATGAGGAAGTTTCATGCTACCTAAACTGCCAATTAGAAGAAAAATTGAAATCTTGGGAAAGGCGCAGCTCTGTAAGTTTTTAGTGGACAGAGTGTGCCACCTGATAGGTAATGCTTTCATCATCTTTCACTGAAGCCAGCCTTTTTTTTTTTTTTTTTACTTATTTATTTATTCATAGAGACACACAGAGAGAGAAGAGGCAGAGACAGAGGCAGAGGGAGAAGCAGGCTCCATACAGGGAGCCCGACATGGGACTTGATCCCGCGTCTCCAGGATCACACCCTGGGCTGCAGGCGGCGCTAAACTGCTGTGCCACCAGGGCTGCCCTGAAGCCAGCCTTTTGAATTTGCTAATTTATAATCCTATTTCCCCTCCTCTGTGGAATGGCATGGTATCCTTCTCCCCGACCTCAGTTTCGTGAACTTTCCCCTTCTTTCCCTGAATGTCACAAAATCTCTCCTCCCCTACGAGTCACAGGACAATTCTCAGCCAGGTTCTTAAGTGTACCTATATTAAAAGAAAATCTGTCACATGCTCTCGGTTGTTTTCTTTCCCCAAATCTGTAGCTTCAGTCTAATCTTGGGAAAACATCAGACAAACCCAAACTCAGAATATTCTATGAAATACCTGGCACTCTTCAAGAATGTCAAGGTCAAGAGAAGCAAGAAAAGACAGAGAAACTGTCATAGACTGGAGGAGGCAAAGGAGACATGACAAGTGACGGATATGGGATCCTGGATTAGGTCCTGGGAACAGAAGGAATAATTTAGTGAAAATTGGAGAAATCCAAATAAACTGTAGTCAATAGTACTGTACCAATGTTAATTTCTTATTTTTGAGGAATGTGCCATGGTATGAAAGATGTGAACATTTAGAAAACTAAAAGAACTCCTATATATAACTTGATATATTAAAAGAGCTAAGGTGTGGGGTCACCCAGCTTCTGGCTGGTGAATACTCTCCTTCTTCCTTCCTTAGTTCTTAGTAAATGACAAATCCTTAAATTCTAAGTTCCGCACTACTTCTCTGATCTTCTCCCATGCTATCTTTCCCTTTATCAGGTTCACTTTAGCCTGCACCTTCTAGTTCCTGGGACACCAACCTCCACTGCAGGGTCCTTGAGCTCGTCATTTCTTATACCTCCCAGCTCTTTCCCCTACTTCTTTGCGGGGCTGGCTTCTCTCCTTCAAATCTCGGCCTAGTGTCCTTCAAGGAAGGAGAGGCCTTTATGACCACCTCTCCCATCGAACTGTCACAGCATCTTTGGTGTTTTTCTTTATTACACATCATCATGATCTGTAATGTATTGATTTATTTATAAGATTTTCTCCCCTCCAGAACATTGGCTCCATGAGGGCAGAGACCTTGTGTATCTCGTTCTCTGTTCTACCGCCTGCCCTTAACACAGTGCTTTGCCTATAAGAGTTGTTCAACCAAAAATATTTGTTAAGGGAATAACAAAGGGTAATTTTCCAAGAGTTGAAAACATGACACTCATCAAACATATTGTGAACATGTGTCAAATATTTACTTAACTCATTTAATGAAGGAACCAGCAGGATAATAAAGCTGGTCTAAGGAGAATTCTAGGAGCAGAGTCAGGAGGCATGCTGAAATCAGTTAGCTTCCTTCCAGGTAAATCTGGTTAATGTCCTAAAGGGCAATAGATATCATCTTTGGGGTTTGTCTTTTCTTCTGAATCATTTGCATCTCTAATGGACAAAACCCTACAAATTAATAGGTAACTACACAGAACCTAGACCCTAATGATAAGTAACAAGTCAAACAAATGTACATTTTAAAAAAAGATTGTGTTTATTTATTTGACAAAAGAGAGCACAAGCAGGGGGAGTGGCAGGCGGAGGGAAAGAGAGAAGCAGGCTACCTCCTGAGCCAGGAGCCCTATGCGGGGCTTAATCCCAGGACCACCTGAGCTGAAAGCAGATGCTTAACCAACGGAACCACCCAGGCACCTCTGAAGGTACATTCTTTAGAGGAACTATGCTTGAGTAGGTCTGCTGGCGTGCTCTGGCATGACATTCAAAGGACATAGAATCATCTTTTTGCCTTAGTTCTAAGTATTGGACAATCACAAAACCCCAGGATGAATGAACAAACGGAAAATTTCCTATTGAAAAGGGGAGGGTTCAATGAGTTAGGGAGCAAGGCAACAGCTACCCACTTTAGCACATCTTCCCCGGAGTCAGCATCTTCTTCAGGAGTTAGCTGGTGTGTCACCATCTCTGGGAAGTCCACCTCGAGCTTCTGCTCTCCCCTGGTCGGGCAAACTAGGGTATTCATCCTCATTATTGAGACAGAGATTGTTATCCGGGCCCTAGATTTTTTTCCTGTGACGTGTGTAGCCCTGCCTTATGCCAAGACACCCTACTCCTGTTGTACCCCTCGCTTCCCGGGCCACATTTTTTGTTTTGTTGATGTACATGAGACGTCCCCTGGGATTCCCAGAAATAATTAAATAATTGAGGTGGGGTTGGGAGGAGACTCCCAGGGTGAGATGCCCCATCCCTGCAATCAGTAAGTGAGGCCAAGGGGTCAGGACAACGTCATCAGAAATGTACAGAGGACCGCTTGTGTTCGGGCTGCTGAAATCAGCTGCACGCCACTCAGACAAGTGTCAGAGCTGCGTCCTCACTGCTCTCTCGATCCCATGAGGATGCTACTCCGCAACAGGTCCAGAGGCCAGCCTCCCACAGGCATCCTTCTCTAGCTTTAGAATTTACTTTATTCGTGGGGATAACAATCTCTGGGACCAAAGGCCTGAGCATCGAACCGGGGACTATTCCAAGAAGAAATCCTTTCCAGGCTCACAAAGACTCAACCGAAGCTGAAAACGGTCCCCTTAGTACATCAGAAGGGAGCTTCAGGCATGTGGCATCTGGCCAGGGAACTGACTCAAGACAAATCTGTAGCAGCCCGGAGGTGCTGGAGGGGAGTTTGGGGAACAATCAGTGCTGGGAGCCCAGGGCAGCAGCTCCCAGGGGTTGCCTCCTCCCGCTCTGATGCTCCTTCTCTGCCAGCTCTGCTCGCAGGAGCCAGAGGCGGTTCCACCAGGAGATCAGGAGACCCTGGAGCCAGTCTGGCCCATCACTTTCGTCATGCAGGTGAGGAATCCAAGGCACAGAGAAAGGAAGGGATTTGCCCGGAGCCACACAGTGGACAGAAGCTGGATCTCTCGGTCAAGCATTTCCAATCCCTGGTAGTGGGCGAGACAGGGGCCGAGGCGACACGTGGGGTGGCCCTCCAGCTGATGCAAGCCTGTTCCTGGTGCGGAGCTCAAGCATCAATCAACAAACAGGAGGAAGCGAGATGAGGCCCAAGTGTACGGGAGCAGCATGTGACATCCCCGCACAGACGTAATTCAAAGCAGTGCCATGGCAACCAGCGCTCACTCGGGGCCCAGACAGCACTGGCAGCTTCATTAAAATTGGCTTCATTAAAAGTGGCTTCTCACTGGCTGAGCAGAGTGCTCCAGCCTCAGTTTCCCCTGTAGTGAGTGACCCTAAAATACACCAAGTTCTGACTAGTTCAGCTTCTTCACCAAAGGTCGTGTGTGTGTGTGTGTGTGAGAAACAACAAGAGAAATAAACTCCACAGCCTTGGGAATCCCCAAGAATTACTATGTCTAGCAGTATGGTTCTGCTTCCTCTTAGAGCAACGCATGTTCCAAAATGCGTTCCCTGAACACTGATGTCCCAAAGAGGTGGCCCAGGTGGTGAGGGGAAGGCAAGGGGGAAGGGCACCACCACCTATCTTGCTTACATACTGCAGGTTCTGCTGCTACCAATAAATAAATACGTCAATTGTAAACCGAGGCAGGAGACCAGGAGGGGTCTGGGCTGAGTTAAGCTTCATCAGGAGGATTGGTTTCTAAGCCATCACACTGAGATGCTGAGGCTTCCTTGACTTTAACCTGAATGCTCATGTAATCAGCAACACAGAACTCCTCAAACAGACCATTTGTTGTCTCTTAATATGTGCTTTCCCCTTCTTTCTCTGATTTTTCCAGTTGGGCCCCTTGAAATACAGACCTCCAGCTACCCTGACATGTTGGCATGGGCCTGTGACCGGTTCTGCTTTTTCTACTGAGTGGACGTGCGGCTTTCCGGATGTGCCCTCTCCTGGGGCCTCCCCCTCTTCTCTTTAGCGCTGATAGTGTGACAAACCACAGTGGGCCATGGGGATGAGGGCCACACCGCAGAAATGGCAGAGCACTAAGATACTTTTGGATAATTAAAAAATATTGCCACTTATTTTATGAGTCTAAAAAAAAATAATGTAGGAAGTACTCATATGCTAGATACATGCAGCCTGGTTTGTTCTGAAGGAAGCGCTTGAACCTGAACTGCCCTACCAGCCCTCTATTCTTTTTTTTTTTTTTAAGTACGGTAGATGCCCAGTGTGGAGCGCAACATGGGGCTTGAACTCATGACCCTAAGATCAAGACCTGAACTGAGATCAAGAGTTGGACGTTTAAGGATTCTAAAAATTTTATTTATTCATGAGGGACACACAGAGAGAGGAAGAGACACTGGCAGAGGGAGAAGCAGGCTCCATGCAGGGAGCCCGACGTGGGACTCGATCTTGGGACCCCGGGGATCATACCCTGAGCTGAAGGCAGACGCTTAACCACAGAGGCACCCAGGTGACCCAAGAGTTGGATATTTAACTGACTGAGCCACCAAGGTGTCCCCAGCCCTCTTTTTTTTTTTTTTTTATTCTTTCTGTATTAACAGCTGAATTGGCATCCTATAATACTCCCACTGAAACTGCCATTGGTTATGCTAAAAGTGTTATTTAGGACACTTTGGGGTACATGTAACCATAAGCCTACTGAAAACAATTTTAAGATATAGGCGTTAAAAAAATGATGTCACTTCAGGGGCACGTGGGTGGCTCAAGCGCTTGAGCAGCTAACTCTTAATTTCAGCTCAGGCCATGGTCTCAGGGTCATGGGATGGAGCCCAGTGTTGGGCTCTGGGCTCCTCGGTGGTGGTGGTGGTGTGTCTCCTGCAGATTCTCTCTCTCCTTCTTACTCTGCCCCTTCCTCCTGCTCACATTCTAAATAAATAAATAATAAAATCTTAAAAAAAAAAATGATGTCACTTCAGAAGAAATCCAGAGGTAAGGAGATCCCAGGGCTGGTTCATCATTAGTTGTTTACTGATGACAAATTACTGCTATGACAAGTTATCACAAAATTTATGACTGAAAACAACACAACTTGATTCTCTTACAGTTCTGGAGGCCAGAAGTCTGAAGTCAGTTTCACTGGACTAGTGTCAGTTGGCAGGGCCGATATTTTCTGGAAGCTCTAGGGAAGAATCTGTTTGCCTCCTTGAGCTTTTGAAGGCCGCCCACATTCCCTGGCCCACGGCCCCCTCCTTGAGATCCTGCAACATCACATGTCCTGCTGTCCAACCTCCCTTGGCCTCCCTATCCTAAGGACCCCTGTGGCGAACAGTTAGGGCCCACCCGGATGATTCAGGATAAACTCTTATTTGAAGATCCTTAACTTAATCATACCTGCAGAGTCCCTTTTGTTACATAAAGTAAGATTTGCAGGTTCCGGGGATTAGAGCATGGATATCTTTGAGGAGGTTGTTTGAGTTGTTAAGTGCCCAGGCTCTTTCTGTTTTTCTGCTCTGCCACTCTCAATATTTTGGTGGTATCTCCCTTCAGGATTTAAAAAATTAATTAATTTTAAAATTCCAGCATAGTTGGCCTACAATGTTGTTAGTATCAGGTGTACAACAGTGTTTCAGGTCTTCCTTTGTGGCTTTAAAGTCATTTTGGGGCTCCAAGCATCACACCTTCGCAAGGCCTCATCTCCAGCCAGAAGAGAGGGAGGTTCCCAGCTTGTCTCTTCGGTTATCAAGGAGGACCTGCTTTCCCAGAGGTTCTCGACAGAAGCCACGGCAAGTCCCAGGAGCAAGGACTGGGTCACCTGTCTGTGCTCTAGCAACAAACAAGCCCGGTAATTTGCTCATCTCTGCAGCAGGACGTGGGTGCCAATGCTAAGAGGGAGAAGGACTGTGAGGTAGGCAGCATCTCACTCTTGAAGGTCTTGCTGTTGATTCCACAAGTGTGCATACCATTGAGGAGCTCTTGTTTCCAGGCTGCCATAATCATGACAGATAAACTTCCATGGATGGAAGGAAAGAAGTTTAACGTGTGTGTATGTGTGTGTGTGCGCGCGTGCAAAGCATCAAACATAATGTTGAACAACTATGTTCATGAAACATGAACTCTTTAAGGACAATGTGTCATAAATGAGTTGTCTCTCATTCCTTCAATGACATCTGAATCATCTTTTTTCTTCCAGACTTCTCCATCAAGGGCTGAAGTTACAAATAGAATAAAAAAGGTCTCTGGTGCCAAAGAGATCTTGGATAATCTAGAGACAATCTAGTGAAGAAAGGGTGTCGCTCTGAGGGAGACATAAGATGTTGGGGTGAGGCATGGTGTTGCTTTATGAAACCCAGCGGCTGTCAAGTTTTATGGAAGCAAGACATGAACCAGGACTGGCTGATGGTCTCTCACGTTCCTATTTCATAGTTTCTTCCCTCCGTACCGTACCTTCTCTCTTTCTCCTTTCTGCCTGCATGACCATGGTTGGATACCCTACAACGAATGGATGGCTTCCCCTGCAGTTGGCTGTCCCACCATAATGTGGTGAGGTCACACCATCACATAGCATCATATAGGTGCTAGACTTCACTAGGAGGTCACACTATAGGTCACACCATCATATAGGTGCTAGCCACACTAGGAGGGTTGTAAGTGCAGGAGACCCCCATAGGTGTCTCTCAGAGATGACGAAAAAAATGAAGATGTGGGGGGCAGGCTGGAATTTGAGGTGGTGGTTGTAATCGGAGTCACTTATGTTAACTGTCTGAACCCACTTTCAGACAACTTGTTCCACTTCTTTGAGCCTGGAAAAGAGTGAACAAAAATCTTTCTGGGTTTGGAGGAGAGGGGGAGTGGCCCACTGCTCTCCCCAGGGAGCACTGAAGCAGGCTGCCACGGAGAGGCTCACGGCAGGTGTGGAGATGTGCGGCTGGCACAAGGCCAGATCCTGTTGTGTTTTGGATTAAGTAGGAAAAGTTCCTGCCCAGAATTAAAGAGTTGGCAAACGTGCGTGGGATTTTCATCTTGTGCTCAGCGGGTCTCTAGCTCCATCCTGGTCCCACGTCAGGAAAGGGAAGTTGGGGTGCTGTTGCCCCTGGCAGGCAACTGTTAGTCCTGGCACTTCTTTAACAGTTCCATTTCCATAAACAATCACAGGCCAAATGCTCTGACTATGACATCGTCTTTGTGGGGGAGACATTTCCGGTTGCAAAGACCTTGAATCTTTAGGAAGCTGCACTTTGTCACTAGAGACGTGAGGGGTGGAAATGGGGGCCCTAGCTAGCTGTTAGTAGCTGGTGTTTTTCTCAAAAGCTAATGTACTTTTCATCTTGACTTCAAATTAAACATGATGATTGGTAAGAATACTTGTAGTAGATGTGAAGGCTCATTTTGTTATATTTTATTTTTTTAAGATTTTATTTACTTAGAGAGAGAGAGAGAGAGCAGGGGTAGTGAGAGGCAGAGGGAGAAGCAGACTGCCCTCTGAGCAGGGAGCCCGCTGCGGGGCTTGATCCCAGGACCCTGAGATCATGACCTGAGCTGAAGGCAGATGCTTAACCAACTGAGCCACCCAGGTGCCCTCTTATTTTGTTTTAATCCAAAAACATTTTGTCCTTTTCTGGGGCCTCAGGAGGCTGGCCTCACCTGGTCAGGCATTCACTGGGTTCACCCTCTCATTCAGGGAAGGAAAGTGAAGCAACCCTTTTTTTTGAAAAGCTGTCTTCTCCTGTCCTAGAAGAAAGTGGATCAAAAGGAGAATGACTGCTTCTTTCTTGTTGTTGAGAGTCTAGTTTTGAAGGGTCAGGGAGGCTTTTCCTGCTGGTCCATTAGAGACAATTTTGAGGAAAAGAAAGAAAATGAAGAAAGAATAAAGAAAATAGGAAGTTTGAGGGGGGAAAGCTGGGGATTTTGAAGAGAAAAGCTGGAGGTAGTGGTGACAGGGGCTGTTGTCCAAGAGGTGCCAGAGGAGGGGCCCCCAGAAGAGGGTCATTTAGAAGCTGTTCCTGAGTTGAAGTCCTGCCAGCTTTCCTATGCGGCTTATGCAATTTTCATTCCACATTCTGGCTTTATTTTCTGTAACAACTGAATTCCCAGTTCCTAATCCACCAGGGCTTCACCCTCAGTGTCCTGGGCATTTATCTGAGTTTAAATCTGCATCTGCAGGGCTTGTGAACATGGAAGTGTGGCGATGGTGGCAGTGAAGGCCCATCTGATCTTCGCTCATCTGTCCACATACGTGTCTGCCACGACTGTCCCTCCAGCACACCAGCTCATGCAGCTTGCACCTGGGATGCCCCTCGTTCCTGTCCACTTGGTTCCTTCAAGTCCCAGGGCCTTTCCCATGTTACTCCTGTCTTAGTCTCGAGGGCAACAGACTCTGAGGCATGAACTCTTCTGTAGCAATTAGGGCACAAAGCTCTAGGCCCTGTCACAGTGACATCTGTCTTGGTTGTCCATCCCTCTTTACACCAGCACAAAGCATTTTTTTTTCCAGAGTGGAGAAGGTGCCCTCCTCCCATCCTGCTTCCAAACATCTGACCCTGCCTGACTCTTCTCAGTACCTCTCTGGGCTTCAGACTTTTAGAAGCCACAGTCAGGAAGAAGTCTGTCTGTTTATCTCTCTCATTCTCTTTTGCTCTTGCCCTTCCAAAAGGCAAGAGGCATGAAATAGACTATTGGCTGGAAATGGATAGACAAGGAAAATACATAGAAAAAATTAGTTAAAGGTTCAAAATATTATTCTGCATGTGCATAGATGGGAACCTCATGTCATCTGCCCAGAACTAAACCAGCTTGTACATCTGGAATCAGAATCACCTGTGTGCCTGCTAAAAATATAGACTCCTGTGCCCTACCCAAAGTCTGTTGAATCAGAAGCCTTCCAGGCAACTCTTATGTGCACTAAAACTCAAGAGTGTTCTCGTCCCAGTCTCAGTCAAATCATCTACTGGGTTTTAACATCGAGTCGTGCTTGTTCTCAAGTTGGGCCTGAGCACTTAATGTGTGTGTTCCAATCATTGTTAAGTTGCATGGTGGGACGTGAGATTCCCCATTTCTAACAAATGCTGCTGTGGTTGGAGGACCACATTTGGAGGGGCAGAGTGCTGGACAGTCTACGTTGCTATGCTCTGCAGGCCTGTGAGGCTGTCTTGAGACTTCTCAAGTCCCTGGTGCCAGTGGCTTGCTTGAACTGGGATTGGAAATTGGGGCACACTCATGGATACTGTGCTTTGTTGACTGGGCTCTACCCAGTGGTCATCTAGACTCACTCTTCCCTCCTCTTTCTGACCCCTACTCCCACCCCACTCTGCTACCCCTGCTCGGCCCTAAGGGGCAAACCCACTGCCAAGCCCCCCGTCTTCCTCACCCTGGGAGCCTCATCTGACTATTGATAAATAGCTGAATAGATTCCCTAGAGAATCTTTAAATTTGCTAATATGACAAAGTCCTTTCTGGGAGAAAAGGGGAAGTAAAATTTGAGCAAGCAAATAAAGATAAGTCAGGAGTTCTTTTTTCTCTTTAGGTTCATCTGCTGTGGGACAGAAATGACAGCCACAGACACTAGCCTTGACTTTGAAAGAAGAGCTGAGTCTGAGGCTGTGGGAACTCCTGCCCCTTTTTGATAGGTGGAGGGTAAAGAGGAACCCTAAACTTTCTTGCATGGCATGTACTCATCCCTCTAGTCCTTGGGGAGTAGGGAAGAGAGTTCTAGGACGTAAGAAGTGGTGAGATTCTTTTCTACAGCCATGGAAGACTTCTGATGTTCAAACCATCGTGACTTTGATCTCTGTTTTCTAATACTAAGAAAGCAGACCTCAGGTAGAGGCACAGGGAAAGACCTACCTGCGGTGTGCTGCAGACATGGAGAATCATTGGTCACATTGAAGGGTCTAAGGTTGGGACACCTGGGTGGCTCAGCAGTTGACCGTCTGCCTTTGGCCCAGGGTGTGATCCTGGAGTCCTGGGATCGAGTCCCACATCAGGCTTCCTGCATGGAGCCTGCTTCTCCCTCTGCCTGTGTCTCTGCCTCTCTCTGTGTCTCTCATGAATAAATAAGTAAAATCTTAAACAAAAAAAGGTCTATTGGAGTGAAGCCAGTAGTGGTCAATGGACTGTAATGCCAATGGATCCAGAAAGAAATCCCTGACCATATGCCTCTGGACCGGAATGAGATCCCCTAGGCCTGGGAGGATAAGAAGTCATTGGCCCTGTAGCCAAAAACAACACTTCTCGGGCAGTGCCACCCAGGCAAGGGTCTGTGGAAAGCTCCATCAATGGCACCTGGGGGAATTTAATAACAACAATTCCAATGCCCACACCAAAGAGGATGATTCAACAGGGCCCAGTGGACTATATTTTAAAAAACACTCATCAGGCAGTTTTATATAGACAGGTTTAGGAACCAACGCCTTAGTACTCAATTTGCCAAATTTTTAGCAGAATGGTTCATTCATTAGATACTTATTGAACAACTGCTATATGTCATGTGTTGTTCTAAGCCCTGGGCAAGCAGTAGTGAATGAGATTAGTAATGTATTTGTAGAGCTTCAAAATATGAAACAGATAAAAACAAGGAGCGGATTTTTCAGGAATTTTAAATATTTGTTTTTTGGCCGAAAATACTGGTTTTTGCTGAATCCCTGAAGCACCACCAGATTCTGTGGTATATAGTTTGAGAACCGCTGCCTTGGAGGGCTGGGAAGCAGTTTGCAGCAATAAAACTAAGACGGGCTTTCAGTTTCTTGATCGATTCGGTGGGGACACCTTACGGTCTTACTGTGAGTAACAAAAGAACCAAACACAAAGCATGGGGTATAGGGCATGGTGTGCAGCCCACCTTTGCTGCATCTTCTTTCTCTTCTCTGTGCGTGGGGAGCAGGTTACTTAAGCAAGAGGATGATGTGGAGGACGAAATGTACGTGGAAGTGTGTTGCAAGAGGGATCTGTGGGTCAGGCAGGATAATGAGAGGCACAAAATACAGAGGCCAGGGAGATGCTCTATCACTACTGTAACAAGGAGCAACCACAGTTGCAAAATGGTTCAGCTGCTGTGGGAAATAGGGAGTACCTCAAAAAAGTTAAACTCAGTATCACCATATGATCCCTCAAGTCTACTCCTAGTTATATGTCCACGAGAGAAGAAGATGCATGGCCATACAAAAACACGTAACCAAAGTTCATGGCGGCATTATCCATGAGAGCCAGAAGTAGACACAACCTAAATGTCCACCAAGTGATGAATGGATAAGCAAAGTATGATCTATCCACACAGTGGGATATTATTCAGCCATAAAAAGGAATGAAATGTGGCTGATAATGTGCAACAGCATGGATGAACTTAAAATAGTTATAGGGAGTGAAAGGAGCCAGTTTCAGAAGACCATATATTGTCCAATTCCATTCATACAAAATGGTCAGAATAAGGAAATCTATAGAAACAGAAAGTAGATTAGTGGTGGCCAGAGACTGGAGGGAGGGAGTAGAGAGTGACTGCTAATGAGCAAGGAGTTTCTTTGGGGGTAATGTCCATGTTCTGAAACCAGATAGTGGTGACAGTGACACAATTTTGTAAACATACTAAAACCCAGTGAATTGTACACTTTAAAAAGGTGAATTTTATGACATGTAGATGATAGCTCTCTCTCTCTCTTTTTTTTTTTTTAAAGATTTTTATTTATTTATTCAGGAGAGACACACAGAGAGAGGCAGAGGCATAGGCAGAGGGAGAAGCAGGCTCTCTCTGGGGACCCTGATGTAGGACTCAATTCCAGGACTCTGGGATCACGACCTGAGCTGAAGGCAGATGCTCAAACACTGAGTCACCCAGGCATCCCACATGTACATGACATCTTAATCTAAAAAATTTTTTAAAAAAAGACTTCATTTATTTAAGACAGAGAACATGAGCCAGTGAGAGAGAGAGAGAGAGAATGAGCAGGGGTGAGGGTCAAAGGGAGAAGCAGGCTTCCCCGCTCAGCTGTGCTCCCCACTCTCTCTCTCATGCTCTCTCAAATAAATAAATAAAATCTTTTTTTTTTTTTAAAGAAGCAATTAGAGACAATAATGCTAACCAATGTTCTGTGTCCAAGAAATAAGACAGGGATGCCTGGGTGGTTCAGTGGTTGAACGTCTGCCTTTGGCTCAGGGTGTGATCCCGGGGTCCTGGGATGGAGTCCCACGTTGGGCTCCCTGCCCAGCTGGGGGCCGCTTCTCCCTCTCCCTCTGCCTGCCACCGCCCCCCCTCGCTTGTGCTTTGTGCTCTCACTCTCTTAAAATTTTTAAGTCCTTTAAAAAATACAAGAACTAAGACAATACTCAGAGCCTGTCGTGCCTTAGCCAGAACCCACAAGCAGCTGCAGAAGGCAACCCGGGGTTCAGATGACAAACCTGGTCAGGCCCAAGATTGCCTTTCTTTGCCAGGGTTTGAAGAGTTTATCAGTGTCTCAGAGGGACACCTGGATGGCTCTGTGGTTGAGCGTCTGTCTGCCTTCAGCTTGAGTTGTGATCCCGGAGACCCGGGATCAAGTCTCATGCCGGGTTCCCTGCGTGGAGCCTGCTTCTCCCTCTGCCTATGTCTCTGCCTCTCTCTCTCTCTCTGTGTGTGTGTCTCTCATGAATAAATAAGTAAAATCTTTTAAAAACAAGTCTTTCAGACAAGAGGGATTAGCGATTAACAAAACTATGCCTGTTACACTTATAATAATAATAATTTTTTCTGGGCCTATGTTCTTTATATATGTTTATATTCAAGCCATAGGAATGGTTTGTTACTTTTCAAATACTTAATTCATTTTGCTATTTTTCAAACACCCAGTTCCAGAAGCTCATTCTGGATGTCAGACATTCAGTGCCATGTCCTGCTATAGTGCAGGTTGGAGGTCTTGGGGACTAGACACATAAGCTCACCAGACAACAGGTACACTGGTCTGGGTCATGTGAATCTCCTGATCAAGTCTGACAGCATCCTGTTGGGTGGGTGAGGAAAGTATTTTGAGGAACAGCAACTTGGAATTTACACGCTGTATGAAAATGCCTTAGGGGGACAGAAGGTGTTTTTAAGCATGAAAAGTTTGGATCATTGATGGGAGAAAAGGACTGCCAGGGAATCATAATTCCACTTTCTGGCTCATCACCGCCTTTGGGTTTTCTCCCTTGACTGGTTCTGACAATGTGCCATTTTACAGAATGTGTCACTGTTGCTTCGGAGCTGCCACATATGCTCTGCTGCACATCTGGGATTATTGCATCAGGTTTGCAAAACCAGTTAAAAAAAATCTTTTCAAGTTTGCCTTTAGCATTTTGCAAGGAGGTTACTCATCAGCTGTTTGTTTATGCTCTCTAGTGATTGTTTTGCACATTATCAATGAGTAGCGTGCAATTACACCATTATAATGGCAAGTATAAATGGAATTCTCAGTAGGGCATTTCTGGGAGAATAGATGGCCTCTTTCTAGGCCCGGTGCCCCAAAGAGACTCCACAGTTAGACAAACCAGTGGTTGCAGGGAGATGAGGGCCCTGTGGTCATATTGCCAAAACTAAGGGCTTCTAGCAACCCTCCTTCAGGCCATTAGCCAACAAATCTCAAATGTTGATGGCACACCAAGACAGGTTTGCCAAGAAGACCCATCTGAACCTCTTGCTACCCATATTTCTGATCCAAATTATTCATGACAAACCTCCCCTCTCCTGGAATTGACTCTGAATTAAAACGATCCTAATGTTCTGGATGTAATTAAAACCTCATTTGTTCATGCATTTTTAAACAACAGCTTTTATTGAGATATGATTTACATATCGTAAAAGTCACTCTTTTAAAGTGTACAGTTCAGTAGCTTTTAGCGTATTCATGGAGTTAGCATCTCTACTCTTGAATTTTAGAACATTTCCATCACCCCAAACAGAAACCTTGTACCCATTAGTGATCATGCACCATTGCCTCTCATTCCCCATCTTCTTCTGATCTCTGTAAACCACTGTTCTACATTCTGACTCCAAATTTGCCTCTTCTGGGCATTTGATACAAACAGATTCATACAATGTGGTCTTTTGTCACTGGCTTCATTCACGTTGAAACATGTATCAGTACATTCATACTTAAATTTTTTAATTTTTATTTATTTTTTAAGATTTTATTTATTTATTCATGACAGACAGAGAGAGAGAGAGAGGCAGAGACACAGGCAGAGGGAGAAGCAGGCTCCACGCAGGGAGCCCGACATGGGACTCGATCCCGGGTCTCCAGGATCACGCCCTGAGCTGCTGGCAGTGCTAAACTGCTGAGCCACCTGGGCTGCCCTTAAAAATTTTTAAATTGTGGGGGCACCTGGGTGGCTCAGTGGTTGAGCATCTGCCTTTGGCTCAGGTCATGATCCAAAGGGATCGAGTCCCACATTGTGGTCCCTGTGAGGAGTCTGCTTTTCCCTCTGCCTGTGTCTCTGCCTCTCTCTCTGTGTCTCTCATGAATAAATAAATAAAATCTTAAAAATTAAAAAAAAAGTTGTAGTAAAATACACATAACACAAAACTTATCATCTTCACTCTTTTTAGGTCTATAGTTCAATAGGGTTAAGTATGTTCATGTTCTGCAACCAATCTCCAAAACTCTTTCAACTTGCAAAGCCAAAAATCTATATCCATTAAACAATAACTCCTCATTCTGCACTCCTCGTGGCTCCTGGCAACCCCCATTCTCTTCCTGTATCTATGAATTTGACTCTTCTGGGTGCCTCATGTGTGTGGAACCATACAGTATCTGTCTTTTTGTGACTGGCTTATTTAACTTAGCATAATATCATCAAGGATCATCCACGTTGTAGCATGTGTGAGGATTTTCTGCCTTTTTAGAGCTGAATAATATTCCTCTGTGTGTGTGTGTGTGTGTGTGTGTGTGTAATATACCAATCACACTTTTTTACATATTCTTCTGTTGATGGACACTTGGGTTGCTTCCATCTTTTGGCTATTGTGGATAATGTTCTGACCATGGGTGGCTGCTTTCAATTCTTTGGGAATTGAAACAGAATTGCTGGTCATATGGTAGTTCTCTTTTTAGTTTATTGAGGAACTACCATACTGTTTTCCATGGTGGTGGTGGCATCATTTTACATTCCTGCCAGCAGTACATAAGGGATTCAATTTCTCCTATATGTCTCCAACATTTGATGTTTACTGTAATTATTATTTTTTGACAGTAGTTATCCTCGGGGGTGTGAGGTGGCATTCATTCATTTTCAGTGCTAGCTGGGAAGAGGGGCTGTCAGCAAGAGAAAAATATATACAAGATAGTAGACAGAATCTTTGCTTCAATCTTAAAATTCAATTAGGGAAGTAAGATCATAATTTTAATTTTGACATTTTTAAAGCAATTACAATGTTCCAGGCACTGTGTTAAATGCTTCTCTAATCCAGAACATTTTCAGCAGCCCTGTGTGGTAGGCCGGATTACCACCGTCGTGGAGGACAGGAGCCTGGGATGTCCCAGTGCTTTGCCAGCTGTCTCCAGGTCAGAGTTGAAAGCCTAGATGAACCACCTCTCACTCTGAAGACTCTGTTCTCTCTCTAAATCAGAGGATGAGGTTAGCTTGATCTTGTTAGCCCAGTCTTGCAGGGCTGGAGAAACTGGCATGGCCTGCGGAGGTAAGGGCAGGTGGTGCTAGGCTTACACTGGAAACGTTAGTCATCTGTTGTTACACACTTTTACCCACTGTCTAGAACTGGAACGGAATTTGTAAGTGGAAGGGATGGAGAATCCACCTGTAGATGTCCTCTCTCCTCCCCACTGTGATTTTTATAGAGGAAGGAAAAGGACCCCCGAGGTCTCTAGCTGATGACATCTAACCGATGTCATAGAGATGGATATAGCAGGAGAAGTGAAATACCAGGAGAGGTGGCGCACCAGGACCTGAATGCTGGCCTATTGACAAGTCTGATTCTTGTTTATTCTAGGACCATGTTGCTGTTTAATGCCCCCACCTAATCTCTATTCTCTCTCTGTCTCCAGGTTCTCCACATTGCCACTGAAATAATTTTTGGCCCAGACCTACTTGAAGGGGCTCACCAACCCTCCTAACTTTGAACTAGTGACAAAACCCAGCAGGCCCTCATAGAGGGAATGGGGGTTCCAGCAGGAGTTATAGTTTTAGAACAAGCGTGAGCAAGACGAGAGTAGGGGAGGCGTGTGGAAGGCAGAAGCTATCATTTATCCAGTTGGGTTCTCGAGACCATTGCAGAGGGGCTCCCTAGGGGCAGTCTCCTGTATCTCAGCTCTGATTCAAGCCCTCTTGAATCCAGTTCTATTCCTCTAGGCAGGATTTTAGGACTACAGTGATGGTCAATTTTATGTATCAACCTGGCTAGGCGATGGCTGTGTTAACCACGAGCCTAGATGTTGCTGTGAAGGCGTTTTCAGATGTGATTAACATTTAGATAAGTAGACTTTGAGTAAAGCAGACCACCCTCCATAATATGGGTGGGCCTCATCTAATCAGTTGAAAACCTTAAGAGCAAAAATAGAAATTCCCCAAGAAAGAGGGAATTGTGTCTGCCGTTTGCCTTTGCACACAAGACGGCAACATCAGCTCTTCCCAGCCTGCCTTGCAGACTTCAGACGTTCCAGCCTTCACAGTCATGTGAGCCAATTCCTTAAAATCTCTCTTGCTATGCATACATGTACGCACACACACACATACAAACTCTTGGTTGTGTGTGTGTGTGTGTGTGTTTTGAGAACCTTAATGCAACTACCTCAATGTCCAAAGATATATGGCCTTGGTGCTCCTGTAATTTGGTATTAGGGTGGAATTTACAACTGGTGGAGGTAGCTTAGCTCTCAGGCCCCGTCTCATTGGGGACAAGGTTTTAGGAAAAACCAGAGGTGGCACAGAAGGAAATACATTGCACACTGACAGCCCAATTTAAACAGTACCCACCATCCTTATAGCAGCTTGTTTTGAAAGAACCTTTTTTAAAAATCATGATCTTTCCCCCCATTATAGCTTTTTGTCTGTTTCCCTCTCTGATGCTGTTTGTTTTTCTCACTCTTGTGAAGCACCTGCAAGATACCAGCCCCCATCCCCGGGCTTATTCATTGGCGGGGGTGGGTGGGGGTGTCAGTCAAGGAAGTAATGGTCCACCTCTGTGCTCTAGCAGAGCTCATCACCCCACCAGGTGGACAGGAGACAGCAGGGGAGGCACTTTACTGATGCTCAGAGGCCGGCTTGAAGCGGTTGAAATTGAAGTTCTGGGAGGAGAAAGCTGCAGAGGCAGCTGCAGGCAGAACCAGTAGGAGAGGGGATGGGCTGGAAGCAGGAGAGAAGATGGGCTGGGCGGGAAAGCCTGGCCTCCTTTAAGCAACACCATTACCTGGAAAGCCACGAGACAGAGTGCAAGGGCTGCAGAGGGGGATGGTCCTGACTGGTGATGTCTCTCCAGGGGCCCTGTACATCCTCTCTGCTGACAGAGGTAGTTAGGGGCCTATTGTCCTTGGGAACGTTCTGGATGCAAAATACACAAGAAATGGCACTAATCACTTTCCTGCCTTGTTGTGAGCATCCCGAGAGCTGCTGTGTGTGGAAGCACCCGAAGCTATACCAACAGCACCCATTTTACCATTACCTTTGATACCTGGAGAAAATGAACTCCTATAGCCAGGTTGCTATGCCAACGGGAACAATACATGTCATCTATCTATATGCTTCTCTATGGATAGACAACTATTTATAATTATCTAATTATTCACTACATTATAAATTTTATAAGGTTATTATTTGGGGCACCTGCGTGGCTCAGTCGATTAAGCGTTTGCCTTGGACCTAGGTCATGATCCCAAGGTCTTGGGATCAAGCCCCACCTCAGGCTCTCTGCACAGCAGAGAGTCTGCTTCTCCCTCTCTCTCTGCCTCCCCTACCCTGCACGTGCTCTCTCTCTCTCTCTCTCTCACATAAATAAATAAAATATTAAAACAAAAAGTTATTAGTTATAGCCACTGGCATAATTTTCAGACAAGAAAGGAACATTTGCAGGTGAGTGTTTGTGTACGGAGATGTGAGGGTACAGCAAGGCCCCCTGCTCACTCCCCCTACACTAAGTCAGGGCTCCTACATAACATGTAAAATATACCATTGTAATATACTTCCGGATATAATTTTAGGATCACTCGAATGATGAGTTATTGCTCTGTGATATGTCATCTTTCTTCTTATGCAGAATTCCCAGGAATGAATGTCCTAGGATGGCAAAGTCACTCTGATTAAGTCAGCTCCCCAAAGCTGCAATTCTCAAGTGGGGAATGTTTTGCCTCCTGGAGGATATGTGGCAATGTTTGGAGCTGTTTTTTGGTTGTCAGGACTGGGGGAGGGGTGTCATTGGCATCCAGTAGAAGCTAGGGATGCTGCTTCCCATTTTACAATGCACAGAAGAGCCCCACAACAAAGGATTACTTCTCCCATGGGGCATCCAGGTAGCTCAGTGGTTGAGCATCTGCCTTTGGCACAGGTCGTGATCCCAGGGTCCTAGGATGGAGTCTCGCATCGGGCTCCCTGCGTGGAGCCTGCTTCTCCTCTGCCTATGTCTCTGCCTCTCTCTCTGTGTCTCTCATGAATAAATAAACTCTTAAAAAAGAAAAAGAAAAAGAATTACTCCACCCCATACGCAATAGTTTCTGGGTTGAGAAACTCTGCCCAAGGGCCAATCAGCAATCCTCCAGACTGGCCCCTCTTCCCAGTCTTTGTGGGCAACAGGCATATTCCTGGGCTTCTTTCTTCTGCATTTTAGGGCCGCTTTGTCCTTTCCCTGGGATAACTTCCTCAGGAGAAACAACATGTTTTTTTTTTTTTTAAAGATTTTATTTTTACATCTTTATTATGAAGGACACAGAGAGAGGCAGAGACACAGGCAGAGGGAGAAGCAGACTCCCTGCAGCGAGTGTGATGAGGGACTCGATCCCATGACCCCGGGATCACAACCTGAGTGTGGAAGGCAGATGCTCAACCACTGAGCCATCCAGGTGCCTGCAACATATTTTTTAAAAGTAATGAAAACAAGCACTCCTGTTCAGACTTGGAGAGCTGCAACCCTTATTTCTTCTTCAGCTTGCCTTGTTTCACCACCAGTTAACCTGTGGGGCGTGCAGGGGCAGTCCACAGGAGGAGGCTCACACGGGGCTGTGAGGGCCCGGCCTCCTATGCAATTCCCTTAGTCCTCAGAGAGACCTGCTTGAGGTCAGGGGGGCCCCTGTGCAGGAGGGGATCCAGCCGGCTGGGGCCTCCTTTTACATCTTTGAGGGACGTGGACTGTGAAGGGAGTTAACTGAAAGCAAATGGCAGGAAACCAGCGTCTGTCTGCGGGCTCCCCTGTGTGAGGGAACATCTTGCTTCAGCACGATTGTCTAGGCTCAGAAACTAAAGTGTCTGCAAGGGGCAGGAGGAAGGTAGGAGGAAGGCTGATAAAGTATACAGTTTAAAACGTCATCCTGGGGTCCTGGGATGGAGTCCCGCATGGGCTCCCCTCAGGGAGCCTGCTTCTCTCTCTGCCCATGTCTCTGCCTCTCTCTCTATGTCTCTCTCATGAATAAATAAATAAAATCTTTTTTAAAAATAAAATAAAAAAAATAAAACATCCTACGTTGTTCAGGTGTACCGGTCAAGGCCCAGACAAGCCTTGCTCATCTAGAAGCTCCCCAGGCCTGGAGAGGAGAAGAGCTAGCAAGGGGCCTAGGGCGCAGAATGCACAGAGCCGCTCCCTCTTGGGGTCCTGCGATTCCAGGGGCAGTGCAGCACCACCTTGAGAGCGTTCCAGCTAGCTCTCTTGCCTCCCCTCCGCCTGGCCTGTGGGTCCCCCAGCTTCAGAGGGGCTGGAGCTGCCTATGCTACTGGAAAGGGTACAGCAGGTCACAGGATGCTTGCGAGCACCCAGGGGCCTGAGTGATCTTGAATCTCCTTTTGTCCAGCTTTAGAGATAAACCCTCACAAAGTCTCCTGGTCTCAGATTCTTCCTTCCAGCTCTGCCCCAGCCTATTCTTAGTCCGGATTATTTGTCTTGCTTCCCTAGAATGTCCGCAGTACTTTTCTCATTTCCAAATCGCGGGTGCTCCTCTTTCTGCCTAGCCAAGCAGTATCTCTCTTTCGACCCTCTGAATCCTATGGTTCTCCGTGAGCTCTCTTAACAATAATTTTTTTTTAATTACAAAAAATGTGTTGTTGAAGTACACTTCACATACAATCTTATATTAGTTTTGGGTGTACAATGTACTGATTCAACAATTTTGTGCACCGTGCTCACCATGACAAGTGTCATCGCCATCTGTCACCATACCACGTTATTATATTTTTTACTATATTCTCTATGCTGTACTTTTCATCTCCATGGCTTATTTATTTTACGACTGGAAGCTTGTGTCTCTTAATCCCCTCCATCAACTTTACCTACCCACCTCTTTCCGTGGTATTGATTACGTGGCTTGATTGTTCTCTGTATTTAAGAGTCTGGTTTTGTTTGTTTGTTTTAAGATTCTACATGTTACTTTAGCATTTTATTCAAAGCACTTGCCAATGCTGTCATCCTTTTTCTCTTGCACTTATTAATTTATAACGTACTGTTTGTGGCAGGCTGAATAATGGCCACTAAGGATAGCCACATCCTAATCCCTGGAGCCTGTGAATGTACGTCAGGTGGCAAGAAGGACTTGGCCATCGTGATTCAGCTAAAGACCTTGAGATGAGGAGGTTTTCCTGGATTATCCGGATGGGCTGCAAATGGGATCCCAAGGCCCCTACAAGACGGAGGCAGAGGGAGAATTGACTGCAGCAGGAGGTGTGATGTTGCAGGGACTCCAGAGAGGGCCATGGGCTAAGGACTGTGAGTGGCCCTCAGAAGCTGGAAGCCAAGACGACTAGGGAACATGGTCTCCTTTCAGAACCTCCAAAAGGAAACATCCCTTCCAACATCTTGCACTTAAACTCCATGAGACGTGTGGCCACCACAACTGTAAAAGAAGAAATCTGTGTTATGTCACCTAGTTTGTGGTTGTTAGCTTCAGCAGCGATAGGAAGCTGGTATGCTGTCCTTGTGTTCTGGTAAACAGTACGCACGTTTTTCTAGACTGTACATGCATGAAGGAGTCAGTGTGGTTTGGGATTAAGAGTAATGGCTCTGGAGCAATCAAACCTGGGTTCAAATTCTGGCCACCCCTTGTAGTGGACATTTGCCAATGTTTTGTCCCCTCAGGCTTTTGGAATTTCTTCCTCTGTGAGGCAGACCGTGTGACCTAATATTCATTTTCCACTTTCCATTACTAAGAGAACTCTGATTTTGTGAATGTGGAACACGTGACCGTCTTAAAAACAATCACATTTCACCCTCTCCTTTTTTTAAAAAAATTTTTTATTTATTTATGATAGAGAGAGAGAGAGAGAGAGGCAGACAGACAGGCAGAGGGAGAAGCAGGCTCCATGCACCGGGAGCCCGACGTGGGATTCGATCCCGGGTCTCCAGGATCGCGCCCTGGGCCAAAGGTAGGTGCCAAACCGCTGTGCCACCCAGGGATCCCTCACCTTCTCCTTTGAAGCTACAGCAGCCACTGACAGTTCTGGCCTTGTGGTCCTTTCTAGGAGGGGCTTCAGAGGAAGCTCTTTAAAAAGGATTGATTCTGATTAGCATGAGCCTTTGCCCTTTGACTTGAAGGCCACAAGCTAAGGATGGCGGAGTGGAAAGGTAGACGTATGTGGGGTCCCTGGTGGAACCATGGAGACAGCATTCCAGCCTGGTTCGCACACTTCCAGGCTTGTTACTTTGTAGGAAGAATAAGCCCTTTGTTTCAGGAAGCCACTGTTTTCTCTTTGTTTTTGCTTTAAATATTTCTTTGGGGGAGGGGCTATCACACTTCTCAATTAGGAGAAACATTTTACAGTTTAGAGGTCTTCTTTTTTTTTTTTTTTTTAAAGGTTTTATTTATTTATTCATGAGAGAAACACAGAGAGAGGCAGAGACACAGGCAGAGGGAGAAGCAGGCACCACACTGGGAGCCCAATGCGGGGACCGGATCCCAGAACCCCAGGATCACCACCTGAGCTGAAGGCAGATGCTCAACGGCTGAGCCACCCAGACCTCCCTCTTTTTTTTTTTTTTTTTTTTTTTACACTTTATCATGCCATGAATTTGTAGGGAGTGGGTTTCAGCAGCTTAAGCTCCTTTCTGTTGGTTCTCACAAAGTGTGCTTCTTGGATGGAGCCACCAGGCACTTCAGTTGAACCCAAGTAACTTCTCTTTGGCTTCCTTCTTTTTCTGGTCATTTTTCTTCAGAGGCTTCAGCAATCTATCTCTGCTCTTAGAGTGCTTAATATGCTCACTACGCACATCGATTCTCTTGGCAAGCCTCCTGCCCTTAACTTGTTTGTTTACAGCAATGCCAACAGCATGCTGGGTACCATTGTAGACTTTTCCAGTTTTGCCATGGTAACGTTTGTGGGGCATTTCATTTTGAACAGTGTTCACTCCCTTGATGGCCACCGTATCACCTGTCTTGTACACTTGCATGGATGCGGCTGGAAGAACAAATCTATTTTCCAAAAGGCCTAGAGAACATATAGCCGGAGCCCTTCCTCTTTTCTTCTTGTTGGTCATCTTGGTGTGTTACTGGAAGATGGAGGATCTGGCTAAAAGGCTAACCCACTGTTTTTTGTGTGTCCTTTATTACATTAACCCTATAATTTATCATTTCTTTCACTTTATGGAACTTAGCCATTTTTATCTTTGATTCTAGTATATTCTAATCTGTTGTACATGTATCTGTGACCAGGCTCCAAACTTCTTGAAAGAGGCAAATTACCAGTGGGTAGGAACACAGTCTCTGGAGTTCCATAGCCCTGGCATATTTGTTAGGATAAGTGGTACCAGTGGGATAGCAGACAAAACTCAAGTTCTCTGTGGCTCCATGCAATAGAAGCTTATTGTTCACACGAAGCCCTTTCTGGTGTGCACTGTCATTCAGGGAGCTAGGCTCTGGCTGTCTCATAGTTCTTTATTGCCTCGTCTCCCCAAAGTGGTTTTCCCACGTGCACCGTTAGGAACTTGGACAGATATAGCTACTCATTAGATTGAGCTGTAAGAAACTGATGATGTTTGAACACAAAAATAGCCTACAAAATGGCAGTTTCACATGATTCTGCTTAATTTTACATGTGTGATTTTAAGCAAGAGACTCTAAATCCATTTCCTCAGCTGTAAAATGGGGTACCAATACTCCCTCCCTCTAGGGAGGTTATACAGATTAAATAAGAGGATGAATGCAAAGGACCTAGTAAAGGGTCTGACACATAGTAGGTGGCTCAAAAGGCTAGTGCTTAGCTTAGGCTCTTTGGCACATACTAGCTACTCCTTAACTATCTTTAAAGAAATTGAGATACAATTCACATACCATAAAATTCACCTCTTTAAAGTGTATAATTCAGTGGTTTTTAGTATATTCATAGAGTTGTGCAACAATCACCACCAATTTCAGAACATGTTCACCATCCCAAAATGAAACCTCATATCCAATTAGCAGTCACTTTTTTTAAAATTTTATTTATGATAGTCACAGAGAGAGAGAGAGAGAGAGAGAGGCAGAGACATAGGGAGAGGGAGAAACAGGCTCCATGCACTGGGAGCCCGACGTGGAATTCGATCCCGGGTCTCCAGGATCGCGCCCTGGGCCAAAGTCAGGTGCTAAACTGCTGCGCCACCCAGGGATCCCTAGCAGTCACTTTAATTATCTTCTAACTGCTACTCCAGTCCTGGATTCAATCATCTTTTCTCCTTAATATTATTATTTATTAACTTACTTTTAATTGAGGTATAGTGGACACACAACGTTACACTGGAATCAGGTGTGAAACAACATGATTCGATAACTAGATGTTATGCTATGCTCAACCCGAGTGTAGCTACCATCTGTCACCATCCAAGGCTATTACAATACCATTGACTGAATCCCCTGTACCTTTTATCCCTGTGACTTTATTTATTTCATAATTGGAATCAATTATTTTTTGAAAGAATAAACTTTGTTGAGAGTACCTTGCTGAGAGTACTTGGTTATAGGACTCACTCAGTATTTATTAATTTTAATTCCTATAGAGTTAAATAAACATTACTTGTTTATTCATCAATTGGGAGCCCAATTTCATGTGTGTGTGCATGTGTGTGTTAAGTGTATATAATCATGGACATCTCACATTGAAGCTCAGGAAATCAGATTCTCCTACACCAGAATCATAAAAAAGACAAAGATAACAACAACAATAATAACACGGGTAACAATCCTGGCTGTGTATTTAGG